>NC_090937.1:834889056-835192086 GCF_040938575.1 Ambystoma mexicanum | reverse complement strand
ACACACTCCTGTGGACACGCAACCTTGCTCTGCTCTCCTCAAACTACCTTGCCTCCCACCTTCTTCTTCAAATAACTCAATGGCATTCCTCATTCTGTCTTCACCTCTCACAGTCTCCCCTTGCCATCTCCACCTACTTAAATGATCTAAATTCCATATGGAACCATCCTGGACCCTGACTGTGTTCTTAAATACTCCCTTGATTCTCATTGACTTGGAGTACTTCAACTCTCCCTTTCTCACCATACCCTTCCTTATTCTAACAAAATCAACAGGCACTACTTTCTTCCCACTGGTCTCCTTGTGACGCACACTCTTTTTATCACTGATCTTTAGCCTCCTATTGTTCACCCACACCAGATTCAACACTGTATTTGGTTCTCTACCTCTCATCAACTCAAATGGTGATTTTCCATTGGCACCTCTAACTGATTTTCTGCTACTCCACATTTTCTCCTGAAAAGCCCTCTCAACTGTTCAAAGCTTGTTCTACAGCTTCCACATTTACTCTGTTATAATTCCCTACCAATCCATTCATTTGGGGATGATAATTGGCCAAAAACCTCCATTCGATACCCACGCATCTGGCAAACTCACCCATCTCTCTGCTCCTGAACTGCATGCCATTATCACTGATTATTGCCTGGGGGTATCCTTCTCTCCTGAACACTTGCTGCATGAACCTAATAATTTCATGAGTGTAAACCCTATTTACCAACTTGATTTCCATCCACCTAGAGCAAAAATCCACCATGACAATCAAAAATGTCTTTTCATGCGCTAAGTTGTCATAAGGACCTACAATGTTGATACCAATCTGCTCCCACAGCTGTTCAGGATTGTGCATCTTAATGGGTGTCGTTTTCAAAACTTTGCAACTTCTATCACAATTCTGGAAAGGCTCACAAACCATCAAAATCCTTTCTACGTGAGGTCAATTCCGGACCACCAATTCTTGGATCGAATATTACGTTTCGTTCTTGTGGAGCCCGGATGTCGTTGATGAGCTTTCTCTATTAATCCTTCTTGTAAACTCTGGGGCAGTATCATTATCTCCCCTCAGCAATAAATCGTCCTCCAAAGAACATTCATCCTTAATTTCCCAAAATTGAAGACAACCTTCATCCACTTGTTTTTTATCAGGCCAACCGTTTCTGGTATATTCAATAACTTTATATAACACTTCATCCTCTTGAACCTCCTCAATCCATTTCTCTCTTGAAGTGACTTCCACAACCACAGCTACACCTTCCACTTCTTCACTTTGATCTATCTCCTCCATGTCTATTGGCAACCTCAAAAGAAAATCAGCTATTTGGTTTTTCTTTCCACGAACATATGTTACCTGAACATGATAGTCCTGTAGCTTCAAACTCATTCTGGCTATCCCATCGGACGCCCTAGACATACCTCGCACTGATAGCACCTTCATCAATGGTTTGTGGTTGGTACACACCATAAACTTGCTTCCCCAAAGATATTTTCTAAAATAATGTACTACCATACACAAGCCAACATTTCTCTCTCAATCGCAGAATACCTGCTCTCAATCTTTGTTATTGCTCTTGACACATGACATATTACCTTCTCACATCCACTTTCAGAAATGTGTGAAAGAACTGCCCCCAAACCAATACCGCTGGCATCTAAAGTCACTTTGGTTTATCTACCTAACACCAATCCACCCAACTCAATTGACTCAGATATGCTCTTCCTAATGCATTCTGCTGACTTCTCACACTCATTGTCCCACTCAAACCTAATTTAGGTCTATACCCTTTTCCATTAACAACATGACCCAAATATTAAACTTCTGATTTTTTCAATTTGCATTGTTTCACTCTACTTTCAAACCCTTTTCACTCAATCTGGACAAAACATTCTGTAACCTCTCATCATGTTCACATTCCACTTTTCCAAACACAATGAAGTCATTTTGGTAAGCCACTGTGCCTTTGACTCCTTTAGGAACTTAGGTCATTACTCTCTGGAACACAGCTGCCACAGAGGCTAGACCAAATGGCATTCTTTTGTACCGGTACAACCCAAATGGCGTGATGAATGCAGTGAGATCTCTACAGTCTTCAGTATGGCTAATTTGATGATACGCATTTGATAAGTCAAAAGTAGTGAATGTATCTGTACCTTTGATACAATTTAACATTTACGAAATGAAGGCTTGAGGATACATGTCTACAACTATATTATCATTCACATCTCTAAGGTCCACAAAAATCCTCAATTTGCCATTCTTTTTCACTGCCACTACAATGGAGCTCACCTATTGAGAAGATTACATTTTTTCAATAACATTTTCCATTTCAAGTCTGTCTGTCTTGCTTGACTTTGTCTACCAAAGCAAAAAGTATCAGTCTAGCCTTGTTGTGCATCACAGGTCTCACTCCTTGTTTCATCACTATTCTGTGAGCATAGTTTTTTAATAATCCCAATCGCCCTTGAACTACATTGGTGGAGTCCTATTTTACGTTCTTCTTTACGTCAGTATTGCTACTGCTCTTTACTAACAATACCGGCTCCTTTTCAAATGGATCTAGTTTTATTCTCAGTGCTGCTTGATCCTTCCAACCAAGCACATTCTCACCCTTTTTGGCCAGATAAATCTTGACCTCTGCTTGGTGATCTTTAAATTGAACAGTGCTCTTAAACCAACATGTGATATGAATTTTCAACCCTTCAAAACCACCAGGATTTTTGATATCAGGTAAAAATATATTTGCTTTCAGTCCTTCTTGCAACAACCTTTCCCATGTCTTGCTTGTTATTACGGTGTACGGTGAGCACATGTCCACCATTACTGAGAGTTTCCAATTCTCCAATATTATATCACACCATGGACATTTCAATTAATTACTAGGTGGTTCATGAACAACCACCACTCTCTCCTCTTCTGACTCCTCATCATCCTGCATCATTGACACCTGTTTCCTGTTCCTACACACCACCACAAAATGTCCTCTCATTCCACAATTTGCACATTTCTGTTTTATCGCCAGACAGTTCCTTGAATTTGAATAATGCCCAAATATAGCACACTTGAAGCAAGCATTTGTCCTTGTCTCGGCTTTGAAAATATGTTGTCCTTGGCTCACCTTTGAACCAAGGCTTCCTCATGCTGCCCTTGACTTCTTTGTGATCTTGTTCTACAGATTTGTAACTCCTCCTACTCGACTCATCTATGCTCTCCTTTTCACTTTTACTCCGGACCACACTTACTGAAGATTGCTCTCCTGATTCCTGTGCAGGATTAACTGTGCTTTGACCTTTTTGTTCTTCATCTCTTTTGAGCATAATTGAGTGTGTTTCACTCTCTTAGCTATGGCAATAGCGTCTGGTAATGTGGGGTTGCCCACCATCCACAGTCTGTCCTGTATTAATGAATTATTGGTGTGTATGATTATTTGGTCCCTGATCAGTTCTTCTAGTGTGATGCCTGAGCAAGTTTGAGCTAATTTTCTCAGAGCTGACACATACTCCTCAACTGGTTCTTCTTCCTTCTGCACTCTGGTGTAAAAATTGCATATGTTGATTGCTATATTCACTTCCGTAGCATAGTGCTCGTCCAATTGTCTCAAAGCTTTCTCATACTCATCTATATCACCTGCTTCATCTCCCAACAGTTTGGGTAACTCTCTATAACTCTCTATACCTTCGCTGTCCTTCAAGGCCCAATGTGTGTAACATCAGCTTTGCTGTGATAATCCATCCTGTTATACTGTTTTCATGTAGTTCTTCCAGTACCCTCTCCATTCTGGCCATACCACACTTGGTTTCCCTGGATCCGGCAGAAAACTTGCTGGTGGATGGACTGTTAGTCCTTGCGTACTCTTTTTTTTTTCTCCAACTTTTCCCCACTTGGCAAGGTTCAACCCCTCTTCTTATTTTGCATGAGCCTTGTTAAAACTCAATTTAAAAATAAGGTAGGAAAACATTTTTCTGTGTACTGTGAAAAGGAATAGCTTGATCTGTGAAGATTACCACTTGACTCGACTAAAAAATCCAAGATGGCGTCACATTATTTGATGCTTTTATGTCCTTTCCTCTAATAACTTTAATTTCTTTTAATACAGCGTTCTCACGTCATCGGCGTGCGCACAATGCTTTGAATCTCAGTGCTTGTGAAGGTTTTCACCATTGTATATGCCACTGCTGCTGTACTTACTGCATATCACTATGTGCAGGACTGCTGTGGATTTATGGATTGGCACAGAGGCAGCTTATCCCTTCCGGAGCTGCTACTCACTCACACTTACATGTGGGTTCCTTCTCCAGCTGGGTCATCAACTCCTCGTGGCCAAATGGAGCAGCTTGCAAAATAAACAGGTAAGGCTTGAGTGATCTTAGTGAGTCTTTATTACAGGACGACCCAGCACTCCCTCTGCATCCACCTTCCACTCTCCAACTCTCTTCACATTCCCCTGTTCCACTCACTCATTCTAATCACAACATTCTCACCATCCGCACTCTGAAGGGAGCACCAATCCAACATGACACGTGCGACATGACACGTGGAACAAACAATGGAATACAACACCCCACTTTGCATGTTCTGCTTGTGTTCATTTGCACTCCCAGCCCCCAAATAGTCTAACTCCCTCCCTCTGCATATTTGCTTTTCTCTCTCAAAATACATTTTTAGCCTGAACCTAAAAGACAATTGACTTTTTGTCTGGTCATCACTGATTTACTCATCTTTGCTGTAATGAACCGTTTGTATGGTTAGAAACGTTTTGCAGCTTTCAAGGCAACCTTTGGCGAGTTGTGGATTGAACAGTTCTTCTCTGCGATATTGGGTGTTAGTCACTGTGGCAGCCCAATCTTCTGAAATACTTGATTGTTAGGAAACACCTAAAATATAACTGCACCCTTCAGATTGAAAATAAAGAACTTAGACTTCTTTGTGGTGTGAAAATTATTTTTTATATAACCTTGCAAGTTACCCTCAGACATTAGTCCTTGAAAACCGTGCAAATTACCCTCAACACGTGTTTCTCCAAATAAGATTGTCTGGTTCCTCAGGAGGGTTTGTGTTATCAGTGAACAACTGTAAATAAATGTATTATATAAACAATGAGTGACGTCTGAGTAAAAAGAAAAAAAGAAATGATGGTAGAGGCTTGCTATCATTATTAAACTGAATGCATGCTAGGAGATATTTGGAACTCACGGGATGAAAACTTGGGACTCACATGTTTTAGAAGCTGTATGTATGGAGTTATTTTTAGTGAGGACAAGAAATTGTCTGTTGCTTGTAAATCATTCCCAAGTTGACAATACTGAAGAGTATGGGGAATGGTAATCCCTCAGTCCTTAAGCAGTGAATTTCTCCTGCATACTCTATTTTAAGAAAAAAGAGGACATTCAAATGGATAATGTCGTACCTGTAAGTCTATTTAATAATTCTGAGTGCTTCCTTAAGAAAATCAGAGTCTTTATGATTGCTAATTCTTACGTTAAGGTGCAATGAGGTGCTTTCTCCCTCTAAAATGTAGTTGTAGGCAGGTATGTTGAACCCGAATGGCTTGCTAACCGCGGCTGTGTTCGAAATGACAGCAAAGATGGCTGCATTATATAATAGGGTGATGACGTCATGCGTCTGATTACGACATGATGACATCATCACGTTGGTCACCATTCTGAGACGGGGCGATCGGTAATGATCGCATGAATGCATTAAACTGGTTAATTGATTGCTTGTTGGTCAGTAATACTTATGCACAAGTACTGTTCGCACTTGTGCAGCACTTTCACACAATCACTGTTTAAATAAATACAATACAAATGAAACACAGATGAAGTAGTTTAAAACTTTGTTATTTCTTTTTTGTATGTTGGAAAGAAAGCTACTGTACCTGATTGGAAGGTTTTGGTGCCCCAATTATTTCCAAATGTCCTTGTTTTTACCATCAATTGTTGTCTTCAGTTTTATCAGTCTGGGTTGCTCAAATTCTTGTTGAATGGTCAATAGCAGATATTCATGTCTATTGTTCCCTATTATGGGTATGGGTTTCTGACAGTTTGCTATAGGTGTGGGCTGGTAAGAGCATCTGGTTATTTATAGATAACCTGTTGGTTCAGCAAATTGTGATATGTCATATTGCCCTATTTGTTGGATAGGCAGTCCCTGTTATATCATTCTTATTTGTTCTTGTTTCTGTGTTTCATGATATTACTGTGAGAATTGTGTAATATCAGGTTCATGGTGGTGTTAAGGGTTTCCTTTCCAAGATGAGGGATTTTCTCCTAGGTGGCTTTGATTATACCAGATGCCAGAGTAGGCTGAGGGCTGATCTCTTTATTTCCCTCTGTAAAGAGGTTAAGTCTCTCAAGCAATCTCATCAACATACTTAACCCTTGAACTGAAGATCTAAATAGTTAGTAATAACAAATGCAATGGCCTGAGGGTAAGAGTGATAGCAAACATTCCTTAGACTGGTTCAGGAGTCCCCCCAAATCTTCCAGGAAATAGACAACCATCCAGGTAGGCATGTTCTAGTGATCACTGTTATGCAGTGGTGAAGAGATGTTCTGTTATAGAATGTGCATCATTATGCTGCTAGAGTTGTGAGAAGAGTCCTTTGTGACATGAAGGATCCAACCATGACAAGTATGCTTTTTACCTCTAGCAGTGTCCATGATCACATGCGCAATGCTCTAGGTTCTAAGAAGTAGTTTTGGAGTCATAAAATATATACCTATGAATGATTTAAATAAATTGAGGGTTTTGAAAGCTGAGGATAACCTGGGTGAGTGACCAGTGGCTAAAATATGTATATGATATTTGTTTTTTTATAATTAACACATGTTATTGGTTTCATTGTAAAACAAATATACAATTCATAATTCACAATTTGCCAAATGGATAATCACATACAAAGAGTACATGATATTTCAAAAGAATTGTTTCCAAGAAGTTGCGAGCCTATAGGGTTACAAAAGGCCAATACTACACTATTCAGTGATTAAAACAAAGCTTAGATATACCTCCAGACCTAATGAACAGTATTTAATAATACCCTAGGGCTGGCAGTTATAATATTAGCCCAAAACTGATAATTCGATATATCTGCCCTGTTATGGACAACTGCAAATAGCACCTATAATATACCCGCTTCCATTGTGCCACACTACGTTAGCAAGTACCCTCTGGTCTCCTGTTCCTTTTTACACATTCAACAACATTGTTCTACATACACAAGGTGCATTTTGGCACCAATAACCATAACTTCATTATAATCATATTCTTCATTGTGATTAATTCAATTAAGAATTTTACACAAATAACACTTAATAGTCATATTTTCGTAAAACATGATCTTAATATATATATGTATAAATCTCATAATACATAGTCATATTTTATGTAAAATTTAAAACCCCTAAGTAAAATTGATAGTACTATAAAACATAGTGTTAAAATAATATAAACATGACATAATGCTATACCATAATTATAAGGTAGAGGGTATAATAAATAAATATTCACATAGTCACACATTTTATTCACATACATTACATCCTTTCATACATCTATATATAATAATATGATCTTATCACATAACCAATTAATTAACCCTAAATCATTAGGCAGAGAATGTATTAATAGTGTTTGTCAATTAACGGGAGAGGGAGTTAATGTAGTTCTGGGCAACTGTCTCAGCTTAGTCCTTACTTCCCAATCACAATTACTGATTACAGTCAAACTAAACCCTAAACCGAAACCACCATGATTATTTCTCGCCCTAGATCAACATTGGGCAAATTCTTTCCCAGACACGAAAAAGTGAAATTTGCATTTTTTGCGAGTCCGTATTTAAACATCTATCCCAAAAGGAATCCGTAAGAATGGCTTAATATCTATGTATCAACGGACCATAATTGGACATAAATAAATTGCCTAACTTTGGAGGTTGCGTAAGTAGATGTCTTGCTGTTTCTAGGTGACATTGAAGAGTGCATATACAACAGCATCTATCCTCAAATGGCAATCCCTGATGAGGACCCATGATGGAATGCAAGGGTAACTGATTAATACGAAGCTTTAAGAGAAATGTTCTCAATCTGGGATCCGGGAAAAGTAACAGATAGGGCTGTATTATGCAATAGCGATGGACCACATGAGAAACCACTTCGTAACCCTTTAAAGTACTCAGATGTTGATAATTCTTACACCAGTCCCACCGCTCCACTTTTTTCTTGAGGGATTTCCTTAAATGTATAAAAGGAGAATCCGGCCTATAATTTTGTTTCCAGCCAATTTCCTTGAAAGACTCTTCATTTAGCTTTTGATAATTTAGTCCAAAATTAAAGTTTCTCAGCACCGAGGTTTTTACCCACTATGGAAAGTAGCTCACAGGCCAGATTGGTGCAACAGCTTCAAATTCTGATCTACCGTGTGTATCAAGTAATCAAAAGGTAACAGGTATGGAAATGCCTGCAAGACATATTGATTTAGAGAACTTTTTTGTCAACAAATACTTAATGTTACTTCTTCTATCCCATTGGTAAGCTTTATTATTTAGGGATTTTTCAACCAATGTAGGATTGAGGGACAAGTCAATAGTCTAGCTAATTACTCTATGGAATACCATGCAAGAAGTAACACACTTCTTTGTTTCCTCATTTGCTTGTGCATTAGCCATGACTATATCCCTATACCAACTGTGGATGGTTTGATCATCGTCGGTCAAGATATTATATAGGAGCATGGTGTTTTTAATTTTTACTATAATCAACAAGGATATTAACCCAAGTTCCATTCTAATTATTTCAAGAAATATAATTGCGGAAGACCTAATGTGTACTTCCAAAGTCTCCCTTCCATTGTTTTAAGCCACATCTCTTGGGCATCCAAACCAAACAGAATACTCAGGACTATTGAAGTTTTATACACGCTTAACATACCTTCTATAGAGAAGCCTCCCTTTGTATGCATACAGTTTTCCACTAGCCTAAACTTATTTTGTGCCTGTGATTCAAAGCTCTCATTTGATGGCTTCAGCAATAATGTTGTGGACAACAATATTCCCAAGTACAAGTAAAATTGAGCTTTTTCTATAGGGTTATCAGCAAGCTTTCAAATGACGTTCTTACATGCAAGGCCCCTACACACAAACATGACCTTATTCTTTGAGCAATTCATTTTTAAGTTGTTCTTTTCTGAAAAATAAGACAATGCTGCAAGAGGCCGCTGCAATCTTATGGGAGTTTTATCAATGATAACAACGTTTTCAGCATAGGATAGCCAAGAGAGCAGTCATGCTCTGATTTTTGGGGGGTGTTCATTACATCTCTCCAGTGCCAGGGGCTTATCTGCCACATAAAGATTAAATCGCAGGGATGCAAGAATGCATTCCTGCTTTAACACATTTAAAGTAGAAATATATTCTGTTACCTGTTCTGCTAAGTTCGTTCTTACTGCTACTGATGTATTAGTGATCAATTGAGAAGTTCTGGATCAATTCCCTAGGCTAGTAATTTCTGCCACAGGTGTTGTTTGGCAGACAGGCTACTCAAACACCCTGCATCGGGGAACCCATTTCAAAGGATTTATATATTTAAAAATAAATAAATAGGGTGCAAAGGACAGGACAAACTCTGCTGCCAGTTTGTTATGGAAATGTATACACACCCAGATGATGTCATAACCAGCCTCAAGTAAGTCCACCCGCACCACTTCCTTCAATTTTAATAGTGATTTTCCATTGTGGCAAACAATTCCCTGATTGTAACCTTTGTCCCATCAATGATGTAAGGCTTCGACAAAGGAACATTATTCAACAGTTTCCCGGCGATAGACATCTTAGGTTAAGCAGCCACTGCTTGGGAGGCCAGTGTTTCCTTGGGTAGATTTACGTCTTGTTCCAACAAACATTCAGAGACTGTAATTTTAATGCCAGACATTGGGCCTCATTACGACCCTGGCGGAAATCGAAAAACGATGGCGGAAATGCAATACCGCCATCGAATAGCGCTCGGTGCGATTATGACCCGTCACCGCAAAGTACGATGCCATTAGCGACACCGTAGTGAACGCCAGCGCTAACTGCACCAAGTACGCGCGCGCGCGCCATGCCAAACCGTAATTACCACCATGGCGCAACGGTACGCGAATTCTGACCCTAGCGGACATGCACCTAACGCCATCAAGCACGGCGGAAAGTACCATTCCGCCATGGTGAGAAGTACGGCATCGCGAACCAACCGTAAACGGCCCCACTGAGTGCCTGTACACCGCTCCCTGGCCACATTGTACAACTCCCCGTAGGTGCAATGAAGTCACACAATGCAACCAGTGAAATGTACTAGTCATCCATGCCTGCCAACGAACAAATGAATCTCAAGAGGGGCCAATGGGAGCTGCAGGGCACAGATGGCACGAATACAGAAGCTATTCCAATGGACATGACCTCAGTCTCCCACCAAGAAACGCACGCAAACACAGGCACCTGTGACCAGCAATATTCCGAAAATCACATCATTCCACCAATCCACCTGGCTGACCGGCATCTGTTACACAAAAGCTAATCCCCCGCCCCTGAGCATGACATCATTAAAACAGTCATATTGGCAGCCCTTATCCCTGACCTCACTGGGCTTCGTAGGCAAACGCGCCCAGCACAGTACCACGCAACTATACTCCGAAGCTGGAACCCAATGCAGATCTCCTCACAATACATCGCTCCCCAAATAGGAATATGCCACATCACTTGCAAAGAAGAACGCTACACGGTCCATATCAGAATAGAAACTTAATGCACAACAAATTCACCAAGCCCATACAGCCATTAGGCCATGAACTCCAAAACACATTTCACCATTGTGGGCTGCATCCGCAATAAATGACCAGCTACTTCTTGTGTGACGCCCTGTTCCTTCATGGTACACAGGGGCTACATTCTCGTACGAAAAGGCAACATGGAAGCGCCTAGAACCGCAGGGCCGTCCCAATAGGGAGGCACTAGTCCAGCTGAAAGGCCGAAATGTTGCTCCTAGCCACTAGTACTGCGTAAGGGCATGTGGCCCATTGGCGATCGTCCCATAAGATCGTAATGCTGCTCCACTGATTAACACGAAGCAGCAGGTGTCGGGAGTAAAATCCATCTGCAGGAGTGGCATACAGATGGCAGTGGCAAAAGGGGAGGAGATACCTGTCAACCAAATGAAATGAAAAAGAATAGTATGGCCATCAGAAATAAATTTGAATTACTCACTTCAATGATCACACCAAATCCACAGCCATATGCATGCTAGCCCACTCCAAAGGATCATCACCACCCAAAAACCACTTGCGAATCATAACTATCTATATCGAGGTGAAAACACCATCACAAACGAGTGTACCTGTGCATGCGTCTGTTAAAACAGAATCCATCAGATGGGATTGGTAACGTGCATAGACACAAGTGTCTGAAGGCGCGTCGAGACAGGGAGGGCTCAACAAGGCCAGATAGACGATGGTCCCACTATGGCAGCCCTGCATCACATAGCGCAGGGGAGGCGGACAGATTCCAAGAAGCCCTGTACATGGCAAACTCTGTATCAAATCATCTGTCCATGCATCCATTCATCATTCCCTCATCCCGTAATGAAAACGCCTGTTTCCATACTCACATAACATGTGAAATTTCCATTGAGTCTGTGCGTTATGCAGCCTGCAAAATCCACTGTGCCCCAGCCCGTAATTCCAGTGTTGTGAAGTAACATGTATTTGGGAACGTCCGGCCTCATCGTCCACTTCGCTATTGCGCATCCCAAACTATTCATATCAATCATTGCATCCTCGCCATGGCCCCTGTCCCAAGGACATTGAACAATAGAACGTTATATTTGCAGTCAGACCTGTGGGCATCTCCTCGCCGCTAGCTGAAAACCGAAAGCGCCGCCTTCGAATTCCTCATTTGCAACATCACGTCGAAAAGGCATCTGTGGCCGCTTGAAATCACAAATTAATCCATCTAGTGCGGCTGTGTGTGAAAATGGCAACTGCCTTCACTCACAAATGGGACGCCCCGCCCGTCGTTGAACCTCGGTACAGTGATGCATGAGGGTCCACCGTTACTCGAGTACTACGTTCCACTGACCCTTCACAAGTCTGTTCGCGACTGCAAAGATAGTATGTGAAACAATGGGACCATAGCCGAATGAACAAATCAACCAATGTTACACTGCCATCGGGTACAAATACATGATTGTAATAGCAAGATGCCATTCGTCGAATTGCAGCGTTGTGTGCGGGACGTGCTCGCCCAAAGGGGAGAGCAGCTTGCACAGGTGGAATGAATCACCACAGGTGGAGGCCATACAGCCTGAAAACACATAAATTGCACACTCAGTCTCCTCCCACAACCACACCCACTCCGAAATGCTACCGGCAGGACTAGCTATGTTGGCCCTGGGGGACCTGATAGCACTGCAAGTACTCCAACTTCAAAAAGAAGACGAACACCAACTACAACCGGCCGCACGGAGGAGACGCAGGAGGAGGAGGGCAAGGCAGGGCCAGCAAGGGCCGCCAGCACAGCCACTACCACCACGCAGGCAGCCCGCAATCCCACGCCTCCGAGCACATCCGTTCAACCTCACTGATGAGCAGATCCACACCCTCTACCGTTTGGACCGGGACACCATAACCGCCATTGTGGACATGACACAGGCTGACCTTGTCAGCATGATAGATAGCCCAACCGCCATCCCACCCCTACTGAAGGTGGTGTCTGTACTCCACTTCCTGGCCACAGGCACCTACCAGCACACAGTCGGACAGTTGCATGGCATTTCACAGCCACTGTTCTCACGGACACTATTGCAAGTGCTCGATGCCCTCCTGCAGCACGCAGACGACTACATCTCTCTACCACGCTCGGAGCAGGAAATTACCAACACAAAAGTGGGATTCCATGCACTTGCCGGCATACCGGGTTGCATTGGTGCCATCGACTGCACCCATGTGGAATTGGTTGTCCCACATGCCATGGAGGCCCAGTACCGCAACCGAAAACAATTTCATTCTCTGAATGTACAAATGGTGTGTGACTCCAACAGGATCATTACACATTGTTGTGCCCGATTCCCTGGATCAACCCATGATTCTATGGTCTTGAGGAACTCTACAATACCACCCTACATGGAGCGACACGCAGGGAACAGATCCTGGCTACTCGGTGAGTCTCATTTCATGCATGATGATGTGGGGTATGTGATGCAGCAATGACCTGGCAGGAAGGGGGGGGTGCGTACGTAGCAATGGCATTCCACATAATTCGTTTATCGTCCACATACAGGTGATGCCGGATATCCACTGAAGAGATGGCTCCTCACACCAGTCCGGAACCCACGGGACCAGCATGAGGAGGACTACAACCATGCCCACTCACGTACCCGTGTAGTCATAGAACAGGCATTCGGCCTACTGAAGACTCGTTTCCGATGCCTCAGCAGGTCTGGCGGGGCACTCCTGTACCGCCATGTGAAGGTTGCAAAGATGGTGATGGCATGTGTCATGCTACACAACATGTGCGTACGTAGAAATGTGCCCATGCCCCCTGACGCAGAACTGCAAGCACCTGAAGATGGCCATGATGAGGGTGGGGATGTGGCAGCACCTCAAGGAGTCTGCGAGGCACAGGAGGGCCGTGACATTCGTCAGCATCTCATAGATGCATGCTTCTAGCACTCACGCCTGGTGGCTGATACATGGACACGGGACTCGTGGCACTGTGTGTGTCTGGTACATGCACAATACGGACTGTACGCCTATAATGGCCTCGTACACAAAGATCAATGTCCACACACCTCATTGGTTGATCGTGCATTGTTTATGGCATATGTGATATCATGTTAAACACCCTATCGACGCGCCACCCAAGTGAGCCCAACACACCCCCTCCACCCTCCTACCTCCCCCCCGAACACCAGTGTCCAAAGATGCTCATTGTCAGTGGGCAGTCGCTATTGCAAGCCCCCTCTGCGGGTATCAGGGGCACCCCTGCCTGTGGAGCGCAGGTTCCTCCCAGATCTATGTTGGGGGCTGCCCTGGACGGAACTTGCAACGGATGATGTCTCTGCCTGCTCACGTCCATGCATGTCCCTAAGGGTTTGTGAGAGCTCAGTGAGCACACGGCGTACTGCGGCAAGTTCGGCACATACGTCTTTGGACGTCGCATGCAGTTCCCCCCTCAGGCTCTCGGTGCTTCTCTCCATTTGGACTCTCAGGCTCTCGGTGCTAGTGTCTCTGTACTTCTCTCCATTTCTGCCCTAAGTGTCTCAGTTGATGTTTCTATGTCTGCCTTAGTGCCCCCACATTCATCGGCATGGTCCTTGAGGAGCGTGGCCAGTTGCTGCTGTTGCACGATTAACTGGTCGAGGGACTGTTGCCTCTGCTGGGCCATGGCCATTTGCGGTGGTGTCACAGAGTGGCTGTTCGCCTCATGTTGCCCTGCCACAGGGCTTGTGGGGGATGGCCAGTCGTCGTCTTGTGGGTGCCCCTGCGTGGTATCCTCATGGTGTACGGGATGGAACAGACAGGGGGATTGGGACAGGTCATGGATGGATCTGACTTCGACATCCCCGTTTTCTGTGTCGGAGCATGCTGCCATTAATGCAGTGTCACCTATGGTGCTGCTGCCACCAGAAGCAGTGCCTACTGTGGCATCCATTGGGGGGACCTGTGGTGGTGGTGTTGTGGGCATGCTGGCTGCTGGGGTGCCTGTTGGAGTTCCCTCCTCTGTGCTGCCACTTGATTTGTGCTGCTGCCGTGTCTTGATGCGTGCAGCTGAGGTGGAGGGTCTTTGGCCGTTGGTCTTGGCCCTCTTTGCAGGTGTGCTGGTAGGGGTGTCCTGGAGCTCGTCGTTTGGATCGGACCCTGTGGTGGAGTAAAGGAGGGCGAGCGTTATTAATGGGTCTGTGGGAATTGGAATGGCAATGTATCACATGCATTGGGGTGGTACCTGAGGGTGATTTGGGTCGGGGCCTTGGAGGTTGTTTCATTTGTGTGTGGAGTGAGGGTGCAGTTGTTTGGCAGCCTGCAGTTAGGGTGTGCCTGCTGCACGTGTAGAGGGTGTTTTTAGGATTTTTAATTATTTATGTATTTGATGTGAGTTTTGAAGTGTGCTATCAGGCCTATGTATGTGGACGTTCTCCTGGACATGTGTTACTGTTGCACTATGTGGGCACGTGGTACTTCACATGATTGGACATTGTGGTTTTGGCATTGTTTTATTTGGGCCACCTACCTGATTCTTCGGATGTCTGCACTCCTTTCTCCATCCCTCCGACTCCCTCTATGCTCTCCATTCCTATGGTGGAGGCACAGATTTCTTCCCAGGGGGTCAACTTGATGGGTGATTCCGATCCTCCCCCGGTGGCTGTGGCAATGTTGCGGTTGGCAGAAAGTATGCTACGGACGCGTATCCGCAGGTCGTCCCATCGCTTTCTGCATTGCTGTGGGTTGCGGGGTGCGGTCCCCACCGCACTTACCCGCTGTGCCACCAGGGCCCATATGGCCTTCTTGTTCGCAAGTGCCGTCCTGGTCATTTGCGTGGAGAAGACGACGGCAGCATTCTCCTGGAGGGTCTCTGTGAGCACGGTGAGTTCCTCACGGGAGAAGTGGACCTGCCGCTTGCGGTCGCACGCTTTCTTCGCTACTTTTCCCATTTTTCTTGGTTTCACTAGGGTGGATGACGGGTTGGGATGTGTCTCAGGGTAGTATTTTTAATGGTTGTGTGGATTTTGTGGTTTTATAGGTGTACGGCGTGATGTTTCCCGTTCCGGGACCATTCTTTTACTTCCGTTTCCGTATATTTACGGTCACCGTACTTTCCGGTTGGCGCTCACTGCGGTGTCCGCTAAGATGGGTGGCGGTATGGCACCTAGGGCGCCGTACGGCGGCGGTGTGGGCCGTTTTGGGGTCATTACCGCCATTGCGGACTTTGCACTTCCGCCATGGCGTGGTGCTCGTGCCCGATGGGTCGGAATGAGCCGCACTTTGCTCCATCGTGCAATGGCGGAAACGCTATTTGCGCTGTGGCGGTCCGGTCAGTCACTTTCCGCCAGGGTCGTAATGAGGGCCATTGTAACATTGCCGACATTGTAACATTGCTAGTGGCAGGACTGTTACATCCTTTAGGTGCGCTCGAAACCGGGAATACCCAGTCATCCAACTTCTTCCTTCTCTTCTTTCCTTTATTAGGACAGTGCTCTTTCTCTACCAATTCATAACGAGTAGACACACATATACAAGACACTGACAGGGAGGCCGTGGAGCCATGTATTTTATGTTTTTATGCAAGATTTGCCATATCTGATTTGTTTTGGTCAGATGCCCATTTTTCTTTTTTTTTTCCTTTTCACGTCTTTTCTTTTTAGGCCAGCTCTCCACTCAGGTTTGCGGGCATAGCCATGTCTTTACTTACTTGGCCACATGCTGTACATGACATGGCCACTCCAATCAGTGACTCAATCGTCTGCAGATGTCATTGGGGCTGAGACCCAAGCCTCTTTCCCCCCTGTGACATATCATTAATGCTGATCACCTCGGACTGCTCCACAATTGGTGCCTTCACCAACAGAATTAAGTTAGAATGCCTGGGTCCTTTAGCATGCAAAGCATTTTACTGACCCACCTCCATTGCCTCCCACTGAAGGCTGTAACAGATGTTGAGTAGTGAATTGCTATTAGCCGGTGGGAGAGATTTCACTAAGTTTCCTTGTGAGCAATTACTCTCCATTTGGGGCTGTGTCTCATTAGCCACTTCTTTCATTTTAGCAGGAGCTGTTTCCCACAAACAGGATACAAACAGAAATAACGTTGTGATTTTACCGGGGTAGTTAGCCAGCTCTTTGGTCACTTTAAAACTCGGCACAGAGCTGTTAATTAATGAATCCTTACCTGACATACAAGCACTAATCATGTGCACTGCCTCGCCTCTGAGCCATTGATGTGTGGGTCTGCACAAGCTCTGCTTCCTGTTTGGTATTGATAACTGTGTTTGGTCATAGTCATGCAAGGAGATAATTTGCACAGGATGATATAAGTAAGTTCTTACCAGACACTTCTTCCCTCCTGCTGACTGACAACTGCACACCCCAATGCACTATCAATACACTTTGCTTCTGGTTCTATCTTGTTGGTCCCTATTTCCATTAATGGCACAGTAAAGCTGTGTAACCAAAGTTGAGACTCCATGACCAAATTCACTGCTGACTGCACTCTCCAACGCAATCACAACTAAAGCTGAGTGCGCCCGGCAGGGCTTTGGCTTGCCTCCCCCTCTAGCTAGTGCCTGCCTAAAGCAGGAACCAGCCACAAGCCCCACAGTGTACTCGCCCCACAAAAAAAAAAAAAAAACAAGAAAAGGCGGCTCCTGTAAGTGTGCAGACACCACTTACAGGAGCCATCTGCCTGTCATCCGGTCCCGGCCACATGACCGTCGGTCCCTCCCCAGCCACTCATTGAATGGGTGGGGTAGGACGTGAGACAGGCATGCTCATGTAAATGCTGCTGGCACACCAAGAGCACGTCTTTTTTTTTTCTGTGTCCCTGCCCTGACACTCATTGATTGGCTGGGGCGGACAGGAACACTTCCTGGTGGTGCTGTGAGGCAGCAGCGAAATCATAAAAGGTAAGTGAGCCTCTATGTTTCTCCCCCCAGTTCCCTTCGTCCCCTTTTGTTCCCCCAATATTTGAACTAACCCAGACCCATTTTGCCAAGTTTCTTGATCCCCATTCCCATTTAGCCCCCTCTATTGCCCCAGACATTTGTTCACCCTTTTCTTGCCCCATTCCCATTTAGCCCCTTTTCTTGCCCCTTATCCCTTACCCCTTTTCGTGCCCCAAACCCGTGTTGCCACTTTTCTTGTCCCATTTAGCCCCTTTTGATGTCCCTAGCCCCTGTTCTTGTTCCCTTAAGCCTCATTTTGTTGCCTGAGACTGGCTTGTTGCCCCCATCACCCTTTAGCACCTGTTTATGCTCATTAACCCTTTTAACTGCAACAAGCCCAGCTTTGCCTTTTCCTTGACCTTTAGTCCCATTTAGCCCATGTTGTTCCCTATAAAATCCTTCAACTGCCCCAGGCTCGTTTTGCCCCTTTTCCTGACCTGCCCAGTCCCGTTCACCACCTTGTTTTGCACCTTAACCATTTTAGCTGCCCAGCCAGTTTTGGCCATTGTTTGAACCTCTCTCCCATTTAGCCCCTTGTGTGGCCCCTGGCCTCTGTTCTTGTACCATGTATTCCCTTTTCTTGCCACTTTAGCCCCTTCTTGTTACTCTAAGGCCTCTTGGAAGCCCTGTCACTCTTTAGACCCT
This sequence comes from Ambystoma mexicanum, assembly GCF_040938575.1. Lineage (NCBI taxonomy): Eukaryota > Metazoa > Chordata > Amphibia > Caudata > Ambystomatidae > Ambystoma > Ambystoma mexicanum. The sequence goes on along the minus strand of NC_090937.1, from coordinate 835,173,763 downwards.
GTTCATGCCCCTTGTGTTTCCCTTTAACCCTTTGTGCTGCCCCAGACCTGTTTGCCCCTTTCCTTTACCCCATCACATTTAGCCCGTTTTGTTTCTCCCTTTACCGTTTTAGCAGCACCCATGCCTGTTTTGTCCCTTTTTCCTACCCACACCTCCTTTCTACAGCACATCTATGATAAAGTAAGCATGATAAGTGTCATTACCTGTCTAGACTGGCAATGAAGGGGATCTACTTTTCATATATTGTCAATACCCGATATGGAGCTATAATTGCCATAATATGGAAGTAACTGGCCATACAATGCTGAAGTGGCATTTCTACGGCAGTGCCTCAGCCTATTTCTTTTTTGTGTCTGTTTCTAGTTTCTTAAATACTTTAATACATTTTTATTCATATACTTCACAGCTCTTAGTTCATCACAAATAGCAAAAAATTACTTCAGGCGCAACATTCTAAAACAAACATTAAAGACATGAATTCCTTCAACACAGTACAATTCAATATCATATACTATATACCTACCAGGGCATCACTTTCTAACCCCCAAAATTACATTTTCCACCTATCTGACACATTCCTCCCTTCCCTACTTCACTATGGTGGACTAATCAAGAAAAACATTTCCTCCCAACGTTTTGTTTATCATTATTAAAATATTCACTAAAGTAATGGTCATTTAGATAGAGAATCAATACAAGAGCCTAGCCCACTTCACTTCACTGTTTAAATACTCTAATCTCTTTATGAACTTTCCCAACCACATTTTCCTCGGCCCTAGGGTTTTGCTACAGCTAATAAGCTAATGTTTTCGCATTTCTGCCTCCCTCGGATTTTTACAGAGCAGACAATTTCTTTTTTGCCAAGGGATCCCTCTCATAGGACCCCATCTTTGAAGGGAGCCTAGTAGGTTTAGACGAAAGAGCATATGATGAGTGTAACGATATTTCGTCCTGGGAATCTCATCAGAGAGGACTCCATCTCCTTATATGTCCTCAGGAGTGAGGTTAGATAAACTTTGGAGGTTATACAATGACATTCACTGTGTTTCATTCCCCATTTTACAATTTTCATTTTGTTTTACATCTTCACCGGGATTTCCATAAATGTAAGCTCGTCTTAGTCAATTTCAGCAAGAATTGGGTCACATCACTCCACAAAATCGCCCAATGCATTGTCATAATTATTGCTTAAAGTGATATTGAAATCTTCAAATAGCGAACCAGATGGTGGAACCAATATTGCCTCGGCCTATGTTGTACTGTTTGGTCTAACCCTATTATACCATAACCCCATCCACGACATATGAAGGCAGCAACCTTGTTAAAATGTAGTTGGTATCTAAAATATTCTTGTCTGCTTCAGTACGTATTTGGTACTTTAAATTGTACCTTTGTGTGCTTTTTTTACTCTGGCAGCATTTTGTGATGTCATCAGGTATGTGATGCCACTTCCGCTATCCCTGACATTTTGGTGAATCAGTGTCCCTGAAAGCATCATGCCTCCGAATTAATGTCTTGAATTTTGAGGTTTTGTTCTTGTTTTCGCTTCCACAATACCATGTAATGAAGTGATTTGCAGATGAAGCGTCTGCTGGGTGATAACGCCTTTATTTCTCTGAAATCTCTATGCTGAAAAGAATGTGCCAGATTCACAAGACAACCCATTTTCTGTGCACAATGAACTTCCACGGCACTTTGAACATTTCATGTGCACAGTGATTTACAAAGAATACTTTTAACCTGCCACAAATGATGAGTGCACGTGCATCAAGATTCACAAAGCAGAAGCTGATTCTTAGAGAAAGGCTCCAGCACAGGGAGCTATACATCCCCTTTGCCAATTCTTCAGAGGATCTCCGTCGATGCAGAGGCTTCCATTTGCCTCCTGTCGGTTTTGTTCATCACCCCCTGTACATCTGGGGTAAGCCCATAATTTTGTGCAGAGCGCACGTGGTGCAGCACATTTTTTCTGCAAACCGCATGTAAATGCCTAATTTTACACTGTGCATGTCGTGGAATGACTTTGTTTGAGGAGCGCATACATGTTTCAGTGACTTTTGTGTGTTATGCTGTACCCGTGCCTCACTGTGGGCTGCTCCTACCGTCATGGCCGCACTAATATTTCATCTGAGCTGTGGCCTTGTCGATTGGCACAGCTCACCCTCCTATTGATTGCACTTGGCTTGTTTAGCCAATGAGAGCAACCGGGAGGCGGGAGCCGGCCATCCACCTAAGGCTCACTACGAGGCTCTTCCACTCCCCTTTGCCACTTCTTCAGAGGATCTCCGTCGATGCAGAGGCGTCCATCTGCCTCCTGTGGGCTTTCTTCATCACCCCCTGAACATCTGGAGTAAGTCCAATGACTTTGTGCAGAGCACACGTGGCGCAGTGCATTTCTTCTGCAAACCGCATGTAAATGCCTAATTTTACACTGCGCACGTTGTGGAATGACCTTGTTTGAGGAGCGCATACATGTTTCAGTGACGTTTGTGCCTTTTGTGTTATGCTGTAACCCTGACTCACTGTGCCTGCTCCTTCCATCATGGCCGCACTAATATTTCATCTGAGCTGTGCACCGCTCCACCTCCCATCGGTTGCTCTTGGCTTGTTAAGCCAATGAGAGCAACCGGGAGGCGGGAACCAGCCATCCACCTAAGGCCCACCACTGTACGCCAGTTACTGACTTCTCATAACCCCCCTCCCACCCCAATGCCCCCTGTTTGTCTGTGTGAAACCCCCCTCTGACCCCAATGCCCCGTTTGCCTGTGCGTACCCCCCTCCCACCCCAATGCCCCTGTTTGTCTGTGTAAATTCCCCCTCCCATCCCAATGCCCTGTTTGCTGTGTGAACCCCCCTCCCACCCAATGCCCCCATTTGTCTGTGTGAACCCCCTCCCATCCCAATGCCCTCCTTTTGCCTGTGTGAACCCCCTCCCACCCAATGCCCCCGTTTGTGCTGCCTTAAACCCCTCCCACCCCAATGCCCCTGCTTGTCTGTATGAACCCCCCTTCCACCCACTGCCCCGTTTTCCTGTGTGAACCCCCTCCAACCCCAATGCCCCCCATGTGTCTGTGTGAACCCCCCTCCCACCCCAATGCCCCCCGTTTGTCTGTGTAAATCTCCCCTCCCATCCCAATGCCCCGTTTGCCTGTGTGAACCCCTCTCCCACCCAATGCCCCCAGTTTGCCTGTGTGAACCCCCCTCCCACCCCAATGACCCCCATTTGTCTGTGTGAACCCCCTCCCATCCCAATGCCCCACATTTGTGCTGCATTAACCCCCTCCCACCCCAATGCCCCCCGTTTGTCTGTGTGAACCCCCTCCCACCTCAATGTTCCCCGTTTGTGCTGCCTTAACCCCCTCCCATCCCAATGCCCCCCATTTGTGCTGCATTAACCCCCTCCCACCCCAATGCCCCCCGTTTGTCTGTGTGAACCCCCTCCCACCTCAATGTTCCCCGTTTGTGCTGCCTTAACCCCCTCCCATCCCAATGCCCCCATTTGTGCTGCATTAACCCCCTCCCACCCCAATTTTCCCCCTTTTGTCTGTGTGAACCTCCATCCCATCCCAATGCCCTCTGTTTGCCTGTGTGACCCCACTCCCGCCCCAATGCCCCCCTTTGCCTGTGTAAACCGCCCTCCCACCCCAATGCCCCCGTTTGTCTGTGTGAACCCCCTTCCCACCCCAATGCCCCACATTTGTGCTGTCTTAACCCCTCTTACCCCAATGCCCCCCATTTGTCTTTGAACCCCCCTCCCATCCCAATGTCCTCCTTTTGCCTGTGTGAACCCCCCTCCCACCCCAATGCCCCCTGTTTGTCGGTTTGAACCCCCATCCCATCCCAATGCCCTCCATTTGCCTGTGTGAACCCCCCTCCCATGCCAATGCCCTCTGTTTGCCTGTGTGAACCCCTCTCCCACCCCAATGCCCCCCTTTGCCTGTGTGAATCCCCCTTCCCACCCTAATGCCCCCCATTTGCCTGTGTGAACCCCCCTCCCACCCAATGCCCCTGTTTGTCTGTGTGAACTCCCCTCCCACCCCAATGCCCCCTGTTTGTGCTGCCCTAACCCTCTCCCCCCCAATGCCCCCGTTTGTCTGTGTAAACCCCCCTCCCACCACAATGCCCCCATTTGACTGTGTGAACCCCCCTCCCACCCCAATGCCCCCGTTTCTGTGTGAACCCCCCTCCCACCGCAATGCCCCGTTTGTCTGTGTAAATCCCCCTCCCACCCCAATGCCCCCCATTTGCCTGTGTGAACCCCCTCCCACCTCATTGCCCCCATTTATGTGTGAACTCCCCTCCCACCCCAATGCCCCGGTTTGCCTGTGTGAACCCCCCTCCCACCCCAATGCCCCCTGTTTGTCTGTGTGAAATCCCATCCCACCCCAATGCCCCACATTTCTCTGCCTTGACCCCCCTCCCTGCTTGCTTCCCATACTTAACCCCCTTTCTCTCTTCCACCTCCCTGCGCTTTCCTGTCTAATTCTGGCACTACCCCAATAGTCAGGCATAGTAATTCTAGCTGCCTGTTTTTATGCATCAGCCTCCCTCCCCCTCTCCTCTCCTACCCTTTTTCTTTTCTTTTCCTGTTTAAGTTGGTTGCTAGCTCAACTGCCATCAGGCATAGTAATTGTAGCTGCTTGCCTTCTACAGCCACCTTCCCCTCCCTCTGCCTCTTTCACTTCTTCCACCATAGCACTTACTCTTATCACTGTCCCTTGACCTCTGATGATAGCCTGTCTGCCCCCCCCCTTCCTTCTGTCTTCTCCTCCCTCTCCCTCCCCAGTTCTATCTTGGTTCAGTCGCTGACCCTCTATGATAGTCACTTGTGTTTTGTTCCTCTCCTCCTCCCCTCCCTCCCTTCCCCCACCCCACCTCCTCATGTGACTCTTGCAATGCAACAATTGTCGTCAGGCATAGTAATGCTACTGCTAGTATTGCCTCCTTTGTTCCTTCCCCACCTCTCCCTTATTGTTCTATGCACTTGTACTATCTGTTATGATATGATACTTTCTTTCTCACATTTGGAAGTTTTCAAGGACCTGTCGAATGTAATCTGTATTTTCCCATGCTCCCTTCCCCCTTGAAGTGCTTTGAAACACATTGTCTATAGGCGCTATACAAATAAACGATCAATCAATCAATCAATACATGGCAAAGCTCAAATTGAAGCAAGTTTAACACCACGGTTTTCAAAGAAATAGGTCACAAACCGTGTGGATGTGTAATTCAGGGAACATTTTAAACATAGGTGCCTCTACTGATTTGTAAGGTGCCAAATCTAACTAGTTTGGAGAAAAGTTGAATTGTGAACAGGGTGTAAAAGAGAAATCAATATGTTCCATATTTGAGAAACAGCATGGTCTATTTATGTTTGTAGGCGTGCCCCTGGTATCCATTGCCGCCCAATGCCCTCCTCTAGTTATCTATATGCAACTTGTGTGTTAAAGGAAGGGCCTCTTGTCCATTCCATTCTGAAACACATTAAGCATGCAGCGTGCTATGGTTTTATGAATTGGTTGCAAATGGAGAATTTGAGCATTTGAAAAATGATTTATTTTTCATTTGCAAAAATCTTTGTGAATCAACCCCAAAGTCTTTGTGATACTTAGGAAAGACACCCCATTGTAACCTCTCTCGCGTGTCTAGTTGAATAGGGCTTTTTTTGTGCCACTTAGAATTCTAAATACTAGAACACATAATTTATCTCCAGGTACTATAGCAAAGGCTTAACATATTTTCTGAAATTCCTTTAAAAAATGGAACAAAGGTACATGGGTTCCACCTCCTTTATTCAACGCATTTGAATACAATTGTAAAACACATGATATTTCTATTAGGCTCTCATCAAATAGTATGTTGGTACTTCTCATGATGAAGGAGAAAAACAACTAAAGTAGAATAGTTTTACTTTTGCAAACATGATTCTATGAAGATTTGTTTTTACGATATTATCATGTTGGATGGACCATTGATATGTGCACTTTCCAAGTGAGTTCTTCAAAACCCCCTACAATTTTAATCCATGAAGGTCAAAACATCACAAACAATATAACCTGGCTGTATATCAGGAAATGAGAATCAATGTGGTCATGTGCTGAAATTGCAGTTTGGGCTGTAATCACAGATCGCCATTTAACCAAAGTGTGAAGCCCTGGAGAACACACATGATCACATAGTCAGTGTCCTGAGAAAATGTCCCGTCACCAACTATTCCAAAATGAGCAGCCCCTAATGGTGACTTAGTTCTCTAACAAAATTCTAAAAAGTCTTATACTTGATTTAACTGGTGCAATTGATTCATATAGCATGACAGTGGACCAAACATGTATGGTACACCACAAAGTAATGTTTTTCTTTGCTTGCTCATAGTAGCACAACTTTTAAAGCCAGGTCCACTTCTAATCTTAGTATATGTTGGAATTCATACTCCTTTCAGGTTACGTCTAATCTGTGTCCTTAATATTTGCTTGCCACCTGTGTCGTATATCCATGGCTTAGCACGTGCACATGCTGTAAGACTGCTCTTCTGAGTTCTCTGTCTTTACTATGGAACGTGTACCTTTTTTCCATATGGCAACTGGTTTGTGTCTTGCTTGTGTACTACAGACATTTAACTAAGTCATGGCTGATACCAATATTTAAAAAAGAGGCCAGCGATACTCAACTGAACTACAGGCTTTTGGTCATGACGATGCATGTTCCAAGATATTCAAACTAATCTTACTGAAAGCGCTAAATACCTGGATTAAGAAAACAATATACTGTCAAAACACCAAACAGGATTTCATAAAGGTATGAATAACCTTCATATTGCAAAGACACTGACATATTTAATATGGGAACATTAGAAAAAAGAAGGGGCTCTATACATTTGTTTTGTCAATTTTAAAAGAGCGTTTCATACAGTAGATCGCCAACAATTATGGTCCAAGCTGGAAACATGGAAATTGAACTCAAGAGTACTCCATTTTATACAAGAATTCTATACGGACACCACTGCTCAATTTGCCCGGACAGGGAAGGTGCATTGAGTAAAAGCATCAAGACAAATATGGAATTGAAACGGGGCTGTTCTTTAGCACCTACCTTTATAACTTTTAGGTGTCTGAGATTGGTGAGAAACTGAGCAAGGCTAGATCCTTCCCTCCTAAAAGTAGGTAAAGAACATATGTCATGGTTGTCCTTTGCTGACGATACACTTTGATGGATAGAACACCTATTGGGCTCCAGCGTAGCTTAGAACATGTGTCAGAATATTCAAGAAAGAACAACCTTGTTATTAAATATCAGAAAACTAAGATCATGATTATTAGCCCTAAAAGTAAAAAGATCAAGCAGGATTGATGGGCATTAAAAGACAATAGTCTTGAGGCTGTCAATACTTAGATATATCTAGGTATTCTTATTTCTGATATTAGGAGTGTTGTCCATTTGGAGGTCTATACCAGATGAAAGATAGAAAAAAGATTCTTGGTGGTTTTAAATTTTGTCAGAACCAAAGGTTGCTGACCATTGGAAGGACTAACTTGCCTTATCCTCTGTCTAATATATGGATTGGGATTATTTACAGTAAGAGAAACATTCCAGTTGAAAAAACTTGAGGTGCGAATCGCTCTGGGCATACCTAAGAATATGCCTGTTGAAGGATTAGACTGTGAGCTTTAGCTTCTATCATTAGCCACACAAAAGACGATGGTTATGGGCATCTTCTATATCTCTATAATGCATACATTCAATGCAGGATTATTTCCCAATTTTAAAATGCTTCTGAATAGGGACAGTACAGATGTGGCATTGAAAGAATGGAGAAATTATGTATTCTTGTTTTTTGAGGAAATCGGATTTGATATGGCAGAAGAGATGCATATCTCTCTAATAGAAAAACAAATAAGAGAAAAAGCTTAAGTTTGTGACAGAACTATAATAATACTCATCTCAGTCAGTTTAAAAAATATAGTTTATATGTTAAATCACCCTGCGATTATTTAATAAAACACTATCATATGAAGGTCATCAAGTTTATAATGTCCCTGAGATTGGAGATAATGGCAACATTTTCTAAAACAGCTGCATGGGGTAATATTTCAATATCTCGAATGCCTCTGTAGATTTTGTAATGAAGAGATCGAAACTCCTAGGCATCTTCTGACCGAATGTATACTAAATGTCTTTCTGTAACCTGTCTTTAAGCGCCCTTTTACACCAGGTCTGGTGCGCTATATAAATAAAATGAACAAAAAAATAAATGTATACAATGGATTCGATCCATCAAAAAGGCTATCTTAATTTGAATTATATCAAAAATTATGCACGTGATTGAAATTGGAACCTTCTATATTCAGGGAATTGCACAGTCCTAAATTTGACTATGTACCGTATGTGGTTGAGAATAATGGAATGTTTGTTTGAGTAACTTGATATTTTAGTGGAAAAAAAATATTTTAACATTTGTATTCATATAAGATGTAATGAGTTTATGTATGTGTACAATATATTGTTGGCATTCATGAAATGTAATATGAAATATTTGCATCATATCATTTGTATTCAATTGTATTATCTTTTCTGATGTGTTATAAGGTTTAGTTAACCATAACAACACACATAAAAAATGTAAAAAGAAGAAAAAAAAAACTACAACGTCATGGCTGATATTGCTAAAATGTATTCTGGACACATGCTAGAAAACAAGTTCCCCTGGCTGTGGACTTATAATGTTGCACTTGAAACTCCACTTATTTATTTGTGTGTTTTATGCAAGGAAGAAATGGGTACAGCGAATTGAATGGAATATCCAGGCATGTTTTCATCACTGTCGGGTGCAGAATTGCAGAATATTACTCTGCGAGTTATGATTGCGTTGGAAAGTGGAAAGGGGCTTGACCAGAAACCTTTGAAGTCCTTCATTTTTTGGTTTTAGTAAGGGGACAAATGTGTGTGTGTCCGGGCCCTAAACTCTTTGAGATGGCACCGTCCACAGCAGACCATTATTTGACAAATATGGTTTGCATCAACACTTTAGAAAAATAAAACTAGCTCTCCTTCTATTGTCACAGTAACCACCCCACCCTCCTCTATTACGGGATTCAATGCGCCACAAGGGCCTGAAAAAGCCGATGACTGCACTCGGCACTTTCCGATGTATATATAACCTCTGTAACAACCTACTGCAGCAGAAAAGGGTATGTTTCACACTTGGAAAAAAGGAGACATAAAACACAAAATGTATTTGAGTTGAGGCAACTCACCCTATTCAAAACAATAGTTGGAACGACTGATAGTATATATTGATTTGTTGCATGATTTAGGGCTTATGTGCTTTTTATTTGATTTTCTTTTTACTGTGCAAAATACTTGATTAGTTATATTTTAAAAATGTATGGTGACATCACTACTGACAACAACATATACGTACACATATTAAACTATAAATAAGTATGTGACCAGTCCTTCTACTGTGAGTGTCACAACTACTGGTACCAAACAAGTTCAATGTCCAAATGCTATCACTGGCCTTGTTTTTCATTAAGAAAATTGACCTAATTTACACCAAAAAAGTGCACAAACAGTGCAAATCCTTTGTGTCACCGCTCGGATTGTGCTGTGAAAAACTATTGCACTGCAAGGTGATTCACAGAATAATGTTTGCCAAAATACAATTAGCGCAATGGAATAACTGTAGTTCCATACACACCCACAACATTCCGCCAGTGAAGCCCTGCACTGCACCATGGACCCACATTGGGTCACACAACTGGTGATTGCACAGATTTGCTGGAGCAATCATACATAAAGCCTCAACAAATACAACCCCCACTCCCCCCACAATCACCAGAAAAAAAAAGTATGTGAGTGGCAGGGTCATGCAAGTTCTCACCATAGAAGCATCACGTACACCAGAAAGAGGGACTGCCAAGTGAAAGTCACCCCAACATACAGCACCCTTATGTAAAACCCAGTTACATCACCTCAGCAGCTTTGCTGGATTTCTAGGATTTATTTTTTTCACCTGGTAAGAGGGTGATCCTTTTTTCCCACTCTTACATGTGTTTTGCTGTGTGTTTTACATTTTTGTGTTCATAGACTATGGATTCTCACCTACTCCATAGGCTTCATCTTTTTACTGTGTGTCACAAAGCACTTTTCGTGCAGTGACACAGGGTTGTCTTTTAAGACTTCCCTCTTTAAACTCCATTTTCTGGAACTGACTACTGTCTCCCAGAACATGTAAAGTTGCCATTGACGTTACTAGTCATTTTTAATCTACAGACCCAGTACAAACTATCTTCCATAGAGTACTGGAAGGGTTAATAGTGATACCTTTTTGTCTGTTTCTCATGGAACATTATTTTGTTCCCCTTTCTCTAAGATTTGGCTGGTGGCAGTGGTATCTGCAATTTGTTTCCTAACGCAGACTATGAAAATAGCCTTGCTACTGTTACAGGCTATGGTGAGAGCCTCAAACTTATATAGGCTGATATGTAACATTATTTAGAGGTTATTATTGATAGCTCAAGATGGCATTTGGTTTTCATCTAGCTTATTTTTGCAATATCTGCATTAAAATATGCTATCTATGCTGTATTTATTTTCTGCTGTTAGATACAAGACCAATTGGAACGCTTGAGATTGCAAAATTATGTGGCACATATCTCCTGTTTTTGTACTTTGCATGTAGAAAGTTCCAAATATCTCTAATTCCAGAGCAACAATCTGGCTTTCACGCCTCCACTCTATTGAGATATCTATATTTTTAAATCACGTCTGCTCGCCATTCAAAACCTCCCTATATTCTCATCCTACTAGATATATTTACTGATTTTTACACTGTTGGCCATACTACTCTCGTCTGCACCATTTCTACCCTTGGCATTTCTAGAATTGTCCAGCATTGATTAGAATGCTACTTGACAAATCAGACCTTCTGCATCTCCTGGGCCAGAAAGCATTTATTACCTTCCCTCCTCTTTCCTTGGCATACTTCATTTTACTATTTCTTCATATCATCTGGCAAACCAAGCATGTTCATGGTTGCATGCCAACTTCCTCCCCTTCAGCAGCTCCAACACAAAGATAATTTTCTTTCCATCATCTTCAATCCCCCTCCCCTTGCTTCCATCTTCTTCTCCTCCACACATCCCCTCTCGACTTCAGCACATATCCTCTATGTTCACTTTGATTCCTTCCTTTCTTTTAAAACCCACATTTCTAACAAAGACTGCTCTTGCTGATATAATCTCTTCCACTTCTGCAAAGCTTGCTCTTTTCTCATGTTTCACGCTACAAAACTACTCATCTCCATTCTTGTCTTTTCCTGCCTTGTCTACTTCTGTTCTTTGCATATTGGTCTTCCCTCCTTACAGCTTGCTCCCCTCCACTCTATCTTCAACTCTTCTATCCATACCCTCTGCTTGCTCCTCTATCATCCCCTCCCTATGCTCACTTTCCTTCCAATCCCACCTTTCACTTCATCTGCATACTGGCTCTGTGGCTCAGTGGATTAATGCAACCACTATAGGGACCCCTCATGGTCACAGGTTCAAATCCCGGCAAGTCCACTCAGCCCTTCATCCTTCTGAGGTTGCTAAAATTAGTACCATTAAATTGGGTAAAAATAAACATCTGTTGTTAGCGCCAAATGTCCCTTTGGGGGTGAACGTGTGCTTTACAAGTACACATGTTATGTTATGCATCATATTTAAATGCCTGCCTGGCCTTGCTGTCCTCTACCTTTCTTCTCTTTTTTGACCTTCTATGGCCCACCCTAAATTCCCAAAACCATCCCTTTGTTCCCCAAACCAATGTCTGCTTACTGTTCATCAGCCCCCTGTAGCAACTTGCAAAATAAACAGGTGAGGCTCGAGTGAACTTAGTGAGTCTTTATCACAGGACAACCCAGCTCTCCCTCTGCATCCACCTTCCACTCTCCAACTGTCACCAACCTCTCTTCACACTCCCCTGTTCCACTCACTTATTCTAATCACAACATTCTCACCATCTGCACTCTGAAGGGAACACCAGTCCAACAAGACACGTGCAACATGACATGTGGAACAAGCAATGGAATACAACACCCCCAACCTTAGGGCAACTAACAAAAGAACAAAGCAACTATATACAGCAAACAACAACAAAAAACAGCAATTTGACAGCAATGAATAAATGTTCAATACAATAGCTAAAATTCAAAGAAGAATCATAAAGGCATGCCTGGGTCTAAGCAATTTGCGAATGTTCCTCGCCAGCTCATCACATAGTCTTTAGATCATGCAGGAAGCTTCAGAATCCTACCTCCCGGTATACCCATCCACTGTTCACATCATCCACACACACTCCTGTGGACACGCAACCTTGCTCTGCTCTCCTCAAACTACCTTGCCTCCCACCTTCTTCTTCAAATAACTCAATGGCATTCCTCATTCTGTCTTCACCTCTCACAGTCTCCCCTTGCCATCTCCACCTACTTAAATGATCTAAATTCCATATGGAACCATCCTGGACCCTGACTGTGTTCTTAAATACTCCCTTGATTCTCATTGACTTGGAGTACTTCAACTCTCCCTTTCTCACCATACCCTTCCTTATTCTAACAAAATCAACAGGCACTACTTTCTTCCCACTGGTCTCCTTGTGACGCACACTCTTTTTATCACTGATCTTTAGCCTCCTATTGTTCACCCACACCAGATTCAACACTGTATTTGGTTCTCTACCTCTCATCAACTCAAATGGTGATTTTCCATTGGCACCTCTAACTGATTTTCTGCTACTCCACATTTTCTCCTGAAAAGCCCTCTCAACTGTTCAAAGCTTGTTCTACAGCTTCCACATTTACTCTGTTATAATTCCCTACCAATCCATTCATTTGGGGATGATAATTGGCCAAAAACCTCCATTCGATACCCACGCATCTGGCAAACTCACCCATCTCTCTGCTCCTGAACTGCATGCCATTATCACTGATTATTGCCTGGGGGTATCCTTCTCTCCTGAACACTTGCTGCATGAACCTAATAATTTCATGAGTGTAAACCCTATTTACCAACTTGATTTCCATCCACCTAGAGCAAAAATCCACCATGACAATCAAAAATGTCTTTTCATGCGCTAAGTTGTCATAAGGACCTACAATGTTGATACCAATCTGCTCCCACAGCTGTTCAGGATTGTGCATCTTAATGGGTGTCGTTTTCAAAACTTTGCAACTTCTATCACAATTCTGGAAAGGCTGACACACCATCAAAATCCTTTCTACGTGAGGTCAATTCCGGACCACCAATTCTTGGATCGAATATTACGTTTCGTTCTTGTGGAGCCCGGATGTCGTTGATGAGCTTTCTCTATTAATCCTTCTTGTAAACTCTGGGGCAGTATCATTATCTCCCCTCAGCAATAAATCGTCCTCCAAAGAACATTCATCCTTAATTTCCCAAAATTGAAGACAACCTTCATCCACTTGTTTTTTATCAGGCCAACCGTTTCTGGTATATTCAATAACTTTATATAACACTTCATCCTCTTGAACCTCCTCAATCCATTTCTCTCTTGAAGTGACTTCCACAACCACAGCTACACCTTCCACTTCTTCACTTTGATCTATCTCCTCCATGTCTATTGGCAACCTCAAAAGAAAATCAGCTATTTGGTTTTTCTTTCCACGAACATATGTTACCTGAACATGATAGTCCTGTAGCTTCAAACTCATTCTGGCTATCCCATCGGACGCCCTAGACATACCTCGCACTGATAGCACCTTCATCAATGGTTTGTGGTTGGTACACACCATAAACTTGCTTCCCCAAAGATATTTTCTAAAATAATGTACTACCATACACAAGCCAACATTTCTCTCTCAATCGCAGAATACCTGCTCTCAATCTTTGTTATTGCTCTTGACACATGACATATTACCTTCTCACATCCACTTTCAGAAATGTGTGAAAGAACTGCCCCCAAACCAATACCGCTGGCATCTAAAGTCACTTTGGTTTATCTACCTAACACCAATCCACCCAACTCAATTGACTCAGATATGCTCTTCCTAATGCATTCTGCTGACTTCTCACACTCATTGTCCCACTCAAACCTAATTTAGGTCTATACCCTTTTCCATTAACAACATGACCCAAATATTAAACTTCTGATTTTTTCAATTTGCATTGTTTCACTCTACTTTCAAACCCTTTTCACTCAATCTGGACAAAACATTCTGTAACCTCTCATCATGTTCACATTCCACTTTTCCAAACACAATGAAGTCATTTTGGTAAGCCACTGTGCCTTTGACTCCTTTAGGAACTTAGGTCATTACTCTCTGGAACACAGCTGCCACAGAGGCTAGACCAAATGGCATTCTTTTGTACCGGTACAAGCCAAATGGCGTGATGAATGCAGTGAGATCTCTACAGTCTTCAGTATGGCTAATTTGATGATACGCATTTGATAAGTCAAAAGTAGTGAATGTATCTGTACCTTTGATACAATTTAACATTTACGAAATGAAGGCTTGAGGATACATGTCTACAACTATATTCTCATTCACATCTCTAAGGTCCACAAACATCCTCAATTTGCCATTCTTTTTCACTGCCACTACAATGGAGCTCACCTATTGAGAAGATTACATTTTTTCAATAACATTTTCCATTTCAAGTCTGTCTGTCTTGCTTGACTTTGTCTACCAAAGCAAAAGGTATCAGTCTAGCCTTGTTGTGCATCACAGGTCTCACTCCTTGTTTCATCACTATTCTGTGAGCATAGTTTTTTAATAATCCCAATCGCCCTTGAACTACATTGGTGGAGTCCTATTTTACGTTCTTCTTTACGTCAGTATTGCTACTGCTCTTTACTAACAATACCGGCTCCTTTTCAAATGGATCTAGTTTTATTCTCAGTGCTGCTTGATCCTTCCAACCAAGCACATTCTCACCCTTTTTGGCCAGATAAATCTTGACCTCTGCTTGGTGATCTTTAAATTGAACAGTGCTCTTAAACCAACATGTGATATGAATTTTCAACCCTTCAAAACCACCAGGATTTTTGATATCAGGTAAAAATATATTTGCTTTCAGTCCTTCTTGCAACAACCTTTCCCATGTCTTGCTTGTTATTACGGTGTACGGTGAGCACATGTCCACCATTACTGAGAGTTTCCAATTCTCCAATATTATATCACACCATGGACATTTCAATTAATTACTAGGTGGTTCATGAACAACCACCACTCTCTCCTCTTCTGACTCCTCATCATCCTGCATCATTGACACCTGTTTCCTGTTCCTACACACCACCACAAAATGTCCTCTCATTCCACAATTTGCACATTTCTGTTTTATCGCCAGACAGTTCCTTGAATTTGCATAATGCCCAAATATAGCACACTTGAAGCAAGCATTTGTCCTTGTCTCGGCTTTGAAAATATGTTGTCCTTGGCTCACCTTTGAACCAAGGCTTCCTCATGCTGCCCTTGACTTCTTTGTGATCTTGTTCTACAGATTTGTAACTCCTCCTACTCGACTCATCTATGCTCTCCTTTTCACTTTTACTCCGGACCACACTTACTGAAGATTGCTCTCCTGATTCCTGTGCAGGATTAACTGTGCTTTGACCTTTTTGTTCTTCATCTCTTTTGAGCATAATTGAGTGTGTTTCACTCTCTTAGCTATGGCAATAGCGTCTGGTAATGTGGGGTTGCCCACCATCCACAGTCTGTCCTGTATTAATGAATTATTGGTGTGTATGATTATTTGGTCCCTGATCAGTTCTTCTAGTGTGATGCCTGAGCAAGTTTGAGCTAATTTTCTCAGAGCTGACACATACTCCTCAACTGGTTCTTCTTCCTTCTGCACTCTGGTGTAAAAATTGCATATGTTGATTGCTATATTCACTTCCGTAGCATAGTGCTCGTCCAATTGTCTCAAAGCTTTCTCATACTCATCTATATCACCTGCTTCATCTCCCAACAGTTTGGGTAACTCTCTATAACTCTCTATACCTTCGCTGTCCTTCAAGGCCCAATGTGTGTAACATCAGCTTTGCTGTGATAATCCATCCTGTTATACTGTTTTCATGTAGTTCTTCCAGTACCCTCTCCATTCTGGCCATACCACACTTGGTTTCCCTGGATCCGGCAGAAAACTTGCTGGTGGATGGACTGTTAGTCCTTGCATACTCTTTTTTTTTTCTCCAACTTTTCCCCACTTGGCAAGGTTCAACCCCTCTTCTTATTTTGCATGAGCCTTGTTAAAACTCAATTTAAAAATAAGGTAGGAAAACATTTTTCTGTGTACTGTGAAAAGGAATAGCTTGATCTGTGAAGATTACCACTTGACTCGACTAAAAAATCCAAGATGGCGTCACATTATTTGATGCTTTTATGTCCTTTCCTCTAATAACTTTAATTTCTTTTAATACAGCGTTCTCACGTCATCGGCGTGCGCACAATGCTTTGAATCTCAGTGCTTGTGAAGGTTTTCACCATTGTATATGCCACTGCTGCTGTACTTACTGCATATCACTATGTGCAGGGCTGCTGTGGATTTATGGATTGGCACAGAGGCAGCTTATCCCTTCCGGAGCTGCTACTCACTCACACTTACATGTGGGTTCCTTCTCCAGCTGGGTCATCAACTCCTCGTGGCCAAATGGAGCAGCTTGCAAAATAAACAGGTAAGGCTTGAGTGATCTTAGTGAGTCTTTATTACAGGACGACCCAGCACTCCCTCTGCATCCACCTTCCACTCTCCAACTCTCTTCACATTCCCTGTTCCACTCACTCATTCTAATCACAACATTCTCACCATCCGCACTCTGAAGGGAGCACCAATCCAACATGACACGTGCGACATGACACGTGGAACAAACAATGGAATACAACACCCCACTTTGCATGTTCTGCTTGTGTTCATTTGCACTCCCAGCCCCCAAATAGTCTAACTCCCTCCCTCTGCATATTTGCTTTTCTCTCTCAAAATACATTTTTAGCCTGAACCTAAAAGACAATTGACTTTTTGTCTGGTCATCACTGATTTACTCATCTTTGCTGTAATGAACCGTTTGTATGGTTAGAAACGTTTTGCAGCTTTCAAGGCAACCTTTGGCGAGTTGTGGATTGAACAGTTCTTCTCTGCGATATTGGGTGTTAGTCACTGTGGCAGCCCAATCTTCTGAAATACTTGATTGTTAGGAAACACCTAAAATATAACTGCACCCTTCAGATTGAAAATAAAGAACTTAGACTTCTTTGTGGTGTGAAAATTATTTTTTATATAACCTTGCAAGTTACCCTCAGACATTAGTCCTTGAAAACCGTGCAAATTACCCTCAACACGTGTTTCTCCAAATAAGATTGTCTGGTTCCTCAGGAGGGTTTGTGTTATCAGTGAACAACTGTAAATAAATGTATTATATAAACAATGAGTGACGTCTGAGTAAAAAGAAAAAAAGAAATGATGGTAGAGGCTTGCTATCATTATTAAACTGAATGCATGCTAGGAGATATTTGGAACTCACGGGATGAAAACTTGGGACTCACATGTTTTAGAAGCTGTATGTATGGAGTTATTTTTAGTGAGGACAAGAAATTGTCTGTTGCTTGTAAATCATTCCCAAGTTGACAATACTGAAGAGTATGGGGAATGGTAATCCCTCAGTCCTTAAGCAGTGAATTTCTCCTGCATACTCTATTTTAAGAAAAAAGAGGACATTCAAATGGATAATGTCGTGCCTGTAAGTCTATTTAATAATTCTGAGTGCTTCCTTAAGAAAATCAGAGTCTTTATGATTGCTAATTCTTACGTTAAGGTGCAATGAGGTGCTTTCTCCCTCTAAAATGTAGTTGTAGGCAGGTATGTTGAACCCGAATGGCTTGCTAACCGCGGCTGTGTTCGAAATGACAGCAAAGATGGCTGCATTATATAATAGGGTGATGACGTCATGCGTCTGATTACGACATGATGACATCATCACGTTGGTCACCATTCTGAGACGGGGCGATCGGTAATGATCGCATGAATGCATTAAACTGGTTAATTGATTGCTTGTTGGTCAGTAATACTTATGCACAAGTACTGTTCGCACTTGTGCAGCACTTTCACACAATCACTGTTTAAATAAATACAATACAAATGAAACACAGATGAAGTAGTTTAAAACTTTGTTATTTCTTTTTTGTATGTTGGAAAGAAAGCTACTGTACCTGATTGGAAGGTTTTGGTGCCCCAATTATTTCCAAATGTCCTTGTTTTTACCATCAATTGTTGTCTTCAGTTTTATCAGTCTGGGTTGCTCAAATTCTTGTTGAATGGTCAATAGCAGATATTCATGTCTATTGTTCCCTATTATGGGTATGGGTTTCTGACAGTTTGCTATAGGTGTGGGCTGGTAAGAGCATCTGGTTATTTATAGATAACCTGTTGGTTCAGCAAATTGTGATATGTCATATTGCCCTATTTGTTGGATAGGCAGTCCCTGTTATATCATTCTTATTTGTTCTTGTTTCTGTGTTTCATGATATTACTGTGAGAATTGTGTAATATCAGGTTCATGGTGGTGTTAAGGGTTTCCTTTCCAAGATGAGGGATTTTCTCCTAGGTGGCTTTGATTATACCAGATGCCAGAGTAGGCTGAGGGCTGATCTCTTTATTTCCCTCTGTAAAGAGGTTAAGTCTCTCAAGCAATCTCATCAACATACTTAACCCTTGAACTGAAGATCTAAATAGTTAGTAATAACAAATGCAATGGCCTGAGGGTAAGAGTGATAGCAAACATTCCTTAGACTGGTTCAGGAGTCCCCCCAAACCTTCCAGGAAATAGACAACCATCCAGGTAGGCATGTTCTAGTGATCACTGTTATGCAGTGGTGAAGAGATGTTCTGTTATAGAATGTGCATCATTATGCTGCTAGAGTTGTGAGAAGAGTCCTTTGTGACATGAAGGATCCAACCATGACAAGTATGCTTTTTACCTCTAGCAGTGTCCATGATCACATGCGCAATGCTCTAGGTTCTAAGAAGTAGTTTTGGAGTCATAAAATATATACCTATGAATGATTTAAATAAATTGAGGGTTTTGAAAGCTGAGGATAACCTGGGTGAGTGACCAGTGGCTAAAATATGTATATGATATTTGTTTTTTATAATTAACACATGTTATTGGTTTCATTGTAAAACAAATATACAATTCATAATTCACAATTTGCCAAATGGATAATCACATACAAAGAGTACATGATATTTCAAAAGAATTGTTTCCAAGAAGTTGCGAGCCTATAGGGTTACAAAAGGCCAATACTACACTATTCAGTGATTAAAACAAAGCTTAGATATACCTCCAGACCTAATGAACAGTATTTAATAATACCCTAGGGCTGGCAGTTATAATATTAGCCCAAAACTGATAATTCGATATATCTGCCCTGTTATGGACAACTGCAAATAGCACCTATAATATACCCGCTTCCATTGTGCCACACTACGTTAGCAAGTACCCTCTGGTCTCCTGTTCCTTTTTACACATTCAACAACATTGTTCTACATACACAAGGTGCATTTTGGCACCAATAACCATAACTTCATTATAATCATATTCTTTATTGTGATTAATTCAATTAAGAATTTTACACAAATAACAACACTTAATAGTCATATTTTCATAAAACATGATCTTAATATATATATGTATAAATCTCATAATACATAGTCATATTTTATGTAAAATTTAAAACCCCTAAGTAAAATTGATAGTACTATAAAACATAGTGTTAAAATAATATAAACATGACATAATGCTATACCATAATTATAAGGTAGAGGGTATAATAAATAAATATTCACATAGTCACACATTTTATTCACATACATTACATCCTTTCATACATCTATATATAATAATATGATCTTATCACATAACCAATTAATTAACCCTAAATCATTAGGCAGAGAATGTATTAATAGTGTTTGTCAATTAACAGGAGAGGGAGTTAATGTAGTTCTGGGCAACTGTCTCAGCTTAGTCCTTACTTCCCAATCACAATTACTGATTACAGTCAAACTAAACCCTAAACCGAAACCACCATGATTATTTCTCGCCCTAGATCAACATTGGGCAAATTCTTTCCCAGACACGAAAAAGTGAAATTTGCATTTTTTGCGAGTCCGTATTTAAACATCTATCCCAAAAGGAATCCGTAAGAATGGCTTAATATCTATGTATCAACGGACCATAATTGGACATAAATAAATTGCCTAACTTTGGAGGTTGCGTAAGTAGATGTCTTGCTGTTTCTAGGTGACATTGAAGAGTGCATATACAACAGCATCTATCCTCAAATGGCAATCCCTGATGAGGACCCATGATGGAATGCAAGGGTAGCTGATTAATACGAAGCTTTAAGAGAAATGTTCTCAATCTGGGATCCGGGAAAAGTAACAGATAGGGCTGCATTATGCAATAGCGATGGACCACATGAGAAACCACTTCGTAACCCTTTAAAGTACTCAGATGTTGATAATTCTTACACCAGTCCCACCGCTCCACTTTTTTCTTGAGGGATTTCCTTAAATGTATAAAAGGAGAATCCGGCCTATAATTTTGTTTCCAGCCAATTTCCTTGAAAGACTCTTCATTTAGCTTTTGATAATTTAGTCCAAAATTAAAGTTTCTCAGCACCGAGGTTTTTACCCACTATGGAAAGTAGCTCACAGGCCAGATTGGTGCAACAGCTTCAAATTCTGATCTACCGTGTGTATCAAGTAATCAAAAGGTAACAGGTATGGAAATGCCTGCAAGACATATTGATTTAGAGAACTTTTTTGTCAACAAATACTTAATGTTACTTCTTCTATCCCATTGGTAAGCTTTATTATTTAGGGATTTTTCAACCAATGTAGGATTGAGGGACAAGTCAATAGTCTAGCTAATTACTCTATGGAATACCATGCAAGAAGTAACACACTTCTTTGTTTCCTCATTTGCTTGTGCATTAGCCATGACTATATCCCTATACCAACTGTGGATGGTTTGATCATCGTCGGTCAAGATATTATATAGGAGCATGGTGTTTTTAATTTTTACTATAATCAACAAGGATATTAACCCAAGTTCCATTCTAATTATTTCAAGAAATATAATTGCGGAAGACCTAATGTGTACTTCCAAAGTCTCCCTTCCATTGTTTTAAGCCACATCTCTTGGGCATCCAAACCAAACAGAATACTCAGGACTATTGAAGTTTTATACACGCTTAACATACCTTCTATAGAGAAGCCTCCCTTTGTATGCATACAGTTTTCCACTAGCCTAAACTTATTTTGTGCCTGTGATTCAAAGCTCTCATTTGATGGCTTCAGCAATAATGTTGTGGACAACAATATTCCCAAGTACAAGTAAAATTGAGCTTTTTCTATAGGGTTATCAGCAAGCTTTCAAATGACGTTCTTACATGCAAGGCCCCTACACACAAACATGACCTTATTCTTTGAGCAATTCATTTTTAAGTTGTTCTTTTCTGAAAAATAAGACAATGCTGCAAGAGGCCGCTGCAATCTTATGGGAGTTTTATCAATGATAACAACGTTTTCAGCATAGGATAGCCAAGAGAGCAGTCATGCTCTGATTTTTGGGGGGTGTTCATTACATCTCTCCAGTGCCAGGGGCTTATCTGCCACATAAAGATTAAATCGCAGGGATGCAAGAATGCATTCCTGCTTTAACACATTTAAAGTAGAAATATATTCTGTTACCTGTTCTGCTAAGTTCGTTCTTACTGCTACTGATGTATTAGTGATCAATTGAGAAGTTCTGGATCAATTCCCTAGGCTAGTAATTTCTGCCACAGGTGTTGTTTGGCAGACAGGCTACTCAAACACCCTGCATCGGGGAACCCATTTCAAAGGATTTATATATTTAAAAATAAATAAATAGGGTGCAAAGGACAGGACAAACTCTGCTGCCAGTTTGTTATGGAAATGTATACACACCCAGATGATGTCATAACCAGCCTCAAGTAAGACCACCCGCACCACTTCCTTCAATTTTAATAGTGATTTTCCATTGTGGCAAACAATTCCCTGATTGTAACCTTTGTCCCATCAATGATGTAAGGCTTCGACAAAGGAACATTATTCAACAGTTTCCCGGCGATAGACATCTTAGGTCAAGCAGCCACTGCTTGGGAGGCCAGTGTTTCCTTGGGTAGATTTACGTCTTGTTCCAACAAACATTCAGAGACTGTAATTTTAATGCCAGACATTGGGCCTCATTACGACCCTGGCGGAAATCGAAAAACGATGGCGGAAATGCAATACCGCCATCGAATAGCGCTCGGTGCGATTATGACCCGTCACCGCAAAGTACGATGCCATTAGCGACACCGTAGTGAACGCCAGCGCTAACTGCACCAAGTACGCGCGCGCGCGCCATGCCAAACCGTAATTACCACCATGGCGCAACGGTACGCGAATTCTGACCCTAGCGGACATGCACCTAACGCCATCAAGCACGGCGGAAAGTACCATTCCGCCATGGTGAGAAGTACGGCATCGCGAACCAACCGTAAACGGCCCCACTGAGTGCCTGTACACCGCTCCCTGGCCACATTGTACAACTCCCCATAGGTGCAATGAAGTCACACAATGCAACCAGTGAAATGTACTAGTCATCCATGCCTGCCAACGAACAAATGAATCTCAAGAGGGGCCAATGGGAGCTGCAGGGCACAGATGGCACGAATACAGAAGCTATTCCAATGGACATGACCTCAGTCTCCCACCAAGAAACGCACGCAAACACAGGCACCTGTGACCAGCAATATTCCGAAAATCACATCATTCCACCAATCCACCTGGCTGACCGGCATCTGTTACACAAAAGCTAATCCCCCGCCCCTGAGCATGACATCATTAAAACAGTCATATTGGCAGCCCTTATCCCTGACCTCACTGGGCTTCGTAGGCAAACGCGCCCAGCACAGTACCACGCAACTATACTCCGAAGCTGGAACCCAATGCAGATCTCCTCACAATACATCGCTCCCCAAATAGGAATATGCCACATCACTTGCAAAGAAGAACGCTACACGGTCCATATCAGAATAGAAACTTAATGCACAACAAATTCACCAAGCCCATACAGCCATTAGGCCATGAACTCCAAAACACATTTCACCATTGTGGGCTGCATCCGCAATAAATGACCAGCTACTTCTTGTGTGACGCCCTGTTCCTTCATGGTACACAGGGGCTACATTCTCGTACGAAAAGGCAACATGGAAGCGCCTAGAACCGCAGGGCCGTCCCAATAGGGAGGCACTAGTCCAGCTGAAAGGCCGAAATGTTGCTCCTAGCCACTAGTACTGCGTAAGGGCATGTGGCCCATTGGCGATCGTCCCATAAGATCGTAATGCTGCTCCACTGATTAACACGAAGCAGCAGGTGTCGGGAGTAAAATCCATCTGCAGGAGTGGCATACAGATGGCAGTGGCAAAAGGGGAGGAGATACCTGTCAACCAAATGAAATGAAAAAGAATAGTATGGCCATCAGAAATAAATTTGAATTACTCACTTCAATGATCACACCAAATCCACAGCCATATGCATGCTAGCCCACTCCAAAGGATCATCACCACCCTAAAACCACTTACGAATCATAACTATCTATATCGAGGTGAAAACACCATCACAAACGAGTGTACCTGTGCATGCGTCTGTTAAAACAGAATCCATCAGATGGGATTGGTAACGTGCATAGACACAAGTGTCTGAAGGCGCGTCGAGACAGGGAGGGCTCAACAAGGCCAGATAGACGATGGTCCCACTATGGCAGCCCTGCATCACATAGCGCAGGGGAGGCGGACAGATTCCAAGAAGCCCTGTACATGGCAAACTCTGTATCAAATCATCTGTCCATGCATCCATTCATCATTCCCTCATCCCGTAATGAAAACGCCTGTTTCCATACTCACATAACATGTGAAATTTCCATTGAGTCTGTGCGTTATGCAGCCTGCAAAATCCACTGTGCCCCAGCCCATAATTCCAGTGTTGTGAAGTAACATGTATTTGGGAACGTCCGGCCTCATCGTCCACTTCGCTATTGCGCATCCCAAACTATTCATATCAATCATTGCATCCTCGCCATGGCCCCTGTCCCAAGGACATTGAACAATAGAACGTTATATTTGCAGTCAGACCTGTGGGCATCTCCTCGCCGCTAGCTGAAAACCGAAAGCGCCGCCTTCGAATTCCTCATTTGCAACATCACGTCGAAAAGGCATCTGTGGCCGCTTGAAATCACAAATTAATCCATCTAGTGCGGCTGTGTGTGAAAATGGCAACTGCCTTCACTCACAAATGGGACGCCCCGCCCGTCGTTGAACCTCGGTACAGTGATGCATGAGGGTCCACCGTTACTCGAGTACTACGTTCCACTGACCCTTCACAAGTCTGTTCGCGACTGCAAAGATAGTATGTGAAACAATGGGACCATAGCCGAATGAACAAATCAACCAATGTTACACTGCCATCGGGTACAAATACATGATTGTAATAGCAAGATGCCATTCGTCGAATTGCAGCGTTGTGTGCGGGACGTGCTCGCCCAAAGGGGAGAGCAGCTTGCACAGGTGGAATGAATCACCACAGGTGGAGGCCATACAGCCTGAAAACACATAAATTGCACACTCAGTCTCCTCCCACAACCACACCCACTCCGAAATGCTACCGGCAGGACTAGCTATGTTGGCCCTGGGGGACCTGATAGCACTGCAAGTACTCCAACTTCAAAAAGAAGACGAACACCAACTACAACCGGCCGCACGGAGGAGACGCAGGAGGAGGAGGGCAAGGCAGGGCCAGCAAGGGCCGCCAGCACAGCCACTACCACCACGCAGGCAGCCCGCAATCCCACGCCTCCGAGCACATCCGTTCAACCTCACTGATGAGCAGATCCACACCCTCTACCGTTTGGACCGGGACACCATAACCGCCATTGTGGACATGACACAGGCTGACCTTGTCAGCATGATAGATAGCCCAACCGCCATCCCACCCCTACTGAAGGTGGTGTCTGTACTCCACTTCCTGGCCACAGGCACCTACCAGCACACAGTCGGACAGTTGCATGGCATTTCACAGCCACTGTTCTCACGGACACTATTGCAAGTGCTCGATGCCCTCCTGCAGCACGCAGACGACTACATCTCTCTACCACGCTCGGAGCAGGAAATTACCAACACAAAAGTGGGATTCCATGCACTTGCCGGCATACCGGGTTGCATTGGTGCCATCGACTGCACCCATGTGGAATTGGTCGTCCCACATGCCATGGAGGCCCAGTACCGCAACCGAAAACAATTTCATTCTCTGAATGTACAAATGGTGTGTGACTCCAACAGGATCATTACACATTGTTGTGCCCGATTCCCTGGATCAACCCATGATTCTATGGTCTTGAGGAACTCTACAATACCACCCTACATGGAGCGACACGCAGGGAACAGATCCTGGCTACTCGGTGAGTCTCATTTCATGCATGATGATGTGGGGTATGTGATGCAGCAATGACCTGGCAGGAAGGGGGGGGTGCGTACGTAGCAATGGCATTCCACATAATTCGTTTATCGTCCACATACAGGTGATGCCGGATATCCACTGAAGAGATGGCTCCTCACACCAGTCCGGAACCCACGGGACCAGCATGAGGAGGACTACAACCATGCCCACTCACGTACCCGTGTAGTCATAGAACAGGCATTCGGCCTACTGAAGACTCGTTTCCGATGCCTCAGCAGGTCTGGCGGGGCACTCCTGTACCGCCATGTGAAGGTTGCAAAGATGGTGATGGCATGTGTCATGCTACACAACATGTGCGTACGTAGAAATGTGCCCATGCCCCCTGACGCAGAACTGCAAGCACCTGAAGATGGCCATGATGAGGGTGGGGATGTGGCAGCACCTCAAGGAGTCTGCGAGGCACAGGAGGGCCGTGACATTCGTCAGCATCTCATAGATGCATGCTTCTAGCACTCACGCCTGGTGGCTGATACATGGACACGGGACTCGTGGCACTGTGTGTGTCTGGTACATGCACAATACGGACTGTACGCCTATAATGGCCTCGTACACAAAGATCAATGTCCACACACCTCATTGGTTGATCGTGCATTGTTTATGGCATATGTGATATCATGTTAAACACCCTATCGACGCGCCACCCAAGTGAGCCCAACACACCCCCTCCACCCTCCTACCTCCCCCCCGAACACCAGTGTCCAAAGATGCTCATTGTCAGTGGGCAGTCGCTATTGCAAGCCCCCTCTGCGGGTATCAGGGGCACCCCTGCCTGTGGAGCGCAGGTTCCTCCCAGATCTATGTTGGGGGCTGCCCTGGACGGAACTTGCAACGGATGATGTCTCTGCCTGCTCACGTCCATGCATGTCCCTAAGGGTTTGTGAGAGCTCAGTGAGCACACGGCGTACTGCGGCAAGTTCGGCACATACGTCTTTGGACGTCGCATGCAGTTCCCCCCTCAGGCTCTCGGTGCTTCTCTCCATTTGGACTCTCAGGCTCTCGGTGCTACTCTCCATTTGTGCCCTTAGTGTCTCTGTACTTCTCTCCATTTCTGCCCTAAGTGTCTCAGTTGATGTTTCTATGTCTGCCTTAGTGCCCCCACATTCATCGGCATGGTCCTTGAGGAGCGTGGCCAGTTGCTGCTGTTGCACGATTAACTGGTCGAGGGACTGTTGCCTCTGCTGGGCCATGGCCATTTGCGGTGGTGTCACAGAATGGCTGTTCGTCTCATGTTGCCCTGCCACAGGGCTTGTGGGGGATGGCCAGTCGTCGTCTTGTGGGTGCCCCTGCGTGGTATCCTCATGGTGTACGGGATGGAACAGACAGGGGGATTGGGACAGGTCATGGATGGATCTGACTTCGACATCCCCGTTTTCTGTGTCGGAGCATGCTGCCATTAATGCAGTGTCACCTATGGTGCTGCTGCCACCAGAAGCAGTGCCTACTGTGGCATCCATTGGGGGGACCTGTGGTGGTGGTGTTGTGGGCATGCTGGCTGCTGGGGTGCCTGTTGGAGTTCCCTCCTCTGTGCTGCCACTTGATTTGTGCTGCTGCCGTGTCTTGATGCGTGCAGCTGAGGTGGAGGGTCTTTGGCCGTTGGTCTTGGCCCTCTTTGCAGGTGTGCTGGTAGGGGTGTCCTGGAGCTCGTCGTTTGGATCGGACCCTGTGGTGGAGTAAAGGAGGGCGAGCGTTATTAATGGGTCTGTGGGAATTGGAATGGCAATGTATCACATGCATTGGGGTGGTACCTGAGGGTGATTTGGGTCGGGGCCTTGGAGGTTGTTTCATTTGTGTGTGGAGTGAGGGTGCAGTTGTTTGGCAGCCTGCAGTTAGGGTGTGCCTGCTGCACGTGTAGAGGGTGTTTTTAGGATTTTTAATTATTTATGTATTTGATGTGAGTTTTGAAGTGTGCTATCAGGCCTATGTATGTGGACGTTCTCCTGGACATGTGTTACTGTTGCACTATGTGGGCACGTGGTACTTCACATGATTGGACATTGTGGTTTTGGCATTGTTTTATTTGGGCCACCTACCTGATTCTTCGGATGTCTGCACTCCTTTCTCCATCCCTCCGACTCCCTCTATGCTCTCCATTCCTATGGTGGAGGCACAGATTTCTTCCCAGGGGGTCAACTTGATGGGTGATTCCGATCCTCCCCCGGTGGCTGTGGCAATGTTGCGGTTGGCAGAAAGTATGCTACGGACGCGTATCCGCAGGTCGTCCCATCGCTTTCTGCATTGCTGTGGGTTGCGGGGTGCGGTCCCCACCGCACTTACCCGCTGTGCCACCAGGGCCCATATGGCCTTCTTGTTCGCAAGTGCCGTCCTGGTCATTTGCGTGGAGAAGACGACGGCAGCATTCTCCTGGAGGGTCTCTGTGAGCACGGTGAGTTCCTCACGGGAGAAGTGGACCTGCCGCTTGCGGTCGCACGCTTTCTTCGCTACTTTTCCCATTTTTCTTGGTTTCACTAGGGTGGATGACGGGTTGGGATGTGTCTCAGGGTAGTATTTTTAATGGTTGTGTGGATTTTGTGGTTTTATAGGTGTACGGCGTGATGTTTCCCGTTCCGGGACCATTCTTTTACTTCCGTTTCCGTATATTTACGGTCACCGTACTTTCCGGTTGGCGCTCACTGCGGTGTCCGCTAAGATGGGTGGCGGTATGGCACCTAGGGCGCCGTACGGCGGCGGTGTGGGCCGTTTTGGGGTCATTACCGCCATCGCGGACTTTGCACTTCCGCCATGGCGTGGTGCTCGTGCCCGATGGGTCGGAATGAGCCGCACTTTGCTCCATCGTGCAATGGCGGAAACGCTATTTACGCTGTGGCGGTCCGGTCAGTCACTTTCCGCCAGGGTCGTAATGAGGGCCATTGTAACATTGCCGACATTGTAACATTGCTAGTGGCAGGACTGTTACATCCTTTAGGTGCGCTCGAAACCGGGAATACCCAGTCATCCAACTTCTTCCTTCTCTTCTTTCCTTTATTAGGACAGTGCTCTTTCTCTACCAATTCATAACGAGTAGACACACATATACAAGACACTGACAGGGAGGCCGTGGAGCCATGTATTTTATGTTTTTATGCAAGATTTGCCATATCTGATTTGTTTTGGTCAGATGCCCATTTTTCTTTTTTTTTTCCTTTTCACGTCTTTTCTTTTTAGGCCAGCTCTCCACTCAGGTTTGCGGGCATAGCCATGTCTTTACTTACTTGGCCACATGCTGTACATGACATGGCCACTCCAATCAGTGACTCAATCGTCTGCAGATGTCATTGGGGCTGAGACCCAAGCCTCTTTCCCCCCTGTGACATATCATTAATGCTGATCACCTCGGACTGCTCCACAATTGGTGCCTTCACCAACAGAATTAAGTTAGAATGCCTGGGTCCTTTAGCATGCAAAGCATTTTACTGACCCACCTCCATTGCCTCCCACTGAAGGCTGTAACAGATGTTGAGTAGTGAATTGCTATTAGCCGGTGGGAGAGATTTCACTAAGTTTCCTTGTGAGCAATTACTCTCTATTTGGGGCTGTGTCTCATTAGCCACTTCTTTCATTTTAGCAGGAGCTGTTTCCCACAAACAGGATACAAACAGAAATAACGTTGTGATTTTACCGGGGTAGTTAGCCAGCTCTTTGGTCACTTTAAAACTCGGCACAGAGCTGTTAATTAATGAATCCTTACCTGACATACAAGCACTAATCATGTGCACTGCCTCGCCTCTGAGCCATTGATGTGTGGGTCTGCACAAGCTCTGCTTCCTGTTTGGTATTGATAACTGTGTTTGGTCATAGTCATGCAAGGAGATAATTTGCACAGGATGATATAAGTAAGTTCTTACCAGACACTTCTTCCCTCCTGCTGACTGACAACTGCACACCCCAATGCACTATCAATACACTTTGCTTCTGGTTCTATCTTGTTGGTCCCTATTTCCATTAATGGCAGAGTAAAGCTGTGTAACCAAAGTTGAGACTCCATGACCAAATTCACTGCTGACTGCACTCTCCAACGCAATCACAACTAAAGCTGAGTGCGCCCGGCAGGGCTTTGGCTTGCCTCCCCCTCTAGCTAGTGCCTGCCTAAAGCAGGAACCAGCCACAAGCCCCACAGTGTACTCGCCCCACAAAAAAAAAAACAAAACAAGAAAAGGCGGCTCCTGTAAGTGTGCAGACACCACTTACAGGAGCCATCTGCCTGTCATCCGGTCCCGGCCACATGACCGTCGGTCCCTCCCCAGCCACTCATTGAATGGGTGGGGTAGGACGTGAGACAGGCATGCTCATGTAAATGCTGCTGGCACACCAAGAGCACGTCTTTTTTTTTTCTGTGTCCCTGCCCTGACACTCATTGATTGGCTGGGGCGGACAGGAACACTTCCTGGTGGTGCTGTGAGGCAGCAGCGAAATCATAAAAGGTAAGTGAGCCTCTATGTTTCTCCCCCCAGTTCCCTTCGTCCCCTTTTGTTCCCCCAATATTTGAACTAACCCAGACCCATTTTGCCAAGTTTCTTGATCCCCATTCCCATTTAGCCCCCTCTATTGCCCCAGACATTTGTTCACCCTTTTCTTGCCCCATTCCCATTTAGCCCCTTTTCTTGCCCCTTATCCCTTACCCCTTTTCGTGCCCCAAACCCGTGTTGCCACTTTTCTTGTCCCATTTAGCCCCTTTTGATGTCCCTAGCCCCTGTTCTTGTTCCCTTAAGCCTCATTTTGTTGCCTGAGACTGGCTTGTTGCCCCCATCACCCTTTAGCACCTGTTTATGCTCATTAACCCTTTTAACTGCAACAAGCCCAGCTTTGCCTTTTCCTTGACCTTTAGTCCCATTTAGCCCATGTTGTTCCCTATAAAATCCTTCAACTGCCCCAGGCTCGTTTTGCCCCTTTTCCTGACCTGCCCAGTCCCGTTCACCACCTTGTTTTGCACCTTAACCATTTTAGCTGCCCAGCCAGTTTTGGCCATTGTTTGAACCTCTCTCCCATTTAGCCCCTTGTGTGGCCCCTGGCCTCTGTTCTTGTACCATGTATTCCCTTTTCTTGCCACTTTAGCCCCTTCTTGTTACTCTAAGGCCTCTTGGAAGCCCTGTCACTCTTTAGACCCTGTTCATGCCCCTTGTGTTTCCCCTTAACCCTTTGTGCTGCCCCAGACCTGTTTGCCCCTTTCCTTTACCCCATCACATTTAGCCCGTTTTGTTTCTCCCTTTACCGTTTTAGCAGCACCCATGCCTGTTTTGTCCCTTTTTCCTACCCACACCTCCTTTCTACAGCACATCTATGATAAAGTAAGCATGATAAGTGTCATTACCTGTCTAGACTGGCAATGAAGGGGATCTACTTTTCATATATTGTCAATACCCGATATGGAGCTATAATTGCCATAATATGGAATATGCTGAAGTGGCATTTCTACGGCAGTGCCTCAGCCTATTTCTTTTTTGTGTCTGTTTCTAGTTTCTTAAATACTTTAATACATTTTTATTCATATACTTCACAGCTCTTAGTTCATCACAAATAGCAAAAAATTACTTCAGGCGCAACATTCTAAAACAAACATTAAAGACATGAATTCCTTCAACACAGTACAATTCAATATCATATACTATATACCTACCAGGGCATCACTTTCTAACCCCCAAAATTACATTTTCCACCTATCTGACACATTCCTCCCTTCCCTACTTCACTATGGTGGACTAATCAAGAAAAACATTTCCTCCCAACGTTTTGTTTATCATTATTAAAATATTCACTAAAGTAATGGTCATTTAGATAGAGAATCAATACAAGAGCCTAGCCCACTTCACTTCACTGTTTAAATACTCTAATCTCTTTATGAACTTTCCCAACCACATTTTCCTCGGCCCTAGGGTTTTGCTACAGCTAATAAGCTAATGTTTTCGCATTTCTGCCTCCCTCGGATTTTTACAGAGCAGACAATTTCTTTTTTGCCAAGGGATCCCTCTCATAGGACCCCATCTTTGAAGGGAGCCTAGTAGGTTTAGACGAAAGAGCATATGATGAGTGTAACGATATTTCGTCCTGGGAATCTCATCAGAGAGGACTCCATCTCCTTATATGTCCTCAGGAGTGAGGTTAGATAAACTTTGGAGGTTATACAATGACATTCACTGTGTTTCATTCCCCATTTTACAATTTTCATTTTGTTTTACATCTTCACCGGGATTTCCATAAATGTAAGCTCGTCTTAGTCAATTTCAGCAAGAATTGGGTCACATCACTCCACAAAATCGCCCAATGCATTGTCATAATTATTGCTTAAAGTGATATTGAAATCTTCAAATAGCGAACCAGATGGTGGAACCAATATTGCCTCGGCCTATGTTGTACTGTTTGGTCTAACCCTATTATACCATAACCCCATCCACGACATATGAAGGCAGCAACCTTGTTAAAATGTAGTTGGTATCTAAAATATTCTTGTCTGCTTCAGTACGTATTTGGTACTTTAAATTGTACCTTTGTGTGCTTTTTTTACTCTGGCAGCATTTTGTGATGTCATCAGGTATGTGATGCCACTTCCGCTATCCCTGACATTTTGGTGAATCAGTGTCCCTGAAAGCATCATGCCTCCAAATTAATGTCTTGAATTTTGAGGTTTTGTTCTTGTTTTCGCTTCCACAATACCATGTAATGCAGTGATTTGCAGATGAAGCGTCTGCTGGGTGATAACGCCTTTATTTCTCTGAAATCTCTATGCTGAAAAGAATGTGCCAGATTCACAAGACAACCCATTTTCTGTGCACAATGAACTTCCGCGGCACTTTGAACATTTCATGTGCACAGTGATTTACAAATAATACTTTTAACCTGCCACAAATGATGAGTGCACGTGCATCAAGATTCACAAAGCAGAAGCTGATTCTTAGAGAAAGGCTCCAGCACAGGGAGCTATACATCCCCTTTGCCAATTCTTCAGAGGATCTCCGTCGATGCAGAGGCTTCCATTTGCCTCCTGTCGGTTTTGTTCATCACCCCCTGTACATCTGGGGTAAGCCCATAATTTTGTGCAGAGCGCACGTGGTGCAGCACATTTTTTCTGCAAACCGCATGTAAATGCCTAATTTTACACTGTGCATGTCGTGGAATGACTTTGTTTGAGGAGCGCATACATGTTTCAGTGACTTTTGTGTGTTATGCTGTACCCGTGCCTCACTGTGGGCTGCTCCTACCGTCATGGCCGCACTAATATTTCATCTGAGCTGTGGCCTTGTCGATTGGCACAGCTCACCCTCCTATTGATTGCACTTGGCTTGTTTAGCCAATGAGAGCAACCGGGAGGCGGGAGCCGGCCATCCACCTAAGGCTCACTACGAGGCTCTTCCACTCCCCTTTGCCACTTCTTCAGAGGATCTCCGTCGATGCAGAGGCGTCCATCTGCCTCCTGTGGGCTTTCTTCATCACCCCCTGAACATCTGGAGTAAGTCCAATGACTTTGTGCAGAGCACACGTGGCGCAGTGCATTTCTTCTGCAAACCGCATGTAAATGCCTAATTTTACACTGCGCACGTTGTGGAATGACCTTGTTTGAGGAGCGCATACATGTTTCAGTGACGTTTGTGCCTTTTGTGTTATGCTGTAACCCTGACTCACTGTGCCTGCTCCTTCCATCATGGCCGCACTAATATTTCATCTGAGCTGTGGCCCCTTAGGTTTTGCACCGCTCCACCTCCCATCGGTTGCTCTTGGCTTGTTAAGCCAATGAGAGCAACCGGGAGGCGGGAACCAGCCATCCACCTAAGGCCCACCACTGTACGCCAGTTACTGACTTCTCATAACCCCCCTCCCACCCCAATGCCCCCCGTTTGTCTGTGTGAAACCCCCCTCTGAACCCAATGCCCCGTTTGCCTGTGCGTACCCCCCTCCCACCCCAATGCCCCTGTTTGTCTGTGTAAATTCCCCCTCCCATCCCAATGCCCTGTTTGCTGTGTGAACCCCCCTCCCACCCAATGCCCCCATTTGTCTGTGTGAACCCCCTCCCATCCCAATGCCCTCCTTTTGCCTGTGTGAACCCCCTCCCACCCAATGCCCCCGTTTGTGCTGCCTTAAACCCCTCCCACCCCAATGCCCCTGCTTGTCTGTATGAACCCCCCTTCCACCCACTGCCCCGTTTTCCTGTGTGAACCCCCTCCAACCCCAATGCCCCCCATGTGTCTGTGTGAACCCCCCTCCCACCCCAATGCCCCCCGTTTGTCTGTGTAAATCTCCCCTCCCATCCCAATGCCCCGTTTGCCTGTGTGAATACCTCTCCCACCCAATGCCCCCAGTTTGCCTGTGTGAACCCCCCTCCCACCCCAATGACCCCCATTTGTCTGTGTGAACCCCCCTCCCATCCCAATGCCCCACATTTGTGCTGCATTAACCCCCTCCCACCCCAATGCCCCCCGTTTGTCTGTGTGAACCCCCTCCCACCTCAATGTTCCCCGTTTGTGCTGCCTTAACCCCCTCCCATCCCAATGCCCCCCATTTGTGCTGCATTAACCCCCTCCCACCCCAATGCCCCCCGTTTGTCTGTGTTAACCCCCTCCCACTCCAATGGTCCCTGTTTGTGCTGCATTAACCCCCTCCCACCCCAATTTTCCCCCTTTTGTCTGTGTGAACCTCCATCCCATCCCAATGCCCTCTGTTTGCCTGTGTGACCCCACTCCCGCCCCAATGCCCCCCTTTGCCTGTGTAAACCGCCCTCCCACCCCAATGCCCCCGTTTGTCTGTGTGAACCCCCTTCCCACCCCAATGCCCCACATTTGTGCTGTCTTATCCCCTCTTACCCCAATGCCCCCCATTTGTCTTTGAACCCCCCTCCCATCCCAATGTCGTCCTTTTGCCTGTGTGAACCCCCCTCCCACCCCAATGCCCCCTGTTTGTCGGTTTGAACCCCCATCCCATCCCAATGCCCTCCATTTGCCTGTGTGAACCCCCCTCCCATGCCAATGCCCTCTGTTTGCCTGTGTGAACCCCTCTCCCACCCCAATGCCCCCCTTTGCCTGTGTGAATCCCCCTTCCCACCCTAATGCCCCCCATTTGCCTGTGTGAACCCCCCTCCCACCCAATGCCCCTGTTTGTCTGTGTGAACTCCCCTCCCACCCCAATGCCCCCTGTTTGTGCTGCCCTAACCCTCTCCCCCCCAATGCCCCCGTTTGTCTGTGTAAACCCCCTCCCACCACAATGCCCCCATTTGACTGTGTGAACCCCCCTCCCACCCCAATGCCCCCGTTTCTGTGTGAACCCCCCTCCCACCGCAATGCCCCGTTTGTCTGTGTAAATCCCCCTCCCACCCCAATGCCCCCCATTTGCCTGTGTGAACCCCCTCCCACCTCATTGCCCCCATTTATGTGTGAACTCCCCTCCCACCCCAATGCCCCGGTTTGCCTGTGTGAACCCCCCTCCCACCCCAATGCCCCCTGTTTGTCTGTGTGAAATCCCATCCCACCCCAATGCCCCACATTTCTCTGCCTTGACCCCCCTCCCTGCTTGCTTCCCATACTTAACCCCCTTTCTCTCTTCCACCTCCCTGCGCTTTCCTGTCTAATTCTGGCACTACCCCAATAGTCAGGCATAGTAATTCTAGCTGCCTGTTTTTATGCATCAGCCTCCCTCCCCCTCTCCTCTCCTACCCTTTTTCTTTTCTTTTCCTGTTTAAGTTGGTTGCTAGCTCAACTGCCATCAGGCATAGTAATTGTAGCTGCTTGCCTTCTACAGCCACCTTCCCCTCCCTCTGCCTCTTTCACTTCTTCCACCATAGCACTTACTCTTATCACTGTCCCTTGACCTCTGATGATAGCCTGTCTGCCCCCCCCCTTCCTTCTGTCTTCTCCTCCCTCTCCCTCCCCAGTTCTATCTTGGTTCAGTCGCTGACCCTCTATGATAGTCACTTGTGTTTTGTTCCTCTCCTCCTCCCCTCCCTCCCTTCCCCCACCCCACCTCC
Source organism: Ambystoma mexicanum (assembly GCF_040938575.1). NCBI lineage: Eukaryota > Metazoa > Chordata > Amphibia > Caudata > Ambystomatidae > Ambystoma > Ambystoma mexicanum. The sequence continues at coordinate 835,138,249 of NC_090937.1, read as the reverse complement.
TCTTGTGACTCTTGCAATGCAACAATTGTCGTCAGGCATAGTAATGCTACTGCTAGTATTGCCTCCTTTGTTCCTTCCCCACCTCTCCCTTATTGTTCTATGCACTTGTACTATCTGTTATGATATGATACTTTCTTTCTCACATTCGGAAGTTTTCAAGGACCTGTAAGAATGTAATCTGTATTTTCCCATGCTCCCTTCCCCCTTGAAGTGCTTTGAAACACATTGTCTATAGGCGCTATACAAATAAACGATCAATCAATCAATCAATACATGGCAAAGCTCAAATTGAAGCAAGTTTAACACCACGGTTTTCAAAGAAATAGGTCACAAACCGTGTGGATGTGTAATTCAGGGAACATTTTAAACATAGGTGCCTCTACTGATTTGTAAGGTGCCAAATCTAACTAGTTTGGAGAAAAGTTGAATTGTGAACAGGGTGTAAAAGAGAAATCAATATGTTCCATATTTGAGAAACAGCATGGTCTATTTATGTTTGTAGGCGTGCCCCTGGTATCCATTGCCGCCCAATGCCCTCCTCTAGTTATCTATATGCAACTTGTGTGTTAAAGGAAGGGCCTCTTGTCCATTCCATTCTGAAACACATTAAGCATGCAGCGTGCTATGGTTTTATGAATTGGTTGCAAATGGAGAATTTGAGCATTTGAAAAATGATTTATTTTTCATTTGCAAAAATCTTTGTGAATCAACCCCAAAGTCTTTGTGATACTTAGGAAAGACACCCCATTGTAACCTCTCTCGCGTGTCTAGTTGAATAGGGCTTTTTTTGTGCCACTTAGAATTCTAAATACTAGAACACATAATTTATCTCCAGGTACTATAGCAAAGGCTTAACATATTTTCTGAAATTCCTTTAAAAAATGGAACAAAGGTACATGGGTTCCACCTCCTTTATTCAACGCATTTGAATACAATTGTAAAACACATGATATTTCTATTAGGCTCTCATCAAATAGTATGTTGGTACTTCTCATGATGAAGGAGAAAAACAACTAAAGTAGAATAGTTTTACTTTTGCAAACATGATTCTATGAAGATTTGTTTTTACGATATTATCATGTTGGATGGACCATTGATATGTGCACTTTCCAAGTGAGTTCTTCAAAACCCCCTACAATTTTAATCCATGAAGGTCAAAACATCACAAACAATATAACCTGGCTGTATATCAGGAAATGAGAATCAATGTGGTCATGTGCTGAAATTGCAGTTTGGGCTGTAATCACAGATCGCCATTTAACCAAAGTGTGAAGCCCTGGAGAACACACATGATCACATAGTCAGTGTCCTGTCAAAATGTCCCGTCACCAACTATTCCAAAATGAGCAGCCCCTAATGGTGACTTAGTTCTCTAACAAAATTCTAAAAAGTCTTATACTTGATTTAACTGGTGCAATTGATTCATATAGCATGACAGTGGACCAAACATGTATGGAACACCACAAAGTAATGTTTTTCTTTGCTTGCTCATAGTAGCACAACTTTTAAAGCCAGGTCCACTTCTAATCTTAGTATATGTTGGAATTCATACTCCTTTCAGGTTACGTCTAATCTGTGTCCTTAATATTTGCTTGCCACCTGTGTCGTATATCCATGGCTTAGCACGTGCACATGCTGTAAGACTGCTCTTCTGAGTTCTCTGTCTTTACTATGGAACGTGTACCTTTTTTCCATATGGCAACTGGTTTGTGTCTTGCTTGTGTACTACAGACATTTAACTAAGTCATGGCTGATACCAATATTTAAAAAAGAGGCCAGCGATACTCAACTGAACTACAGGCTTTTGGTCATGACGATGCATGTTCCAAGATATTCAAACTAATCTTACTGAAAGCGCTAAATACCTGGATTAAGAAAACAATATACTGTCAAAACACCAAACAGGATTTCATAAAGGTATGAATAACCTTCATATTGCAAAGACACTGACATATTTAATATGGGAACATTAGAAAAAAGAAGGGGCTCTATACATTTGTTTTGTCAATTTTAAAAGAGCGTTTCATACAGTAGATCGCCAACAATTATGGTCCAAGCTGGAAACATGGAAATTGAACTCAAGAGTACTCCATTTTATACAAGAATTCTATACGGACACCACTGCTCAATTTGCCCGGACAGGGAAGGTGCATTGAGTAAAAGCATCAAGACAAATATGGAATTGAAACGGGGCTGTTCTTTAGCACCTACCTTTATAACTTTTAGGTGTCTGAGATTGGTGAGAAACTGAGCAAGGCTAGATCCTTCCCTCCTAAAAGTAGGTAAAGAACATATGTCATGGTTGTCCTTTGCTGACGATACACTTTGATGGATAGAACACCTATTGGGCTCCAGCGTAGCTTAGAACATGTGTCAGAATATTCAAGAAAGAACAACCTTGTTATTAAATATCAGAAAACTAAGATCATGATTATTAGCCCTAAAAGTAAAAAGATCAAGCAGGATTGATGGGTATTAAAAGACAATAGTCTTGAGGCTGTCAATACTTAGATATATCTAGGTATTCTTATTTCTGATATTAGGAGTGTTGTCCATTTGGAGGTCTATACCAGATGAAAGATAGAAAAAAGATTCTTGGTGGTTTTAAATTTTGTCAGAACCAAAGGTTGCTGACCATTGGAAGGACTAACTTGCCTTATCCTCTGTCTAATATATGGATTGGGATTATTTACAGTAAGAGAAACACTCCAGTTGAAAAAACTTGAGGTGCGAATCGCTCTGGGCATACCTAAGAATATGCCTGTTGAAGGATTAGACTGTGAGCTTTAGCTTCTATCATTAGCCACACAAAAGACGATGGTTATGGGCATCTTCTATATCTCTATAATGCATACATTCAATGCAGGATTATTTCCCATTTTTAAAATGCTTCTGAATAGGGACAGTACAGATGTGGCATTGAAAGAATGGAGAAATTATGTATTCTTGTTTTTTGAGGAAATCGGATTTGATATGGCAGAAGAGATGCATATCTCTCTAATAGAAAAACAAATAAGAGAAAAAGCTTAAGTTTGTGACAGAACTATAATAATACTCATCTCAGTCAGTTTAAAAAATATAGTTTATATGTTAAACAGGTTTTTCCTATGGAATCACCCTGCGATTATTTAATAAAACACTATCATATGAAGGTCATCAAGTTTATAATGTCCCTGAGATTGGAGATAATGGCAACATTTTCTAAAACAGCTGCATGGGGTAATATTTCAATATCTCGAATGCCTCTGTAGATTTTGTAATGAAGAGATCGAAACTCCTAGGCATCTTCTGACCGAATGTATACTAAATGTCTTTCTGTAACCTGTCTTTAAGCGCCCTTTTACACCAGGTCTGGTGCGCTATATAAATAAAATGAACAAAAAAATAAATGTATACAATGGATTCGATCCATCAAAAAGGCTATCTTAATTTGAATTATATCAAAAATTATGCACGTGATTGAAATTGGAACCTTCTATATTCAGGGAATTGCACAGTCCTAAATTTGACTATGTACCGTATGTGGTTGAGAATAATGGAATGTTTGTTTGAGTAACTTGATATTTTAGTGGAAAAAAAATATTTTAACATTTGTATTCATATAAGATGTAATGAGTTTATGTATGTGTACAATATATTGTTGGCATTCATGAAATGTAATATGAAATATTTGCATCATATCATTTGTATTCAATTGTATTATCTTTTCTGATGTGTTATAAGGTTTAGTTAACCATAACAACACACATAAAAAATGTAAAAAGAAGAAAAAAAAAACTACAACGTCATGGCTGATATTGCTAAAATGTATTCTGGACACATGCTAGAAAACAAGTTCCCCTGGCTGTGGACTTATAATGTTGCACTTGAAACTCCACTTATTTATTTGTGTGTTTTATGCAAGGAAGAAATGGGTACAGCGAATTGAATGGAATATCCAGGCATGTTTTCATCACTGTCGGGTGCAGAATTGCAGAATATTACTCTGCGAGTTATGATTGCGTTGGAAAGTGGAAAGGGGCTTGACCAGAAACCTTTGAAGTCCTTCATTTTTTGGTTTTAGTAAGGGGACAAATGTGTGTGTGTCCGGGCCCTAAACTCTTTGAGATGGCACCGTCCACAGCAGACCATTATTTGACAAATATGGTTTGCATCAACACTTTAGAAAAATAAAACTAGCTCTCCTTCTATTGTCACAGTAACCACCCCACCCTCCTCTATTACGGGATTCAATGCGCCACAAGGGCCTGAAAAAGCCGATGACTGCACTCGGCACTTTCCGATGTATATATAACCTCTGTAACAACCTACTGCAGCAGAAAAGGGTATGTTTCACACTTGGAAAAAAGGAGACATAAAACACAAAATGTATTTGAGTTGAGGCAACTCACCCTATTCAAAACAATAGTTGGAACGACTGATAGTATATATTGATTTGTTGCATGATTTAGGGATTATGTGCTTTTTATTTGATTTTCTTTTTACTGTGCAAAATACTTGATTAGTTATATTTTAAAAATGTATGGTGACATCACTACTGACAACAACATATACGTACACATATTAAACTATAAATAAGTATGTGACCAGTCCTTCTACTGTGAGTGTCACAACTACTGGTACCAAACAAGTTCAATGTCCAAATGCTATCACTGGCCTTGTTTTTCATTAAGAAAATTGACCTAATTTACACCAAAAAAGTGCACAAACAGTGCAAATCCTTTGTGTCACCGCTCGGATTGTGCTGTGAAAAACTATTGCACTGCAAGGTGATTCACAGAATAATGTTTGCCAAAATACAATTAGCGCAATGGAATAACTGTAGTTCCATACACACCCACAACATTCCGCCAGTGAAGCCCTGCACTGCACCATGGACCCACATTGGGTCACACAACTGGTGATTGCACAGATTTGCTGGAGCAATCATACATAAAGCCTCAACAAATACAACCCCCACTCCCCCCACAATCACCAGAAAAAAAAAGTATGTGAGTGGCAGGGTCATGCAAGTTCTCACCATAGAAGCATCACGTACACCAGAAAGAGGGACTGCCAAGTGAAAGTCACCCCAACATACAGCACCCTTATGTAAAACCCAGTTACATCACCTCAGCAGCTTTGCTGGATTTCTAGGATTTATTTTTTTCACCTGGTAAGAGGGTGATCCTTTTTTCCCACTCTTACATGTGTTTTGCTGTGTGTTTTACATTTTTGTGTTCATAGACTATGGATTCTCACCTACTCCATAGGCTTCATCTTTTTACTGTGTGTCACAAAGCACTTTTCGTGCAGTGACACAGGGTTGTCTTTTAAGACTTCCCTCTTTAAACTCCATTTTCTGGAACTGACTACTGTCTCCCAGAACATGTAAAGTTGCCATTGACGTTACTAGTCATTTTTAATCTACAGACCCAGTACAAACTATCTTCCATAGAGTACTGGAAGGGTTAATAGTGATACCTTTTTGTCTGTTTCTCATGGAACATTATTTTGTTCCCCTTTCTCTAAGATTTGGCTGGTGGCAGTGGTATCTGCAATTTGTTTCCTAACGCAGACTATGAAAATAGCCTTGCTACTGTTACAGGCTATGGTGATAGCCTCAAACTTATATAGGCTGATATGTAACATTATTTAGAGGTTATTATTGATAGCTCAAGATGGCATTTGGTTTTCATCTAGCTTATTTTTGCAATATCTGCATTAAAATATGCTATCTATGCTGTATTTATTTTCTGCTGTTAGATACAAGACCAATTGGAACGCTTGAGATTGCAAAATTATGTGGCACATATCTCCTGTTTTTGTACTTTGCATGTAGAAAGTTCCAAATATCTCTAATTCCAGAGCAACAATCTGGCTTTCACGCCTCCACTCTATTGAGATATCTAAATTTTTAAATCACGTCTGCTCGCCATTCAAAACCTCCCTATATTCTCATCCTACTAGATATATTTACTGATTTTTACACTGTTGGCCATACTACTCTCGTCTGCACCATTTCTACCCTTGGCATTTCTAGAATTGTCCAGCATTGATTAGAATGCTACTTGACAAACCAGACCTTCTGCATCTCCTGGGCCAGAAAGCATTTATTACCTTCCCTCCTCTTTCCTTGGCATACTTCATTTTACTATTTCTTCATATCATCTGGCAAACCAAGCATGTTCATGGTTGCATGCCAACTTCCTCCCCTTCAGCAGCTCCAACACAAAGATAATTTTCTTTCCATCATCTTCAATCCCCCTCCCCTTGCTTCCATCTTCTTCTCCTCCACACATCCCCTCTCGACTTCAGCACATATCCTCTATGTTCACTTTGATTCCTTCCTTTCTTTTAAAACCCACATTTCTAACAAAGACTGCTCTTGCTGATATAATCTCTTCCACTTCTGCAAAGCTTGCTCTTTTCTCATGTTTCACGCTACAAAACTACTCATCTCCATTCTTGTCTTTTCCTGCCTTGTCTACTTCTGTTCTTTGCATATTGGTCTTCCCTCCTTACAGCTTGCTCCCCTCCACTCTATCTTCAACTCTTCTATCCATACCCTCTGCTTGCTCCTCTATCATCCCCTCCCTATGCTCACTTTCCTTCCAATCCCACCTTTCACTTCATCTGCATACTGGCTCTGTGGCTCAGTGGATTAATGCAACCACTATAGAGACCCCTCATGGTCACAGGTTCAAATCCCGGCAAGTCCACTCAGCCCTTCATCCTTCTGAGGTTGCTAAAATTAGTACCATTAAATTGGGTAAAAATAAACATCTGTTGTTAGCGCCAAATGTCCCTTTGGGGGTGAACGTGTGCTTTACAAGTACACATGTTATGTTATGCATCATATTTAAATGCCTGCCTGGCCTTGCTGTCCTCTACCTTTCTTCTCTTTTTTGACCTTCTATGGCCCACCCTAAATTCCCAAAACCATCCCTTTATTCCCCAAACCAATGTCTGCTTACTGTTCATCAGCCCCCTGTAGCAACTTGCAAAATAAACAGGTGAGGCTCGAGTGAACTTAGTGAGTCTTTATCACAGGACAACCCAGCTCTCCCTCTGCATCCACCTTCCACTCTCCAACTGTCACCAACCTCTCTTCACACTCCCCTGTTCCACTCACTTATTCTAATCACAACATTCTCACCATCTGCACTCTGAAGGGAACACCAGTCCAACAAGACACGTGCAACATGACATGTGGAACAAGCAATGGAATACAACACCCCCAACCTTAGGGCAACTAACAAAAGAACAAAGCAACTATATACAGCAAACAACAACAAAAAACAGCAATTTGACAGCAATGAATAAATGTTCAATACAATAGCTAAAATTCAAAGAAGAATCATAAAGGCATGCCTGGGTCTAAGCAATTTGCGAATGTTCCTCGCCAGCTCATCACATAGTCTTTAGATCATGCAGGAAGCTTCAGAATCCTACCTCCCGGTATACCCATCCACTGTTCACATCATCCACACACACTCCTGTGGACACGCAACCTTGCTCTGCTCTCCTCAAACTACCTTGCCTCCCACCTTCTTCTTCAAATAACTCAATGGCATTCCTCATTCTGTCTTCACCTCTCACAGTCTCCCCTTGCCATCTCCACCTACTTAAATGATCTAAATTCCATATGGAACCATCCTGGACCCTGACTGTGTTCTTAAATACTCCCTTGATTCTCATTGACTTGGAGTACTTCAACTCTCCCTTTCTCACCATACCCTTCCTTATTCTAACAAAATCAACAGGCACTACTTTCTTCCCACTGGTCTCCTTGTGACGCACACTCTTTTTATCACTGATCTTTAGCCTCCTATTGTTCACCCACACCAGATTCAACACTGTATTTGGTTCTCTACCTCTCATCAACTCAAATGGTGATTTTCCATTGGCACCTCTAACTGATTTTCTGCTACTCCACATTTTCTCCTGAAAAGCCCTCTCAACTGTTCAAAGCTTGTTCTACAGCTTCCACATTTACTCTGTTATAATTCCCTACCAATCCATTCATTTGGGGATGATAATTGGCCAAAAACCTCCATTCGATACCCACGCATCTGGCAAACTCACCCATCTCTCTGCTCCTGAACTGCATGCCATTATCACTGATTATTGCCTGGGGGTATCCTTCTCTCCTGAACACTTGCTGCATGAACCTAATAATTTCATGAGTGTAAACCCTATTTACCAACTTGATTTCCATCCACCTAGAGCAAAAATCCACCATGACAATCAAAAATGTCTTTTCATGCGCTAAGTTGTCATAAGGACCTACAATGTTGATACCAATCTGCTCCCACAGCTGTTCAGGATTGTGCATCTTAATGGGTGTCGTTTTCAAAACTTTGCAACTTCTATCACAATTCTGGAAAGGCTCACACACCATCAAAATCCTTTCTACGTGAGGTCAATTCCGGACCACCAATTCTTGGATCGAATATTACGTTTCGTTCTTGTGGAGCCCGGATGTCGTTGATGAGCTTTCTCTATTAATCCTTCTTGTAAACTCTGGGGCAGTATCATTATCTCCCCTCAGCAATAAATCGTCCTCCAAAGAACATTCATCCTTAATTTCCCAAAATTGAAGACAACCTTCATCCACTTGTTTTTTATCAGGCCAACCGTTTCTGGTATATTCAATAACTTTATATAACACTTCATCCTCTTGAACCTCCTCAATCCATTTCTCTCTTGAAGTGACTTCCACAACCACAGCTACACCTTCCACTTCTTCACTTTGATCTATCTCCTCCATGTCTATTGGCAACCTCAAAAGAAAATCAGCTATTTGGTTTTTCTTTCCACGAACATATGTTACCTGAACATGATAGTCCTGTAGCTTCAAACTCATTCTGGCTATCCCATCGGACGCCCTAGACATACCTCGCACTGATAGCACCTTCATCAATGGTTTGTGGTTGGTACACACCATAAACTTGCTTCCCCAAAGATATTTTCTAAAATAATGTACTACCATACACAAGCCAACATTTCTCTCTCAATCGCAGAATACCTGCTCTCAATCTTTGTTATTGCTCTTGACACATGACATATTACCTTCTCACATCCACTTTCAGAAATGTGTGAAAGAACTGCCCCCAAACCAATACCGCTGGCATCTAAAGTCACTTTGGTTTATCTACCTAACACCAATCCACCCAACTCAATTGACTCAGATATGCTCTTCCTAATGCATTCTGCTGACTTCTCACACTCATTGTCCCACTCAAACCTAATTTAGGTCTATACCCTTTTCCATTAACAACATGACCCAAATATTAAACTTCTGATTTTTTCAATTTGCATTGTTTCACTCTACTTTCAAACCCTTTTCACTCAATCTGGACAAAACATTCTGTAACCTCTCATCATGTTCACATTCCACTTTTCCAAACACAATGAAGTCATTTTGGTAAGCCACTGTGCCTTTGACTCCTTTAGGAACTTAGGTCATTACTCTCTGGAACACAGCTGCCACAGAGGCTAGACCAAATGGCATTCTTTTGTACCGGTACAAGCCAAATGGCGTGATGAATGCAGTGAGATCTCTACAGTCTTCAGTATGGCTAATTTGATGATACGCATTTGATAAGTCAAAAGTAGTGAATGTATCTGTACCTTTGATACAATTTAACATTTACGAAATGAAGGCTTGAGGATACATGTCTACAACTATATTCTCATTCACATCTCTAAGGTCCACAAAAATCCTCAATTTGCCATTCTTTTTCACTGCCACTACAATGGAGCTCACCTATTGAGAAGATTACATTTTTTCAATAACATTTTCCATTTCAAGTCTGTCTGTCTTGCTTGACTTTGTCTACCAAAGCAAAAGGTATCAGTCTAGCCTTGTTGTGCATCACAGGTCTCACTCCTTGTTTCATCACTATTCTGTGAGCATAGTTTTTTAATAATCCCAATCGCCCTTGAACTACATTGGTGGAGTCCTATTTTACGTTCTTCTTTACGTCAGTATTGCTACTGCTCTTTACTAACAATACCGGCTCCTTTTCAAATGGATCTAGTTTTATTCTCAGTGCTGCTTGATCCTTCCAACCAAGCACATTCTCACCCTTTTTGGCCAGATAAATCTTGACCTCTGCTTGGTGATCTTTAAATTGAACAGTGCTCTTAAACCAACATGTGATATGAATTTTCAACCCTTCAAAACCACCAGGATTTTTGATATCAGGTAAAAATATATTTGCTTTCAGTCCTTCTTGCAACAACCTTTCCCATGTCTTGCTTGTTATTACGGTGTACGGTGAGCACATGTCCACCATTACTGAGAGTTTCCAATTCTCCAATATTATATCACACCATGGACATTTCAATTAATTACTAGGTGGTTCATGAACAACCACCACTCTCTCCTCTTCTGACTCCTCATCATCCTGCATCATTGACACCTGTTTCCTGTTCCTACACACCACCACAAAATGTCCTCTCATTCCACAATTTGCACATTTCTGTTTTATCGCCAGACAGTTCCTTGAATTTGCATAATGCCCAAATATAGCACACTTGAAGCAAGCATTTGTCCTTGTCTCGGCTTTGAAAATATGTTGTCCTTGGCTCACCTTTGAACCAAGGCTTCCTCATGCTGCCCTTGACTTCTTTGTGATCTTGTTCTACAGATTTGTAACTCCTCCTACTCGACTCATCTATGCTCTCCTTTTCACTTTTACTCCGGACCACACTTACTGAAGATTGCTCTCCTGATTCCTGTGCAGGATTAACTGTGCTTTGACCTTTTTGTTCTTCATCTCTTTTGAGCATAATTGAGTGTGTTTCACTCTCTTAGCTATGGCAATAGCGTCTGGTAATGTGGGGTTGCCCACCATCCACAGTCTGTCCTGTATTAATGAATTATTGGTGTGTATGATTATTTGGTCCCTGATCAGTTCTTCTAGTGTGATGCCTGAGCAAGTTTGAGCTAATTTTCTCAGAGCTGACACATACTCCTCAACTGGTTCTTCTTCCTTCTGCACTCTGGTGTAAAAATTGCATATGTTGATTGCTATATTCACTTCCGTAGCATAGTGCTCGTCCAATTGTCTCAAAGCTTTCTCATACTCATCTATATCACCTGCTTCATCTCCCAACAGTTTGGGTAACTCTCTATAACTCTCTATACCTTCGCTGTCCTTCAAGGCCCAATGTGTGTAACATCAGCTTTGCTGTGATAATCCATCCTGTTATACTGTTTTCATGTAGTTCTTCCAGTACCCTCTCCATTCTGGCCATACCACACTTGGTTTCCCTGGATCCGGCAGAAAACTTGCTGGTGGATGGACTGTTAGTCCTTGCGTACTCTTTTTTTTTTCTCCAACTTTTCCCCACTTGGCAAGGTTCAACCCCTCTTCTTATTTTGCATGAGCCTTGTTAAAACTCAATTTAAAAATAAGGTAGGAAAACATTTTTCTGTGTACTGTGAAAAGGAATAGCTTGATCTGTGAAGATTACCACTTGACTCGACTAAAAAATCCAAGATGGCGTCACATTATTTGATGCTTTTATGTCCTTTCCTCTAATAACTTTAATTTCTTTTAATACAGCGTTCTCACGTCATCGGCGTGCGCACAATGCTTTGAATCTCAGTGCTTGTGAAGGTTTTCACCATTGTATATGCCACTGCTGCTGTACTTACTGCATATCACTATGTGCAGGGCTGCTGTGGATTTATGGATTGGCACAGAGGCAGCTTATCCCTTCCGGAGCTGCTACTCACTCACACTTACATGTGGGTTCCTTCTCCAGCTGGGTCATCAACTCCTCGTGGCCAAATGGAGCAGCTTGCAAAATAAACAGGTAAGGCTTGAGTGATCTTAGTGAGTCTTTATTACAGGACGACCCAGCACTCCCTCTGCATCCACCTTCCACTCTCCAACTCTCTTCACATTCCCCTGTTCCACTCACTCATTCTAATCACAACATTCTCACCATCCGCACTCTGAAGGGAGCACCAATCCAACATGACACGTGCGACATGACACGTGGAACAAACAATGGAATACAACACCCCACTTTGCATGTTCTGCTTGTGTTCATTTGCACTCCCAGCCCCCAAATAGTCTAACTCCCTCCCTCTGCATATTTGCTTTTCTCTCTCAAAATACATTTTTAGCCTGAACCTAAAAGACAATTGACTTTTTGTCTGGTCATCACTGATTTACTCATCTTTGCTGTAATGAACCGTTTGTATGGTTAGAAACGTTTTGCAGCTTTCAAGGCAACCTTTGGCGAGTTGTGGATTGAACAGTTCTTCTCTGCGATATTGGGTGTTAGTCACTGTGGCAGCCCAATCTTCTGAAATACTTGATTGTTAGGAAACACCTAAAATATAACTGCACCCTTCAGATTGAAAATAAAGAACTTAGACTTCTTTGTGGTGTGAAAATTATTTTTTATATAACCTTGCAAGTTACCCTCAGACATTAGTCCTTGAAAACCGTGCAAATTACCCTCAACACGTGTTTCTCCAAATAAGATTGTCTGGTTCCTCAGGAGGGTTTGTGTTATCAGTGAACAACTGTAAATAAATGTATTATATAAACAATGAGTGACGTCTGAGTAAAAAGAAAAAAAGAAATGATGGTAGAGGCTTGCTATCATTATTAAACTGAATGCATGCTAGGAGATATTTGGAACTCACGGGATGAAAACTTGGGACTCACATGTTTTAGAAGCTGTATGTATGGAGTTATTTTTAGTGAGGACAAGAAATTGTCTGTTGCTTGTAAATCATTCCCAAGTTGACAATACTGAAGAGTATGGGGAATGGTAATCCCTCAGTCCTTAAGCAGTGAATTTCTCCTGCATACTCTATTTTAAGAAAAAAGAGGACATTCAAATGGATAATGTCGTGCCTGTAAGTCTATTTAATAATTCTGAGTGCTTCCTTAAGAAAATCAGAGTCTTTATGATTGCTAATTCTTACGTTAAGGTGCAATGAGGTGCTTTCTCCCTGTAAAATGTAGTTGTAGGCAGGTATGTTGAACCCGAATGGCTTGCTAACCGCGGCTGTGTTCGAAATGACAGCAAAGATGGCTGCATTATATAATAGGGTGATGACGTCATGCGTCTGATTACGACATGATGACATCATCACGTTGGTCACCATTCTGAGACGGGGCGATCGGTAATGATCGCATGAATGCATTAAACTGGTTAATTGATTGCTTGTTGGTCAGTAATACTTATGCACAAGTACTGTTCGCACTTGTGCAGCACTTTCACACAATCACTGTTTAAATAAATACAATACAAATGAAACACAGATGAAGTAGTTTAAAACTTTGTTATTTCTTTTTTGTATGTTGGAAAGAAAGCTACTGTACCTGATTGGAAGGTTTTGGTGCCCCAATTATTTCCAAATGTCCTTGTTTTTACCATCAATTGTTGTCTTCAGTTTTATCAGTCTGGGTTGCTCAAATTCTTGTTGAATGGTCAATAGCAGATATTCATGTCTATTGTTCCCTATTATGGGTATGGGTTTCTGACAGTTTGCTATAGGTGTGGGCTGGTAAGAGCATCTGGTTATTTATAGATAACCTGTTGGTTCAGCAAATTGTGATATGTCATATTGCCCTATTTGTTGGATAGGCAGTCCCTGTTATATCATTCTTATTTGTTCTTGTTTCTGTGTTTCATGATATTACTGTGAGAATTGTGTAATATCAGGTTCATGGTGGTGTTAAGGGTTTCCTTTCCAAGATGAGGGATTTTCTCCTAGGTGGCTTTGATTATACCAGATGCCAGAGTAGGCTGAGGGCTGATCTCTTTATTTCCCTCTGTAAAGAGGTTAAGTCTCTCAAGCAATCTCATCAACATACTTAACCCTTGAACTGAAGATCTAAATAGTTAGTAATAACAAATGCAATGGCCTGAGGGTAAGAGTGATAGCAAACATTCCTTAGACTGGTTCAGGAGTCCCCCCAAACCTTCCAGGAAATAGACAACCATCCAGGTAGGCATGTTCTAGTGATCACTGTTATGCAGTGGTGAAGAGATGTTCTGTTATAGAATGTGCATCATTATGCTGCTAGAGTTGTGAGAAGTGTCCTTTGTGACATGAAGGATCCAACCATGACAAGTATGCTTTTTACCTCTAGCAGTGTCCATGATCACATGCGCAATGCTCTAGGTTCTAAGAAGTAGTTTTGGAGTCATAAAATATATACCTATGAATGATTTAAATAAATTGAGGGTTTTGAAAGCTGAGGATAACCTGGGTGAGTGACCAGTGGCTAAAATATGTATATGATATTTGTTTTTTATAATTAACACATGTTATTGGTTTCATTGTAAAACAAATATACAATTCATAATTCACAATTTGCCAAATGGATAATCACATACAAAGAGTACATGATATTTCAAAAGAATTGTTTCCAAGAAGTTGCGAGCCTATAGGGTTACAAAAGGCCAATACTACACTATTCAGTGATTAAAACAAAGCTTAGATATACCTCCAGACCTAATGAACAGTATTTAATAATACCCTAGGGCTGGCAGTTATAATATTAGCCCAAAACTGATAATTCGATATATCTGCCCTGTTATGGACAACTGCAAATAGCACCTATAATATACCCGCTTCCAATGTGCCACACTACGTTAGCAAGTACCCTCTGGTCTCCTGTTCCTTTTTACACATTCAACAACATTGTTCTACATACACAAGGTGCATTTTGGCACCAATAACCATAACTTCATTATAATCATATTCTTTATTGTGATTAATTCAATTAAGAATTTTACACAAATAACAACACTTAATAGTCATATTTTCGTAAAACATGATCTTAATATATATATGTATAAATCTCATAATACATAGTTATATTTTATGTAAAATTTAAAACCCCTAAGTAAAATTGATAGTACTATAAAACATAGTGTTAAAATAATATAAACATGACATAATGCTATACCATAATTATAAGGTAGAGGGTATAATAAATAAATATTCACATAGTCACACATTTTATTCACATACATTACATCCTTTCATACATCTATATATAATAATATGATCTTATCACATAACCAATTAATTAACCCTAAATCATTAGGCAGAGAATGTATTAATAGTGTTTGTCAATTAACGGGAGAGGGAGTTAATGTAGTTCTGGGCAACTGTCTCAGCTTAGTCCTTACTTCCCAATCACAATTACTGATTACAGTCAAACTAAACCCTAAACCGAAACCACCATGATTATTTCTCGCCCTAGATCAACATTGGGCAAATTCTTTCCCAGACACGAAAAAGTGAAATTTGCATTTTTTGCGAGTCCGTATTTAAACATCTATCCCAAAAGGAATCCGTAAGAATGGCTTAATATCTATGTATCAACGGACCATAATTGGACATAAATAAATTGCCTAACTTTGGAGGTTGCGTAAGTAGATGTCTTGCTGTTTCTAGGTGACATTGAAGAGTGCATATACAACAGCATCTATCCTCAAATGGCAATCCCTGATGAGGACCCATGATGGAATGCAAGGGTAGCTGATTAATACGAAGCTTTAAGAGAAATGTTCTCAATCTGGGATCCGGGAAAAGTAACAGATAGGGCTGTATTATGCAATAGCGATGGACCACATGAGAAACCACTTCGTAACCCTTTAAAGTACTCAGATGTTGATAATTCTTACACCAGTCCCACCGCTCCACTTTTTTCTTGAGGGATTTCCTTAAATGTATAAAAGGAGAATCCGGCCTATAATTTTGTTTCCAGCCAATTTCCTTGAAAGACTCTTCATTTAGCTTTTGATAATTTAGTCCAAAATTAAAGTTTCTCAGCACCGAGGTTTTTACCCACTATGGAAAGTAGCTCACAGGCCAGATTGGTGCAACAGCTTCAAATTCTGATCTACCGTGTGTATCAAGTAATCAAAAGGTAACAGGTATGGAAATGCCTGCAAGACATATTGATTTAGAGAACTTTTTTGTCAACAAATACTTAATGTTACTTCTTCTATCCCATTGGTAAGCTTTATTATTTAGGGATTTTTCAACCAATGTAGGATTGAGGGACAAGTCAATAGTCTAGCTAATTACTCTATGGAATACCATGCAAGAAGCAACACACTTCTTTGTTTCCTCATTTGCTTGTGCATTAGCCATGACCATATCCCTATACCAACTGTGGATGGTTTGATCATCGTCGGTCAAGATATTATATAGGAGCATGGTGTTTTTAATTTTTACTATAATCAACAAGGATATTAACCCAAGTTCCATTCTAATTATTTCAAGAAATATAATTGCGGAAGAGCTAATGTGTACTTCCAAAGTCTCCCTTCCATTGTTTTAAGCCACATCTCTTGGGCATCCAAACCAAACAGAATACTCAGGACTATTGAAGTTTTATACACGCTTAACATACCTTCTATAGAGAAGCCTCCCTTTGTATGCATACAGTTTTCCACTAGCCTAAACTTATTTTGTGCCTGTGATTCAAAGCTCTCATTTGATGGCTTCAGCAATAATGTTGTGGACAACAATATTCCCAAGTACAAGTAAAATTGAGCTTTTTCTATAGGGTTATCAGCAAGCTTTCAAATGACGTTCTTACATGCAAGGCCCCTACACACAAACATGACCTTATTCTTTGAGCAATTCATTTTTAAGTTGTTCTTTTCTGAAAAATAAGACAATGCTGCAAGAGGCCGCTGCAATCTTATGGGAGTTTTATCAATGATAACAACGTTTTCAGCATAGGATAGCCAAGAGAGCAGTCATGCTCTGATTTTTGGGGGGTGTTCATTACATCTCTCCAGTGCCAGGGGCTTATCTGCCACATAAAGATTAAATCGCAGGGATGCAAGAATGCATTCCTGCTTTAACACATTTAAAGTAGAAATATATTCTGTTACCTGTCCTGCTAAGTTCGTTCTTACTGCTACTGATGTATTAGTGATCAATTGAGAAGTTCTGGATCAATTCCCTAGGCTAGTAATTTCTGCCACAGGTGTTGTTTGGCAGACAGGCTACTCAAACACCCTGCATCGGGGAACCCATTTCAAAGGATTTATATATTTAAAAATAAATAAATAGAGTGCAAAGGACAGGACAAACTCTGCTGCCAGTTTGTTATGGAAATGTATACACACCCAGATGATGTCATAACCAGCCTCAAGTAAGACCACCCGCACCACTTCCTTCAATTTTAATAGTGATTTTCCATTGTGGCAAACAATTCCCTGATTGTAACCTTTGTCCCATCAATGATGTAAGGCTTCGACAAAGGAACATTATTCAACAGTTTCCCGGCGATAGACATCTTAGGTCAAGCAGCCACTGCTTGGGAGGCCAGTGTTTCCTTGGGTAGATTTACGTCTTGTTCCAACAAACATTCAGAGACTGTAATTTTAATGCCAGACATTGGGCCTCATTACGACCCTGGCGGAAATCGAAAAACGATGGCGGAAATGCAATACCGCCATCGAATAGCGCTCGTTGCGATTATGACCCGTCACCGCAAAGTACGATGCCATTAGCGACACCGTAGTGAACGCCAACGCTAACTGCACCAAGTACGCGCGCGCGCGCCATGCCAAACCATAATTACCACCATGGCGCAACGGTACGCGAATTCTGACCCTAGCGGACATGCACCTAACGCCATCAAGCACGGCGGAAAGTACCATTCCGCCATGGTGAGAAGTACGGCATCGCGAACCAACCGTAAACGGCCCCACTGAGTGCCTGTACACCGCTCCCTGGCCACATTGTACAACTCCCCGTAGGTGCAATGAAGTCACACAATGCAACCAGTGAAATGTACTAGTCATCCATGCCTGCCAACGAACAAATGAATCTCAAGAGGGGCCAATGGGAGCTGCAGGGCACAGATGGCACGAATTCAGAAGCTATTCCAATGGACATGACCTCAGTCTCCCACCAAGAAACGCACGCAAACACAGGCACCTGTGACCAGCAATATTCCGAAAATCACATCATTCCACCAATCCACCTGGCTGACCGGCATCTGTTACACAAAAGCTAATCCCCCGCCCCTGAGCATGACATCATTAAAACAGTCATATTGGCAGCCCTTATCCCTGACCTCACTGGGCTTCGTAGGCAAACGCGCCCAGCACAGTACCACGCAACTATACTCCGAAGCTGGAACCCAATGCAGATCTCCTCACAATACATCGCTCCCCAAATAGGAATATGCCACATCACTTGCAAAGAAGAACGCTACACGGTCCATATCAGAATAGAAACTTAATGCACAACAAATTCACCAAGCCCATACAGCCATTAGGCCATGAACTCCAAAACACATTTCACCATTGTGGGCTGCATCCGCAATAAATGACCAGCTACTTCTTGTGTGACGCCCTGTTCCTTCATGGTACACAGGGGCTACATTCTCGTACGAAAAGGCAACATGGAAGCGCCTAGAACCGCAGGGCCGTCCCAATAGGGAGGCACTAGTCCAGCTGAAAGGCCGAAATGTTGCTCCTAGCTACTAGTACTGCGTAAGGGCATGTGGCCCATTGGCGATCGTCCCATAAGATCGTAATGCTGCTCCACTGATTAACACGAAGCAGCAGGTGTCGGGAGTAAAATCCATCTGCAGGAGTGGCATACAGATGGCAGTGGCAAAAGGGGAGGAGATACCTGTCAACCAAATGAAATGAAAAAGAATAGTATGGCCATCAGAAATAAATTTGAATTACTCACTTCAATGATCACACCAAATCCACAGCCATATGCATGCTAGCCCACTCCAAAGGATCATCACCACCCAAAAACCACTTGCGAATCATAACTATCTATATCGAGGTGAAAACACCATCACAAACGAGTGTACCTGTGCATGCGTCTGTTAAAACAGAATCCATCAGATGGGATTGGTAACGTGCATAGACACAAGTGTCTGAAGGCGCGTCGAGACAGGGAGGGCTCAACAAGGCCAGATAGACGATGGTCCCACTATGGCAGCCCTGCATCACATAGCGCAGGGGAGGCGGACAGATTCCAAGAAGCCCTGTACATGGCAAACTCTGTATCAAATCATCTGTCCATGCATCCATTCATCATTCCCTCATCCCGTAATGAAAACGCCTGTTTCCATACTCACATAACATGTGAAATTTCCATTGAGTCTGTGCGTTATGCAGCCTGCAAAATCCACTGTGCCCCAGCCCGTAATTCCAGTGTTGTGAAGTAACATGTATTTGGGAACGTCCGGCCTCATCGTCCACTTCGCTATTGCGCATCCCAAACTATTCATATCAATCATTGCATCCTCGCCATGGCCCCTGTCCCAAGGACATTGAACAATAGAACGTTATATTTGCAGTCAGACCTGTGGGCATCTCCTCGCCGCTAGCTGAAAACCGAAAGCGCCGCCCTTCGAATTCCTCATTTGCAACATCACGTCGAAAAGGCATCTGTGGCCGCTTGAAATCACAAATTAATCCATCTAGTGCGGCTGTGTGTGAAAATGGCAACTGCCTTCACTCACAAATGGGACGCCCCGCCTGTCGTTGAACCTCGGTACAGTGATGCATGAGGGTCCACCGTTACTCGAGTACTACGTTCCACTGACCCTTCACAAGTCTGTTCGCGACTGCAAAGATAGTATGTGAAACAATGGGACCATAGCCGAATGAACAAATCAACCAATGTTACACTGCCATCGGGTACAAATACATGATTGTAATAGCAAGATGCCATTCGTCGAATTGCAGCGTTGTGTGCGGGACGTGCTCGCCCAAAGGGGAGAGCAGCTTGCACAGGTGGAATGAATCACCACAGGTGGAGGCCATACAGCCTGAAAACACATAAATTGCACACCCAGTCTCCTCCCACAACCACACCCACTCCGAAATGCTACCGGCAGGACTAGCTATGTTGGCCCTGGGGGACCTGATAGCACTGCAAGTACTCCAACTTCAAAAAGAAGACGAACACCAACTACAACCGGCCGCACGGAGGAGACGCAGGAGGAGGAGGGCAAGGCAGTGCCAGCAAGGGCCGCCAGCACAGCCACTACCACCACGCAGGCAGCCCGCAATCCCACGCCTCCGAGCACATCCGTTCAACCTCACTGATGAGCAGATCCACACCCTCTACCGTTTGGACCGGGACACCATAACCGCCATTGTGGACATGACACAGGCTGACCTTGTCAGCATGATAGATAGCCCAACCGCCATCCCACCCCTACTGAAGGTGGTGTCTGTACTCCACTTCCTGGCCACAGGCACCTACCAGCACACAGTCGGACAGTTGCATGGCATTTCACAGCCACTGTTCTCACGGACACTATTGCAAGTGCTCGATGCCCTCCTGCAGCACGCAGACGACTACATCTCTCTACCACGCTCGGAGCAGGAAATTACCAACACAAAAGTGGGATTCCATGCACTTGCCGGCATACCGGGTTGCATTGGTGCCATCGACTGCACCCATGTGGAATTGGTCGTCCCACATGCCATGGAGGCCCAGTACCGCAACCGAAAACAATTTCATTCTCTGAATGTACAAATGGTGTGTGACTCCAACAGGATCATTACACATTGTTGTGCCCGATTCCCTGGATCAACCCATGATTCTATGGTCTTGAGGAACTCTACAATACCACCCTACATGGAGCGACACGCAGGGAACAGATCCTGGCTACTCGGTGAGTCTCATTTCATGCATGATGATGTGGGGTATGTGATGCGGCAATGACCTGGCAGGAAGGGGGGGGGTGCGTACGTAGCAATGGCATTCCACATAATTCGTTTATCGTCCACATACAGGTGATGCCGGATATCCACTGAAGAGATGGCTCCTCACACCAGTCCGGAACCCACGGGACCAGCATGAGGAGGACTACAACCATGCCCACTCACGTACCCGTGTAGTCATAGAACAGGCATTCGGCCTACTGAAGACTCGTTTCCGATGCCTCAGCAGGTCTGGCGGGGCACTCCTGTACCGCCATGTGAAGGTTGCAAAGATGGTGATGGCATGTGTCATGCTACACAACATGTGCGTACGTAGAAATGTGCCCATGCCCCCTGACGCAGAACTTCAAGCACCTGAAGATGGCCATGATGAGGGTGGGGATGTGGCAGCACCTCAAGGAGTCTGCGAGGCACAGGAGGGCCGTGACATTCGTCAGCATCTCATAGATGCATGCTTCTAGCACTCACGCCTGGTGGCTGATACATGGACACGGGACTCGTGGCACTGTGTGTGTCTGGTACATGCACAATACGGACTGTACGCCTATAATGGCCTCGTACACAAAGATCAATGTCCACACATCTCATTGGTTGATCGTGCATTGTTTATGGCATATGTGATATCATGTTAAACACCCTATCGACGCGCCACCCAAGTGAGCCCAACACACCCCCTCCACCCTCCTACCTCCCCCCCGAACACCAGTGTCCAAAGATGCTCATTGTCAGTGGGCAGTCGCTATTGCAAGCCCCCTCTGCGGGTATCAGGGGCACCCCTGCCTGTGGAGCGCAGGTTCCTCCCAGATCTATGTTGGGGGCTGCCCTGGACGGAACTTGCAACGGATGATGTCTCTGCCTGCTCACGTCCATGCATGTCCCTAAGGGTTTGTGAGAGCTCAGTGAGCACACGGCGTACTGCGGCAAGTTCGGCACATACGTCTTTGGACGTCGCATGCAGTTCCCCCTCAGGCTCTCGGTGCTTCTCTCCATTTGGACTCTCAGGCTCTCGGTGCTACTCTCCATTTGTGCCCTTAGTGTCTCTGTACTTCTCTCCATTTCTGCCCTAAGTGTCTCAGTTGATGTTTCTATGTCTGCCTTAGTGCCCCCACATTCATCGGCATGGTCCTTGAGGAGCGTGGCCAGTTGCTGCTGTTGCACGATTAACTGGTCGAGGGACTGTTGCCTCTGCTGGGCCATGGCCATTTGCGGTGGTGTCACAGAGTGGCTGTTCGCCTCATGTTGCCCTGCCACAGGGCTTGTGGGGGATGGCCAGTCGTCGTCTTGTGGGTGCCCCTGCGTGGTATCCTCATGGTGTACGGGATGGAACAGACAGGGGGATTGGGACAGGTCATGGATGGATCTGACTTCGACATCCCCGTTTTCTGTGTCGGAGCATGCTGCCATTAATGCAGTGTCACCTATGGTGCTGCTGCCACCAGAAGCAGTGCCTACTGTGGCATCCATTGGGGGGACCTGTGGTGGTGGTGTTGTGGGCATGCTGGCTGCTGGGGTGCCAGTTGGAGTTCCCTCCTCTGTGCTGCCACTTGATTTGTGCTGCTGCCGTGTCTTGATGCGTGCAGCTGAGGTGGAGGGTCTTTGGCCGTTGGTCTTGGCCCTCTTTGCAGGTGTGCTGGTAGGGGTGTCCTGGAGCTCGTCGTTTGGATCGGACCCTGTGGTGGAGTAAAGGAGGGCGAGCGTTATTAATGGGTCTGTGGGAATTGGAATGGCAATGTATCACATGCATTGGGGTGGTACCTGAGGGTGATTTGGGTCGGGGCCTTGGAGGTTGTTTCATTTGTGTGTGGAGTGAGGGTGCAGTTGTTTGGCAGCCTGCAGTTAGGGTGTGCCTGCTGCACGTGTAGAGGGTGTTTTTAGGATTTTTAATTATTTATGTATTTGATGTGAGTTTTGAAGTGTGCTATCAGGCCTATGTATGTGGACGTTCTCCTGGACATGTGTTACTGTTGCACTATGTGGGCACGTGGTACTTCACATGATTGGACATTGTGGTTTTGGCATTGTTTTATTTGGGCCACCTACCTGATTCTTCGGATGTCTGCACTCCTTTCTCCATCCCTCCGACTCCCTCTATGCTCTCCATTCCTATGGTGGAGGCACAGATTTCTTCCCAGGGGGTCAACTTGATGGGTGATTCCGATCCTCCCCCGGTGGCTGTGGCAATGTTGCGGTTGGCAGAAAGTATGCTACGGACGCGTATCCGCAGGTCGTCCCATCGCTTTCTGCATTGCTGTGGGTTGCGGGGTGCGGTCCCCACCGCACTTACCCGCTGTGCCACCAGGGCCCATATGGCCTTCTTGTTCGCAAGTGCCGTCCTGGTCATTTGCGTGGAGAAGACGACGGCAGCATTCTCCTGGAGGGTCTCTGTGAGCACGGTGAGTTCCTCACGGGAGAAGTGGACCTGCCGCTTGCGGTCGCACGCTTTCTTCGCTACTTTTCCCATTTTTCTTGGTTTCACTAGGGTGGATGACGGGTTGGGATGTGTCTCAGGGTAGTATTTTTAATGGTTGTGTGGATTTTGTGGTTTTATAGGTGTACGGCGTGATGTTTCCCGTTCCGGGACCATTCTTTTACTTCCGTTTCCGTATATTTACGGTCACCGTACTTTCCGGTTGGCGCTCACTGCGGTGTCCGCTAAGATGGGTGGCGGTATGGCACCTAGGGCGCCGTACGGCGGCGGTGTGGGCCGTTTTGGGGTCATTTCCGCCATCGCGGACTTTGCACTTCCGCCATGGCGTGGTGCTCGTGCCCGATGGGTCGGAATGAGCCGCACTTTGCTCCATCGTGCAATGGCGGAAACGCTATTTACGCTGTGGCGGTCCGGTCAGTCACTTTCCGCCAGGGTCGTAATGAGGGCCATTGTAACATTGCCGACATTGTAACATTGCTAGTGGCAGGACTGTTACATCCTTTAGGTGCGCTCGAAACCGGGAATACCCAGTCATCCAACTTCTTCCTTCTCTTCTTTCCTTTATTAGGACAGTGCTCTTTCTCTACCAATTCATAACGAGTAGACACACATATACAAGACACTGACAGGGAGGCCGTGGAGCCATGTATTTTATGTTTTTATGCAAGATTTGCCATATCTGATTTGTTTTGGTCAGATGCCCATTTTTCTTTTTTTTTTCCTTTTCACGTCTTTTCTTTTTAGGCCAGCTCTCCACTCAGGTTTGCGGGCATAGCCATGTCTTTACTTACTTGGCCACATGCTGTACATGACATGGCCACTCCAATCAGTGACTCAATCGTCTGCAGATGTCATTGGGGCTGAGACCCAAGCCTCTTTCCCCCCTGTGACATATCATTAATGCTGATCACCTCGGACTGCTCCACAATTGGTGCCTTCACCAACAGAATTAAGTTAGAATGCCTGGGTCCTTTAGCATGCAAAGCATTTTACTGACCCACCTCCATTGCCTCCCACTGAAGGCTGTAACAGATGTTGAGTAGTGAATTGCTATTAGCCGGTGGGAGAGATTTCACTAAGTTTCCTTGTGAGCAATTACTCTCCATTTGGGGCTGTGTCTCATTAGCCACTTCTTTCATTTTAGCAGGAGCTGTTTCCCACAAACAGGATACAAACAGAAATAACTTTGTGATTTTACCGGGGTAGTTAGCCAGCTCTTTGGTCACTTTAAAACTCGGCACAGAGCTGTTAATTAATGAATCCTTACCTGACATACAAGCACTAATCATGTGCACTGCCTCGCCTCTGAGCCATTGATGTGTGGGTCTGCACAAGCTCTGCTTCCTGTTTGGTATTGATAACTGTGTTTGGTCATAGTCATGCAAGGAGATAATTTGCACAGGATGATATAAGTAAGTTCTTACCAGACACTTCTTCCCTCCCGCTGACTGACAACTGCACACCCCAATGCACTATCAATACACTTTGCTTCTGGTTCTATCTTGTTGGTCCCTATTTCCATTAATGGCATAGTAAAGCTGTGTAACCAAAGTTGAGACTCCATGACCATATTCACTGCTGACTGCACTCTCCAACGCAATCACAACTAAAGCTGAGTGCGCCCGGCAGGGCTTTGGCTTGCCTCCCCCTCTAGCTAGTGCCTGCCTAAAGCAGGAACCAGCCACAAGCCCCACAGTGTACTCGCCCCACAAAAAAAAAAAAAAAACAAGAAAAGGCGGCTCCTGTAAGTGTGCAGACACCACACAGGAGCCATCTGCCTGTCATCCGGTCCCGGCCACATGACCGTCGGTCCCTCCCCAGCCACTCATTGAATGGGTGGGGTAGGACGTGAGACAGGCATGCTCATGTAAATGCTGCTGGCACACCAAGAGCACGTCTTTTTTTTTTCTGTGTCCCTGCCCTGACACTCATTGATTGGCTGGGGCGGACAGGAACACTTCCTGGTGGTGCTGTGAGGCAACAGCGAAATCATAAAAGGTAAGTGAGCCTCTATGTTTCTCCCCCCAGTTCCCTTCGTCCCCTTTTGTTCCCCCAATATTTGAACTAACCCAGACCCATTTTGCCAAGTTTCTTGATCCCCATTCCCATTTAGCCCCCTCTATTGCCCCAGACATTTGTTCACCCTTTTCTTGCCCCATTCCCATTTAGCCCCTTTTCTTGCCCCTTATCCCTTACAACTTTTCGTGCCCCAAACCCGTGTTGCCACTTTTCTTGTCCCATTTAGCCCCTTTTGATGTCCCTAGCCCCTGTTCTTAATCCCTTAAGCCTCATTTTGTTGCCTGAGACTGGCTTGTTGCCCCCATCACCCTTTAGCACCTGTTTATGCTCATTAACCCTTTTAACTGCAACAAGCCCAGCTTTGCCTTTTCCTTGACCTTTAGTCCCATTTAGCCCATGTTGTTCCCTATAAAATCCTTCAACTGCCCCAGGCTCGTTTTGCCCCTTTTCCTGACCTGCCCAGTCCCGTTCACCACCTTGTTTTGCACCTTAACCATTTTAGCTGCCCAGCCAGTTTTGGCCATTGTTTGAACCTCTCTCCCATTTAGCCCCTTGTGTGGCCCCTGGCCTCTGTTCTTGTACCATGTATTCCCTTTTCTTGCCACTTTAGCCCCTTCTTGTTACTCTAAGGCCTCTTGGAAGCCCTGTCACTCTTTAGACCCTGTGCATGCCCCTTGTGTTTCCCCTTAACCCTTTGTGCTGCCCCAGACCTGTTTGCCCCTTTCCTTTACCCCATCACATTTAGCCCGTTTTGTTTCTCCCTTTACCGTTTTAGCAGCACCCATGCCTGTTTTGTCCCTTTTTCCTACCCACACCTCCTTTCTACAGCACATCTATGATAAAGTAAGCATGATAAGTGTCATTACCTGTCTAGACTGGCAATGAAGGGGATCTACTTTTCATATATTGTCAATACCCGATATGGAGCTATAATTGCCATAATATGGAAGTAACTGGCCATACAATGCTGAAGTGGCATTTCTACAGCAGTGCCTCAGCCTATTTCTTTTTTGTGTCTGTTTCTAGTTTCTTAAATACTTTAATACATTTTTATTCATATACTTCACAGCTCTTAGTTCATCACAAATAGCAAAAAATTACTTCAGGCGCAACATTCTAAAACAAACATTAAAGACATGAATTCCTTCAACACAGTACAATTCAATATCATATACTATATACCTACCAGGGCATCACTTTCTAACCCCCAAAATTACATTTTCCACCTATCTGACACATTCCTCCCTTCCCTACTTCACTATGGTGGACTAATCAAGAAAAACATTTCCTCCCAACGTTTTGTTTATCATTATTAAAATATTCACTAAAGTAATGGTCATTTAGATAGAGAATCAATACAAGAGCCTAGCCCACTTCACTTCACTGTTTAAATACTCTAATCTCTTTATGAACTTTCCCAACCACATTTTCCTCGGCCCTAGGGTTTTGCTACAGCTAATAAGCTAATGTTTTCGCATTTCTGCCTCCCTCGGATTTTTACAGAGCAGACAATTTCTTTTTTGCCAAGGGATCCCTCTCATAGGACCCCATCTTTGAAGGGAGCCTAGTAGGTTTAGACGAAAGAGCATATGATGAGTGTAACGATATTTCGTCCTGGGAATCTCATCAGAGAGGACTCCATCTCCTTATATGTCCTCAGGAGTGAGGTTAGATAAACTTTGGAGGTTATACAATGACATTCACTGTGTTTCATTCCCCATTTTACAATTTTCATTTTGTTTTACATCTTCACTGGGATTTCCATAAATGTAAGCTTGTCTTAGTCAATTTCAGCAAGAATTGGGTCACATCACTCCACAAAATCGCCCAATGCATTGTCATAATTATTGCTTAAAGTGATATTGAAATCTTCAAATAGCGAACCAGATGGTGGAACCAATATTGCCTCGGCCTATGTTGTACTGTTTGGTCTAACCCTATTATACCATAACCCCATCCACGACATATGAAGGCAGCAACCTTGTTAAAATGTAGTTGGTATCTAAAATATTCTTGTCTGCTTCAGTACGTATTTGGTACTTTAAATTGTACCTTTGTGTGCTTTTTTTACTCTGGCAGCATTTTGTGATGTCATCAGGTATGTGATGCCACTTCCGCTATCCCTGACATTTTGGTGAATCAGTGTCCCTGAAAGCATCATGCCTCCGAATTAATGTCTTGAATTTTGAGGTTTTGTTCTTGTTTTCGCTTCCACAATACCATGTAATGAAGTGATTTGCAGATGAAGCGTCTGCTGGGTGATAACGCCTTTATTTCTCTGAAATCTCTATGCTGAAAAGAATGTGCCAGATTCACAAGACAACCCATTTTCTGTGCACAATGAACTTCCACGGCACTTTGAACATTTCATGTGCACAGTGATTTACAAAGAATACTTTTAACCTGCCACAAATGAGGAGTGCACGTGCATCAAGATTCACAAAGCAGAAGCTGATTCTTAGAGAAAGGCTCCAGCACAGGGAGCTATACATCCCCTTTGCCAATTCTTCAGAGGATCTCCGTCGATGCAGAGGCTTCCATTTGCCTCCTGTCGGTTTTGTTCATCACCCCCTGTACATCTGGGGTAAGCCCATAATTTTGTGCAGAGCGCACGTGGTGCAGCACATTTTTTCTGCAAACCGCATGTAAATGCCTAATTTTACACTGTGCATGTCGTGGAATGACTTTGTTTGAGGAGCGCATACATGTTTCAGTGACTTTTGTGTGTTATGCTGTACCCGTGCCTCACTGTGGGCTGCTCCTACCGTCATGGCCGCACTAATATTTCATCTGAGCTGTGGCCTTGTCAATTGGCACAGCTCACCCTCCTATTGATTGCACTTGGCTTGTTTAGCCAATGAGAGCAACCGGGAGGCGGGAGCCGGCCATCCACCTAAGGCTCACTACGAGGCTCTTCCACTCCCCTTTGCCACTTCTTCAGAGGATCTCCGTCGATGCAGAGGCGTCCATCTGCCTCCTGTGGGCTTTCTTCATCACCCCCTGAACATCTGGAGTAAGTCCAATGTCTTTGTGCAGAGCACACGTGGCGCAGTGCATTTCTTCTGCAAACCGCATGTAAATGCCTAATTTTACACTGCGCACGTTGTGGAATGACCTTGTTTGAGGAGCGCATACATGTTTCAGTGACGTTTGTGCCTTTTGTGTTATGCTGTAACCCTGACTCACTGTGCCTGCTCCTTCCATCATGGCCGCACTAATATTTCATCTGAGCTGTGGCCCCTTAGGTTTTGCACCGCTCCACCTCCCATCGGTTGCTCTTGGCTTGTTAAGCCAATGAGAGCAACCGGGAGGCGGGAACCGGCCATCCACCTAAGGCCCACCACTGTACGCCAGTTACTGACTTCTCATAACCCCCCTCCCATCCCAATGCCCCCCGTTTGTCTGTGGGAAACCCCCCTCTGACCCCAATGCCCCGTTTGCCTGTGCGTACCCCCCTCCCACCCCAATGACCCTGTTTGTCTGTTTAAATCCCCCCTCCCATCCCAATGCCCTGTTTGCTGTGTGAACCCCCCTCCCACCCAATGCCCCCATTTGTCTGTGTGAACCCCCTCCCATCCCAATGCCCTCCTTTTGCCTGTGTGAACCCCCTCCCACCCAATGCCCCCGTTTGTGCTGCCTTAAACCCCTCCCACCCCAATGCCCCTGCTTGTCTGTATGAACCCCCCTTCCACCCACTGCCCCCGTTTTCCTGTGTGAACCCCCTACAACCCCAATGCCCCCCATGTGTCTGTGTGAACCCCCCTCCCACCCCAATGCCCCCCGTTTGTCTGTGTAAATCTCCCCTCCCATCCCAATGCCCCGTTTGCCTGTGTGAACCCCTCTCCCACCCAATGCCCCCAGTTTGCCTGTGTGAACCCCCCTCCCACCCCAATGACCCCCATTTGTCTGTGTGAACCCCCCTCCCATCCCAATGCCCCACATTTGTGCTGCATTAACCCCCTCCCACCCCAATGCCCCCCGTTTGTCTGTGTGAACCCCCTCCCACCTCAATGTTCCCCGTTTGTGCTGCCTTAACCCCCTCCCATCCCAATGCCCCCCATTTGTGCTGCATTAACCCCCTCCCACCCCAATGCCCCCCGTTTGTCTGTGTTAACCCCCTCCCACTCCAATGGTCCCTGTTTGTGCTGCATTAACCCCCTCCCACCCCAATTTTCCCCCTTTTGTCTGTGTGAACCTCCATCCCATCCCAATGCCCTCTGTTTGCCTGTGTGACCCCACTCCCGCCCCAATGCCCCCCTTTGCCTGTGTAAACCGCCCTCCCACCCCAATGCCCCCGTTTGTCTGTGTGAACCCCCTTCCCACCCCAATGCCCCACATTTGTGCTGTCTTAACCCCTCTTACCCCAATGCCCCCCATTTGTCTTTGAACCCCCCTCCCATCCCAATGTCCTCCTTTTGCCTGTGTGAACCCCCCTCCCACCCCAATGCCCCCTGTTTGTCGGTTTGAACCCCCATCCCATCCCAATGCCCTCTATTTGCCTGTGTGAACCCCCCTCCCATGCCAATGCCCTCTGTTTGCCTGTGTGAACCCCTCTCCCACCCCAATGCCCCCCTTTGCCTGTGTGAATCCCCCTTCCCACCCTAATGCCCCCCATTTGCCTGTGTGAACCCCCCTCCCACCCAATGCCCCTGTTTGTCTGTGTGAACTCCCCTCCCACCCCAATGCCCCCTGTTTGTGCTGCCCTAACCCTCTCCCCCCCAATGCCCCCGTTTGTCTGTGTAAACCCCCCTCCCACCACAATGCCTCCATTTGACTGTGTGAACCCCCCTCCCACCCCAATGCCCCCGTTTCTGTGTGAACCCCCCTCCCACCGCAATGCCCCGTTTGTCTGTGTAAATCCCCCTCCCACCCCAATGCCCCCCATTTGCCTGTGTGAACCCCCTCCCACCTCATTGCCCCCATTTATGTGTGAACCCCCCTCGCACCCCAATGCCCCGGTTTGCCTGTGTGAACCCCCCTCCCACCCCAATGCCCCCTGTTTGTCTGTGTGAAATCCCATCCCACCCCAATGCCCCACATTTCTCTGCCTTGACCCCCCTCCCTGCTTGCTTCCCATCCTTAACCCCCTTTCTCTCTTCCACCTCCCTGCGCTTTCCTGTCTAATTCTGGCACTACCCCAATAGTCAGGCATAGTAATTCTAGCTGCCTGTTTTTATGCATCAGCCTCCCTCCCCCTCTCCTCTCCTACCCTTTTTCTTTTCTTTTCCTGTTTAAGTTGGTTGCTAGCTCAACTGCCATCAGGCATAGTAATTGTAGCTGCTTGCCTTCTACAGCCACCTTCCCCTCCCTCTGCCTCTTTCACTTCTTCCACCATAGCACTTACTCTTATCACTGTCCCTTGACCTCTAATGATAGCCTGTCTGTCCCCCCCTTCCTTCTGTCTTCTCCTCCCTCTCCCTCCCCAGTACTATCTTGGTTCAGTCGCTGACCCTCTATGATAGTCACTTGTGTTTTGTTCCTCTCCTCCTCCCCTCCCTCCCTTCCCCCACCCCACCTCCTCATGTGACTCTTGCAATGCAACAATTGTCGTCAGGCATAGTAATGCTACTGCTAGTATTGCCTCCTTTGTTCCTTCCCCACCTCTCCCTTATTGTTCTATGCACTTGTACTATCTGTTATGATATGATACTTTCTTTCTCACATTTGGAAGTTTTCAAGGACCTGTCGAATGTAATCTGTATTTTCCCATGCTCCCTTCCCCCTTGAAGTGCTTTGAAACACATTGTCTATAGGCGCTATACAAATAAACGATCAATCAATCAATCAATACATGGCAAAGCTCAAATTGAAGCAAGTTTAACACCACGGTTTTCAAAGAAATAGGTCACAAACCGTGTGGATGTGTAATTCAGGGAACATTTTAAACATAGGTGCCTCTACTGATTTGTAAGGTGCCAAATCTAACTAGTTTGGAGAAAAGTTGAATTGTGAAAAGGGTGTAAAAGAGAAATCAATATGTTCCATATTTGAGAAACAGCATGGTCTATTTATGTTTGTAGGCGTGCCCCTGGTATCCATTGCCGCCCAATGCCCTCCTCTAGTTATCTATATGCAACTTGTGTGTTAAAGGAAGGGCCTCTTGTCCATTCCATTCTGAAACACATTAAGCATGCAGCGTGCTATGGTTTTATGAATTGGTTGCAAATGGAGAATTTGAGCATTTGAAAAATGATTTATTTTTCATTTGCAAAAATCTTTGTGAATCAACCCCAAAGTCTTTGTGATACTTAGGAAAGACACCCCATTGTAACCTCTCTCGCATGTCTTGTTGAATAGGGCTTTTTTTGTGCCACTTAGAATTCTAAATACTAGAACACATAATTTATCTCCAGGTAGTAAAGCAAAGGCTTTACATATTTTCTGAAATTCCTTTAAACAATGGAACAAAGGTACATGGGTTCCACCTCCTTTATTCAACGCATTTGAATACAATTGTAAAACACATGATATTTCTATTAGGCTCTCATCAAATAGTATGTTGGTACTTCTCATGATGAAGGAGAAAAACAACTAAAGTAGAATAGTTTTACTTTTGCAAACATGATTCTATGAAGATTTGTTTTTACGATATTATCATGTTGGATGGACCATTGATATGTGCACTTTCCAAGTGAGTTCTTCAAAACCCCCTACAATTTTAATCCATGAAGGTCAAAACATCACAAATAATATAACCTGGCTGTATATCAGGAAATGAGAATCAATGTGGTCATGTGCTGAAATTGCAGTTTGGGCTGTAATCACAGATCGCCATTTAACCAAAGTGTGAAGCCCTGGAGAACACACATGATCACATAGTCAGTGTCCTGTCAAAATGTCCCGTCACCAACTATTCCAAAATGAGCAGCCCCTAATGGTGACTTAGTTCTCTAACAAAATTCTAAAAAGTCTTATACTTGATTTAACTGGTGCAATTGATTCATATAGCATGACAGTGGACCAAACATGTATGGAACACCACAAAGTAATGTTTTTCTTTGCTTGCTCGTAGTAGCACAACTTTTAAAGCCGGGTCCACTTCTAATCTTAGTATATGTTGGAATTCATACTCCTTTCAGGTTACGTCTAATCTGTGTCCTTAATATTTGCTTGCCACCTGTGTCGTATATCCATGGCTTAGCACGTGCACATGCTGTAAGACTGCTCTTCTGAGTTCTCTGTCTTTACTATGGAACGTGTACCTTTTTTCCATATGGCAACTGGTTTGTGTTTTGCTTGTGTACTACAGACATTTAACTAAGTCATGGCTGATACCAATATTTAAAAAAGAGGCCAGCGATAGTCCACTGAACTACAGGCTTTTGGTCATGACCGATGCATGTTCCAAGATATTCAAACTAATCTTACTGAAAGCGCTAAATACCTGGATTAAGGAAACAATATACTGTCAAAACACCAAACAGGGTTTCATAAAGCTATGAATAACCTTCATATTGCAAAGACACTGACATATTTAATATGGGAACATTAGAAAAAAGAAGGGGCTCTATACATTTGTTTTGTCAATTTTAAAAGAGCGTTTCATACAGTAGATCGCCAACAATTATGGTCCAAGCTGGAAACATGGAAATTGAACTCAAGAGTACTCCATTTTATACAAGAATTCTATACGGACACCACTGCTCAATTTGCCCGAACAGGGAAGGTGCATTGAGTAAAAGCATCAAGACAAATATGGAATTGAAACAGGGCTGTTCTTTAGCACCTACCTTTATAACTTTTAGGTGTCTGAGATTGGTGAGAAACTGAGCAAGGCTAGATCCTTCCCTCCTAAAAGTAGGTAAAGAACATATGTCATGGTTGTCCTTTGCTGACGATACACTTTGATGGGCTCCAGCGTAGCTTAGAACATGTGTCAGAATATTCAAGAAAGAACAACCTTGTTATTACATATCAGAAAACTAAGATCATGATTATTAGCCCTAAAAGTAAAAAGATCAAGCAGGATTGATGGGCATTAAAAGACAATAGTCTTGAGGCTGTCAATACTTAGATATATCTAGGTATTCTTATTTCTGATATTAGGAGTGTTGTCCATTTGGAGGTCTATACCAGATGAAAGATAGAAAAAAGATTCTTGGTGGTTTTAAATTTTGTCAGAACCAAAAGTTGCTGACCATTGGAAGGACTAACTTGCCTTATCCTCTGTCTAATATATGGATTGGAATTATTTACAGTAAGAGAAACACTCCAGTTGAAAAAACTTGAGGTGCGAATCGCTCTGGGCATACCTAATTATATGCCTGTTGAAGGATTAGACTGTGAGCTTTAGCTTCTATCATTAGCCACACAAAAGACGATGGTTATGGGCATCTTCTATATCTCTATAATGCATACATTCAATGCAGGATTATTTCCCAATTTTAAAATGCTTCTGAATAGGGATAGTACAGATGTGGCATTGAAAGAATGGAGAAATTATGTATTCTTGTTTTTTGAGGAAATCGGATTTGATATGGCAGAAGAGATGCATATCTCTCTAATAGAAAAACAAATAAGAGAAAAAGCTAAAGTTTGTGACAGAACTATAATAATACTCATCTCAGTCAGTTTAAAAAATATAGTTTATATGTTAAACAGGCTTTTCCTATGGAATCACCCTGTGATTATTTAATAAAACACTATCATATGAAGGTCATAAAACAGCTGCATGGGGTAATATTTCAATATCTCGAATGCCTCTGTAGATTTTGTAATGAAGAGATCGAAACTCCTAGGCATCTTCTGACCGAATGTATACTAAATGTCTTTCTGTAACCTGTCTTTAAGAGCCCTTTTACTCCAGGTCTGGTCTGGTGCGCTATATAAATAAAATGAACAAAAAAATAAATGTATACAATGGATTCGATCCATCAAAAAGGCTATCTTAATTTGAATTATATCAAAAATTATGCACGTGATTGAAATTGGAACCTTCTATATTCAGGGAATTGCACGGTCCTAAATTTGACTATGTACCGTATGTGGTTGAGAATAATGGAATGTTTGTTTGAGTAACTTGATATTTTAGTGGAAAAAAAATAATATTTTAACATTTGTATTCATATAAGATGTAATGAGTTTATGTATGTGTACAATATATTGTTGGCATTTATGAAATGTAATATGACATATTTGCATCATATCATTTGTATTCAATTGTATTATCTTTTCTGATGTGTTATAAGGTTTAGTTAACCATAACAACACACATAAAAAATGTAAAAAGAAGAAAAAAAAAACTACAACGTCATGGCTGATATTGCTAAAATGTATTCTGGACACATGCTAGAAAACAAGTTCCCCTGGCTGTGGACTTATAATGTTGCACTTGAAACTCCACTTATTTATTTGTGTGTTTTATGCAAGGAAGAAATGGGTACAGCGAATTGAATGGAATATCCAGGCATGTTTTCATCACTGTCGGGTGCAGAATTGCAGAATATTACTCTGCGAGTTATGATTGCGTTGAAAAGTGGAAAGGGGCTTGACCATAAACCTTTGAAGTCCTTCATTTTTTGGTTTTAGTAAGGGGACAAATGTGTGTGTGTCCGGGCCCTAAACTCTTTGAGATGGCACCGTCCACAGCATACCATTATTTGACAAATATGGTTTGCATCAACACTTTAGAAAAATAAAACTAGCTCTCCTTCTATTGTCACAGTAACCACCCCACCCTCCTCTATTACGGGATTCAATGCGCCACAAGGGCCTGAAAAAGCCGATGACTGCACTCGGCACTTTCCGATGTATATATAACCTCTGTAACAACCTACTGCAGCAGAAAAGGGTATGTTTCACACTTGGAAAAAAGGAGACATAAAACACAAAATGTATTTGAGTTGAGGCAACTCACCCTATTCAAAACAATAGTTGGAACGACTGATAGTATATATTGATTTGTTGCATGATTTAGGGCTTATGTGCTTTTTATTTGATTTTCTTTTTACTGTGCAAAATACTTGATTAGTTATATTTTAAAAATGTATGGTGAATCACTACTGACAACAATATATACGTACACATATTAAACTATAAATAAGTATGTGACCAGTCCTTCTACTGTGAGTGTCAAAATTACTGGTACCAAACAAGTTCAATGTCCAAATGCTATCACTGGCCTTGTTTTTCGTTAAGAAAATTGACCTAATTTACACCAAAAAAGTGCACAAACAGTGCAAATCCTTTGTGTCACCGCTCGGATTGTGCTGTGAAAAACTATTGCACTGCAAGGTGATTCACAGAATAATGTCAATTTTTTTCTTAACGCAGACTATGAAAATAGCCTTGGTACTGTTACAGGCTATGGTGATAGCCTCAAACTTTAATCCGCTGGATCCCTTTTAATTTTATTTGGTTCCGGCTGGGTTTATTCGCCATTTCTTTTTGTAAAGGTCTTTCTCGTGTTTTACTCTGTGCGCCAAACCAGGTTTGGTTCCTTTGTTCGCCGTCCTTTGCGGGCTTCTGCACAGAAGCCCTCCTTAGGTGCCTGAGTGTCTGGGTGAACAGGATTTGAGAGAGGGGTTTTAGGCCCCCTGCACAGGGTCTCCTTGGAGACCCTAGCTTGATTGGCTAGGTGGCTGTCCTGCCAGGACAGCCACCCTGCTGTGTGATTGACAGCCGGGCTGTGTGAATAGGGGAAAACTGCTTAAAAGCAGGTCTCTGCGACTTGGAAGGCAGAGTCGCCACTGGATCAAGAGAACCGAAGAGAAGCTGAAGGAAGAGGACTACTGCAACTACTGAACCTCCCGGTGTAGCCCTGCTGCGGGTCCGAATTGCCTTAAATTTTAACGACAGGGAGGATCTGCAAGGAATCTTCTCCCCTTGAGCTGGTGGGACCAACCAGTTCACCAAACACCAAGCAAGGCCTCCCTCCCCTGGTCGAATTTGCTGTGCTTCGCTGCAGTGAACCAGATAGCCAGGAGGAGCGGACTCGGTTTGGGTTTTTAGGAGCGCACCTTTTATTTGTCGCTTTGCTCTGCTGCTGGTTTCTTCCCTGGGCAGTGCAGGACCTGCCAGGAACTTCTGCCTCAGCTATAGCATCCTTCTTCTACTAAGGTACTGTTCAAATTCCGTTGTTCGTTCCGTCCAACCGCGGTGGAAGTGTTTTAAATCTTTCGCTAATCCTAGGGCTTGTCCTTCTCTACTCTTTTAAATAACTTTTCTTCCGACCAACTTCATTTCGAACTCTTGGCAAAGACTTAACCGCAAACTACTCTGGACTGTGTGATCTTCTGGAAAAACTCTGAACCATTAACATTGGCCCAGGCCTATTGATTTGAATCCTAGTTGTAGTAAGCCTTTTTTAGATTGCTCTGCCTATTACTTGTTAATGCTGCTTGATTTTGAATAACCTTGTCTTTCCCTCCCTTTTTATATTGCTGGAGTGCCATTTTGCCCACACTTCATTTTGAGCTTAACTTGTCCAGAATTGATTGGTTGGTGTGTAGTGTATTAAGATTGTGGTTTTCTGCTGCTTTATAATAGTGAACTGTTTTATAACTGATGGTGAAAATAAATGTATATTCTTTTACTCGGAAACCTTGAGACAGTGTGTGTTAGAACCATAGCAATTGCTGTTCTTTGTGTAACTTCTGATACTGCTCACTTTACTTTTGAGATAAGTCTGGCTGCTCAGCCATCACTACAACTTTACTGTGTAGTACAGGCTTGTACCAAAGGTGAATTTGAACTTGCACTTGTAGTCTTAATTGTGTGTGGTGTTCCCAAAGGGTACTGCATATGATTCTGCCTAACAATAAGCATTCTTTAAATTGCACAATTTGCATTACATTTTATCATAAAACTCTCCCTTGGGTACTACTCAAACAATCTGTCACCAAAGGAATGAATTAATATTTGCATCTGTGTGCCATTTTTTCATTAGTTTCTGAACACCTTTTATGCCCCAGTACGACCCTGTTGCTAATGCATCATTTGCACATTCCGTTGCAAATCAGTTCACTGTGTGTAGTGCACACATACCTGAGATGGACAGAGATGGAAGCTTTGCATGGAACTGGCTTCCTCTACTGATGTCTCCATTGTAGAGGTTGAGGCCTTCAATGTACCAGGCTGTGGAAGTGCAAGGCTACAGGGTGGATGGTCACTAAAATATTTGCTGGTCAATGTTGTCCGAAAAAACACTGAACATTGATAGGATAAACAACGTGCAGTCATGTTAATTTCACAAACATTACCTCATTTGAGGTGGATATTGTTGAGGACTACCTTGAAACCCAAAACTGGGAAGTGAATGAATAATTTCAATGCCTGTTTGCTGCCTTACCCATTGGTGTGGTTGACTGGGATGGCGTGACTCATTTGAAAGTCATTTGTCACATTCACCAACAAAAACAGTGTCATTGAACACACATGATAGAGGAAGTTTAGGACATGTCTAAGTAGGAAGGGGATATAATCTTTAATGTGTGTAGTCTCTAGTTTGTACTGTGACTAGTTCAGGATGCACTAGACACCTTCCTACAGCCAATTGTTGCAGGATTGAAATGAGAATGGACAACTGTAAGGAAGATAGTGTTGGGGTGAATGAGAGAGATCATGGTGGGCAAGTCTGTGAATTCTTTTATTGAACATTGGTTGTCCATGGTTGGGAGTGACATACAGTTCTAACTGACAGTATCTGCCATTGAAAGTGGTAGGTTTCCAAATAGCCTTCTGCTTTCTTTAAAATGTTCTACCACCCCAACGTACCTGAGAGGGTGCATGAGAACAGGATCCAAGATGAATCTGGGGCCCCTGCACGTCTCCTGAGGCTAGAAGATGATCTTCCTTGTTACAGAACCTTTGGTCCCTTGGCAGGTGAAGTTGTATATTTTCTCTGTTTCACTCAATGATTCCCTCTGAGGATGAACCCCCCCTTGGAAGAAGGAGCCACTGGGATGCTGAGTCCATAAGAAAAATTGAACCAAAGTCTTTCTGAAGTGTAGCAGTTTTACTCTTCGCAGTGCTCTCAAGACTGTAGAAGTCAGGTGAAGTTTAAACTTGTTGTGGGCTGCTTAAAGGCCTGGCAGATGAAAGTAAGACCCCCTGGCACCCTTGGATGATTTCGGCGGCAACGGGTGCATAGGTCACTTTTGTTGTCGGGTTTCAGACTTATATGGTTTTATGACTTTTGGTTCTTTGGTGCTGCAGCTGTAGCACATAAGTTTGGATGGCTTCTGGTGACCTGGACTCGACCACTCGAGTGTACCTTGGATGCTCACCAGGTCTGGACCCTGGGGACTCTTTGTTAGTTTCACACACCGGCGGACCTTCCTCTGCACACAGCAACTCTGGACTCTCTCCGGTGGTAAAAAGTGGCCAGTGATGATGGCAAGGATATCCTTTGAAATGTTCTTAGGCAGTTTGGAACTTTCGCAGCTCCGGGTGTCCAGCAGCACTATGCCAGGGTACCCCCTCTTCTGGGTGGCAGACTGCAACAGCTTCCAGTGGCCGCAAATCACATCTCGGGACCCTGGGTGACACCAATGGACTTCTTCGACTCAAGATGTCTGGTCACTCCTCTTCAGGACTCACAAAGACACCTCCTCCAGACGGCTGGCACACAAGGCTGGCTTACAGGGTACTTTGATGTATAGTAGCAGTGTGAATGATGGTCTCTCTTAGATCGGGGAGAGGTCTCCTTGCAGGTCCTCTCTGGATCAGTCCTTGGTAGAGCACAGCAGTTTTTGGATTATACAACGAAAATGCAGCAGCAGACCTCTCCTCCCGCTGGGCTTCAAGGAGCAGATTCTTCATGCTTCAGCTTAAATTTCTGCTTCTGAACAAATTGTTAAATGACTGGTACCCCGATATATACATCTGTTCATTATTCACTCTGGCTGAGCCAGGCTCAGTCAACCAATCACGCAGAAGAACATTCATGCAGGCAGGCAGCTAATAAGGCTCACAGGCATTCAGACCATTCTCTCCACCCAGACACCCATAACAAAGAATGTGGATGGGGGTAAATGCCCAGCCTTTCAGCACACTGCACTGCATTCATGTCAGTTTCAGTCAGGGCTATCTCATTCATTGAGTCACGGAAACCAGACACCTACAACACAGAATGTGAGTTCACTTCAGACTCCATTCATACAGGTCCCACACTTCCGGTGTACCCATAACCAACAGCACCTGGGAAGGCTCCAGCCAGTCTGACAGGAGGCAGCCCAGAGCCATATATGGTAATTCCAACCAACAGCCAGTCAGGAGGAAGGGACCGAGTTAGGGCTTCCCAGGACTTTGAGAAACAAGGTAAAAGGCAATACAAACCAAGAGGCCTCAGTGACCATTTTGCTTTCTGGCAGAAATCCATGTATTCCTATGGCAGGGCCTGGGTATGTCAAATATGGAGGACACTCAGCGCCACAGACAAGTCAGCATGTAGCTTACACCAGCCCATACCGTGCTCTGTGGGAAACATACAAGTCCCCAAAAACACACATTGGTCTACAAGAGTGTACCCTCAGGTTTCGGGAGGATGGCTCATGGGAAACATGCTCATCTTGGAATCAAGACGACGCAGAGCAACACAGGTTCAATCACTGGGTCCACGCTTAGAAACCTCTGGGTGTTAAGTGCATTATAAATAACCCATTACAAGTGAAAATTACAATGTACCCCCACCCATGGGTGCCATATCTTGTGGGTTTTGTTCACCTAAAGAAAAACATGAAGAGCTGCACTGACAGAGGTCCAGGATGGACCTCATTGGCAGAAAACATAGAGAAAACATTCAAAGAGAAGTGGTATGACAAGGACTAGGAGGCCCTGTTGCTCCATAAGCCATATCTACCATCACACCAAGTGCACTGTAACTTTCTGAATCAAACTCCACCAAAAAAGAAAAAAACACATATTAAATCAATAGGAAGGAAAGTGCACTGCTTCACACAATCAACATACCCACCAACCACTCACAGTAAATAAATGCCTGCAAGTCTCCTAAAGACTGCAATCTGCAAAGCAAGATATGTGTTGGCCAGAGACTCAAAAATGTCAAAACTGTGAGCTTGTTACCTGCTAACACTACTCAGTCATCATCTATATACAGTTGCCATGAAACACTGATGCACCATCTCCATCCTGTCCTCTCACTCTCTCGCCGGCCTCCCTAGGCCTTCCTCCCACCTCCACCTGCGTGGCTAAAAACCTTGGGGTTATCTTTGACTCAACACTTTCTTTCTCCTCACAAATCTCTGATCTCTCCAAAAAAATCTAACTTTTTTACTTCACCTCCTTAGAGGTACTCTGTCTTTCCTCTCCTTACCTCAAAAGCTCACTGTCTCCCAAGCTCTGGTTCTTTCCAGACTGGATTACTGTAACAAATCTACCTGCCTCCACTCTCTGCCCTCTACAACTAATCCAGAACAGGACTACGATACTTGTCCTTGGCCTCAAGCCCGGTGATCGTACCTCTCCAGCCTTGAAATCCCTTCATTGGCTCCCAGTGGAGGCGAGGATTGTCCACAAGGCTTTCTGGGGCCTGGGTTCAAAATACCTTCAACTATCCCTCCATAAATCCCTCCCCTCTCGGGCCCTTCGCTCCTGTACTTCTAACTCCCTCAGGGTGCAAAAAACCGAGCTGGGGGTAGATCCCTGTCTTCGGCTGGTGCCTCCCTTTTGGAACAGCCTCCCGGCCACCTTGAAACTTGAGGAAAAACATCTTTGGTTCTGGAAACTTCTCAAGACATTCCTCTTTTCCTCTGCCTTTACCCCCCTTCTCCCCCTTTGATCTGTTTCTTCTCATGGCATTGTGCACCTGGTCACCCTCTGTTCTTTCGGGCCCAGGTACCTGCTCACCCTGCCACCATTCTGCACTGCATCCAGGCCACCATCTGCACTAGGGTTCTGTATCTGTACCCATAAAGTCCCCCTCCACGTATCTTCTGCATATACCTTTCTGACTAACGTTCACCTGCCACTTACTGGCTGCACTACCATGGTTTAAAGCCTGTATTTATTATTTATTCTATTTAATATTTATTGATGTTTTCCCTCCTCTGCTTCGCACTTTCCACTCACCCCTTTCCTTGCACTTTTCCCCCATTTTCCTTTCCCATGTCTTGCGCTTTCTTAAATGTCACTGGGCCTAGACACAGTGCAATGAAGCCTGCATGTATGTCCTACATGATGATGCCATTACCAGAATGACCCACAAAGTATTGCATCTAGCCTTGTCACAATTATACCACAGACCCTAAAACATGGAGATAATGTGCCAAACTGATAGTGACATGCACAGTAAACCAGTAAGAAACACATATGACAGGAAGCAAATACATTTACCACATGCAACAATAAAAATGCAACACCAGGGATTTCCATACAAAAGTAAGGAATGTTTTAAAAACACACATGATACGAAAAATAGGAACATATGTACAAAAAAATACGGAAATAAGCCTAAACCTAACCGCCGATCTACAGAAAACAAAGAACCATGTCCTCCTCTAGTGCTACCAATGCCCAGACCAAGACCAACTCTCCTTTCACAATGGCATCCCAGAGTTGGGCTACCCTTTCCATGTGGAGGGTTTTCTGGGCCTTCCCCATAATTGCCTCAGTGTCTTGTGTCGCCCTCATTGACTCCTCCATGATTGAAGCCCGAACACAAGCCATGATGGCCTCCACACCTGCCATCATCCTAGCGTTGGCAGCCTCACATGCTGTGGCCTGGGCTGCTTGCAAATCCTCCTCCTCTTCCAAAACAACTGACACCTGTGTGCACACCCGCAGCCTGCCCTCCTGCCTTGCATGAGTATGTTCCAGATGTGTTGTGGCCTCGTATAGCCTATATGCCTTGACAGCTTTTTTTATGCAGCAACTCTTGCTGCCCGGCAATCTGTCTCAGTTCCTGGTTCTTCCTCCGGAACATTGGCTGGGCAATTACTCTTGGGCCACCACAGCCTGTTCATCACTGGGCACCAAGGCAGGCCCAGAACTAACCATCCAGGATGAGGAGGACATCCCCCAGTTGATGTCAGAGGCATTGGTGGAAAGGGCAGTGGGACATTTGCAGGAGATGCATGTTATGTTATGTTAAGTTGATTTAAACTGTGCTCCGCTGCTATTTCCATGGTCTTCAGGTGCTAACTTGGCTCTGCAAGGCAAAGTGGGTTAAATATTGGGGAGAGAGGGATAGAATAGATGTTGTGCTCATCTGTTGATGTGTGCAGAACCAGGAGCAACTAATGTCTGTGCATGTGAGGTTTCTGGGTGTGCTTTGTTTTGTGCACTGTGGCTTGTTGTATCCAGAAGGGCAACATCCAGTGTTCGAGCTGGTGTCAGAGTTTATTGGTTTTGTTGTTTGGTTAGAGAGTGATGTGTGATTTGAGTGTTTTGGTGGGGTCACTAGCATGCCAGGTGTGTGCGGTAGGTGAGGGGTGTGGGGATGTGGAAGAGAGAAAAGGGGGATAGTTATTGGGTTTTGGGTTGTCTCTAGATATTGTGTAGCTGTTTCTTTCTGTGGGTAATAATCTCTGTTTTGATTTTTCTGGGCTTACAGTTTGTAGAAGACAGCATTTTATGAGGTGGCCTCCTCATGGAGGAGGTAGTTGTATAGTTGATCTAAGTTTATCTCATCGAGTTGAATATCCATGTTTTTAGTAATTTCCTGAAAGGTAGGTAAAGGTTAGGTGGTCTTATGTTGTTCTTATTTCCTCTGGGATCAAGTTGCATAGTTCGGGTATCAGATGGGAGAGATGGTTCGTCTAAATATTATTTTCTCATAGTGTCTTGTTCATATTTGTTGTATTGAGGGAGGTGGGCATGCACTAGGACATGGTGGCATTTGAAGAAAATAATTAACCAGGATGTGGATGCCATTGGTGCTCTGTCAAGCATTGCTGTGGAAATGGAGGATCAGACGGTGCCACTGCATGGTTTA
Organism: Ambystoma mexicanum; assembly: GCF_040938575.1. Taxonomy (NCBI): domain Eukaryota; kingdom Metazoa; phylum Chordata; class Amphibia; order Caudata; family Ambystomatidae; genus Ambystoma; species Ambystoma mexicanum. The sequence goes on along the minus strand of NC_090937.1, from coordinate 835,095,206 downwards.
AGTGGTTTCCCTGTCGAGCTTGCACCACAGGACTGTGGGTTACTGAAGATGTTGCCTCTCTTGGTTTGGTTGCATGTGGTATGCATGATATGTGTTTGGCCCTGCCCTGTTGGTGTGTTCACATTGAGGGTGGTGTTTGGGATGTATGCAGGTGTGATGTGTTTTGTTGGCAGCGTAGTTCTCCTTTTGGAGGTGTATTTGTGGTGCAGTCTGCATTTATTGTGGCCAACATGTTTTGTTATATAGTTGTGATCCTTTTAGAAAAGGTATGTTCCATGGAATAGTCTCAACTGAGATCTGTCATCTGCAGTTGTAGGTGATAACATCCTGGTTCACAGAGTGCACTGCCCTGCCACTAATAGGGGTGAAGATGTTGTCTGTTTACTACATCTGTATGGGTTATGGGCACTCACACTTCTTCTACCAGTCTGGTGTATGCGTATGTGAATTCTTTTCCATAATTACTGGCTGCCTGTACTGGGATTTTGGTGGGTGAGTCGTTATCATGTTGGTGGCAGTGTGTCATCTCCTGATGTATTTGTGTTTCTGAGGTTCTTGGATTGTGGTGGTATTGTTGGTGCTGTGGATTATGTGTTTATGGATCTGCAGGTAGTCCATATGTTGTTTCTGGGTAAGGATGTTGTGAGGCATATCTTATGGGCATTGTGTATATTTGTGACACAAAGAGAGGATATTGGCTTACGTTGTGCTGTTTCTTTTATTTGTGCATACTCATAGCCTTTATGAAATAGGCCTTTTCAGAGTGTTATGTTTGGGCAGGCAGGATTTGCCCTCTTTAATCAATGAAACCAGATAGGGATAGGGATGTGTATTGTCTCCATGCAAAAACCTTTGCACCACATGTTTGGAATGGCATGTTCCTGTGCCCGTTGCCCCATTGGGGGTATGGGTGGGACCTGTGGATTTAGGCACAGACAGTCCTGCACCTCCACAGTTGTTCCACAATGTGTTGCAGTGTTATGCAGGACAAAACAAGCCAGTATGATTTTACATACCAATGGTGGTGTGCATAGCAATACACCACCTGAGTGCTCAACGGAGAAGAACCATGACTTAATCACTCTGATTTAATGCTCCACTACACCCCTCGTGACACTGTGCCCTGCATTGCAGTGTGTCTGGCCTATGTTTGCAGGATTCCTGCTGGGTGTCAAGAGGAATGATGAGAAAGGATAGGCACTGTCCCCTGCAAATGGGTAAATGATACATAATGAATACCGCAGTTCCGTTGGTATGTGGATATTTGACATCTGGTTGTGTCTGTGGCTGTATGTGTGTGATGGATCATCCTCACCAAGAAGCCAAATGTTGCCAGATGCCAGAGCCTGAAGAATTTGAAAATGGTATAGGAGGTGGCTGTTGTGAGTGCATCAGGGAAAATTGGCAGTTAGGTGCATTTTGTGGCCATTTTCATTTCAGATGACCTGCACATTGATGGAATTATACATTTCTGCTATTCCAGATTGTGTGACAGCGCTACCCTCTTTTAGATATTTTTGAATGTTTGTCTGTCTGTTTGTTATATAAATGGAGGGGGAACTCTCTAGGAGGTGCAACATGGGTAGCCTTTCACGAGGAATATAACTGAGCAGTTGAAAGATGCTGCAGTGGCATCCCTGGGGGATATAATCCAAATTACTTTTCTGACTTTGCCTAACAAACAACCATAGCTATTTTGCTTAACAAACACTTTAACAAAATCTGAAAATGTGCTTAAAATGACCATAAGAAAAGCTACAAATATGCCAAACATAAGTACAAGTAATCTGGGAAAGTTGATACAAGAAGATCCTGGCAATTAGTCTTATCAACACTCAAGAAGTACACATCCCCGGTGACAAAGAACCTATCATCCAATCATCATGTCACCCGCTAGATGATCTACTTTTGCAATGTCATATGATGTTTGGTGTAAAGAGGCAGCCTGGGCAGCAGGGACAGCTAAACAACGCCATTGAGACGACAAGAACAAGCAAGCAGACAGGCAGAACAGAGAAAGCAAGACACGCCATAACAGAGACAAGCCAGGCAAGATGCAGTTGTCCGATGCTCAGAGTGATAAAGCAGCCAGGGCAGCAGTGGAAAAGAGGTGTGGTTACTTTGTAGCCCGGGCATTGCCGGGTATATCTGCCAGCATTCAATATACCATTTTGAAAGTGGGCCTGCCTGTCTGCTATAGAAACTGCGGGGTAACTACCTGGAGGGCCCGTAAGGTCCCTAACAGGTAACTTTGTGTGTGAAATCTAATGGTGTGGTGGATGAACTTAGAACTAATGCTTATTTTGATTAACAAACCACCATAGTTATTTTGCCTGACACAACCATAATACAAGCTAAACATGCACCAAATATCAGTACAGGAAATGTGGCTGAATTGAGAAAAGAGAATCCAGGCAATTAATCTGACAGTCAAGAAGTACACATCCCCAGTGACAAAAGCAGTGTAATTCAAAAATCATGTCACCCAAGAGAAAATCTAGATTTGGTGGAATCAGAACAGAGACAAGCCAGACAACAGTATGATGCAGCCAGATAGGCAGTACAAAGACAGCAGGAGACCTCAGAACATATTTAAACCAAACAACAGGCTGATTCAAACAGACAGCAAAACTACATCGGGAAACCCAGCCACAAAGGCAAACCAGAGAACAGCTCAATGCTGCTAGAAATGTTTAAAAATGGCAGCAATAGAGACCAGATAAACATCACACAAGACTCCAGAGTGAAGGAGTCATTGCAAGCAGAAAGACTCGTAACATTGTGTATACTGAGGAGTTCATTGACAATGCTAATCATTCTTCAGTATGTACATGTATGACTATAAATTGATAACGAATACCGATATATGGCCAATACCTGTACCTCTTTGTTCACCAGTGGAAAACCATTTGAAATGTTTGATTACTTTTTAGCTGGGCAAGGAAGGGTATATCTGCTCATTTATTTATGAGTTAGGTCTCTTTTGCGCTTTGGTGGGTGTGTCAGCGAGGTTGTCTGATACCTCACTGCTCATGCTCATTTCACTCCTTTTTTGCAAATTAATGAGGCTTCATACACATTCAGTCCCCTTCTTGGCCTTGTGTTGGCCCTTCCTGTGTGCTAATGTTGCGCCTAAATTCGAATTATGCCGCCTACTCCAAAAACATGATGCCAGAATTTACAACTCTAAGAATAGAACTGTGCATTTTTGAAAATGAAAGCTCCAACACGGTGGAGTGCTGAAGCCGGTTCACCAATTATTTTAAAGATGGCTGCCAGCGTGTTTATTGCTGAGCCCTCCCCTAGAGCTCCTTCATTGCTCCCGCCTCATTCCGATGCCGATTGGCTGAGAAACAGCCTATTGCATGGAAGGCTGTGCGTCAGAAGGCCCACAAGTAAGGCCAACTCCTGTCTTTGTCTGTTTGGGCCTGGAGGAATGGCCACCCTCTGGAATCCAGGCAATAAGAGCAATGATGCGCTTTACCTAGGAATGTTTGGCTCACTTGCATCCCACTCAAACCAGCCCTGAGCTATCCCGTCCAGCAAACCTATCTGCTCCACAGTGTTACCATGACCTCTAACTTGCCAACATCCTCCTTTGGCAGCTACCCTGCTGCCTATGCACTCCATTGCACACCCAATTCCCTCAGCAGCTTCCCTTCCATAAGTGTGAGCCAGCCTCCTGATGCCTGCACTACCCCCTTAGAAGCACCACCCTACTATCAGCCTACCTCCCCGTCCAGATGACCTTCTCACTCCTTCTCAGCCCCCAGTGAGAACAGGAGAATCACAGCCTCTCTAACTGACCAACGGGCCCCCTGTGACTCTCACCCCTCAATCACAGCTCTTACTCTCTCAAGCACCTTTCCAGGTTTGCCCAAGCACCCTGCTGCCTGGTCTGCCAACGCCCATCCCCATCGCGAGCCTTGTGCTCAGACACCTGGACCCTGCCATCACCTGACCTCCAAGCCACATACACCTTGGGCTACACCCCAAGCCCACAGTGCAACACGTGTTACCAACAGCCTGTGCTGCCTTCTTGAGGTGCCATTCACTAATACCCTACAATTGCCCACTGATCCTGCTCCTCTCTTATTAACCATGTTTATTAATATGCACTTTAACCATTCGCTGCAAGTGATCGATCTTGACCTTTTGTCTGCTACCGCTGAAATGCATGTTAACTGTCTTCTGTCTTCTGCCTTTGATTGTGCCTGACTTACTGCCTCTGATTGCAAATATGCATGTATACCATTCTATGCCTAATGCTGCTCCTACTCCAGTGCGATTGACCATAAACATGTATTTCAGTCTTATAACGATGACTATCATGCCTGACAGTCTGCCTAATGCCAATGTTTTGCATGTCACCCCTCTGTTGTATATGACTGGACCTTCGTTATTACCTTTGTTTGTGGATCTACACGTAAATGGCCTCTTCTCTACTTCCAGGGCTGTAATATCACCCGACAGTGTCATTTTGCCCAGCACTCATGCTTTGCCACTCAGTGATGACAGCAGCCCACCTGAAACTGTTGCCTTATGCCCCTCTCCTCCTGCTTTCCTCAACGATCCCCCCAGAACAACTGACTCAAAATGTATGCACTCTTGGAACGCCTCACTCGATCCCATACCTGTCCTGCTACCGGTAAATACCTGATACTGTTACAAGTGCCAATCACCACACAGCACATCTTACCAATGTTACATGCCCTGACTCACCTCTTACTAGTGCCCTACCCTTCGGATGCCTACCTCCTCAACTCAACAAACAGGCCAGCAACCCTGTGTATGCCCTATTATACCAAACAACCCACCACCTCTGGATTCCCCCACCTGGAGATCCAGCCCAATCAGCCCCAGGACAATTTGAAACCACAAGCCTGCTCTGGTTATGAAATACTACACAGGCTGTGCTCCCGTACCTGTACCACTGCCCCTGTTTTACCCTAACTCCTACCCGAACCCCCTCCAATGCCCCTTTAACAAACGTACTACCTCTAACTCAGGACACTTGTTGCCCACACCCACAACCAAAACCACCCTGCCCGGGACTGCCAACTTTGTCACTCACCCACCAAGAACCAACCACTAAGCCTGCACAGGCTCCACTAGATCGGAGTGTCTCTGCTCCCATAACCCATACTCCCAAATCAACTCCTCTCTATGCTACCAATAGCACTACTCACACCACCAGGCCTGCCCCCGCCCCTCCACAGAGCCACACCCCCTCCAGGGGCACCTGAACCCCACCAACAACTTCCACCATCAACAGCTTAGAACACCTTGCCTGTGTAGTCATTAATACACACTCCATCTGTGCTCACACCCCTGATATACATGACCTCATACTCGACAAGCACCTTGACTTGCTCACCATCACTGAGACCTCGCTGCATGGGGCAGCTGGCCCTTCTCTATCCCTCGCCCCCTCCCCCACTGGCTACTCCATCCTTAGATCTGACAGAGACACAACTACAGGAGGAGTTGCGATCATCTCCAAATCCTCACCTTCCCATTAGAGCATCCCCTCTCCCACCCTTGCCAGGCTATGAATTACTACATGCCAAAATGTATGCCAAATCCCAGGCCACCATCAACATACTGCTTATCTACCGTCAACCCAACAACCTCAACGCCCCAGAGACTGACATCCCCCTGCCCATTTCACTGATGCCAAACACCAAACTGCTGCCCTAGGTGACTTTTTAACCAAGGCTTCAATGACCCCACTGACCAGAGGTCTACTGCTCTTACCACCTCCCTCTATGAGATGAACTTGACCCAAATTGTCGCAGGCCCCACACACTCCAAAGGACGAATCTTGGATTGGATGCTTCATATCAATATTCCCACTGAGGTCACCTCCATTGACCCTGTTACCACTCTGTCATCTGCTTTACTATTACCCTCGCGTCCACCCCCTCCCCAAAAATAGAAACCTGCCAACTCATCACTGCAAGACACACCCACAAATTGACCAAAGAATTACTGGAGCCCACCATATGTGCCTCCCTTGAACTGCAACCCCACAGCTCTGACCCTGCAACCATCCTCAATGCTTATAACGCCATTCTTCTCTGTGCACTAGACTTACATGCCCCCCTTAAAAACATGGCACGCAAAAAAGCAGTCAACATAACTGGTTCTCTGTGGAATCAATCTCCCTCCACAAACTGAAACGTGCCCAAAAGCATCTCTAAAAAAAACATCCCTCCCTCCTTAACAAAGATGCCTCTAGCACCACTGCCAAAGCATACAAAACATCCATCATCACCACTAAATCCAGCATTTACAACACTAGAATAAATCAGGCATACTCCAATACCAGAGAGCTCTTCAAAATCCTTAAAGAACTGGAATCACCAGCCCTCCCCCCCTATGACAAGCTTTACCAAATACAAAGTGTGGTGCTAATTTGTACAGTCTGCCTTAACTAACAAAAGCCACAACCTCAGAAACAAAACGATCCTCAAAAAAGCATTGCTCCCTACTCCCGAACTGGATCTCCCACCTTGCCCTCACCACCCCTTCCCCCTTCCACTTCACCCTCGTCTCCACAACAGACATTCTTATCACCATCCAACACCTCAAAGCCTCCAACTGCTCTGGTGACATCTGCCCATCTCATCAAGTTGTGCTCTGAATCCCTCACCCCCACCATTGCTAAATTCATGAACGCCTTCTTCACCACCTGCTCAGTACCAAACTCAATCAAAGAAGCATGGTTCATGCCTCTCCTAAAAAACCTCTCTTGACCCTATCATTCCAACTAACTACCGCTCGATCACCACAGTACCCTACCTCCTGAACATTTTGGACTTCACATCCTACTCTCAACTGCAAGCCCACCTAGAAAACCACAATGTACTTGGTATCCGCCAATCTGGATTCAGGCCTAAACATGGCACTGAGTCAGTCGTCCTCGACCTCAAGATCCACCTGGATCAAAGTAGAGACGCTGGAAATCTTGCTATCCTCCTTCTACTGAACCTCTCAGTGGCCTTTGATCCTGTTCATCACGATATGGCATGATGGCCGTGGTTTACAGGGACATCATCACATTGAAAATGCAGGGACACCCCTGGAACCTCCAAAACCTTTTTTTTGTCAAGGGCCTGGGGACACCCATTGACACCCGCTCCCCTTGACACCATATATATGATCACCAAATATAAAGTCGCCACAGCCTTTTCCCAGTGACCATATGTATGGTGACCATATAATGAGTATCGAGTATGAAACATCAACTGTAATCATATGTAAAGAGAGTAAAATGTAACTGTAATGTAACCTTAAGCAATAGAGTAACATGAATGCAACCATAACCTAACCACTGAAAGTAGCATATGTACAATTGTAACATTATGCAATGAAAGTAACATGAATGCAACAGTGCCTTGATGCCTAAGGGCTTAGAGCGCTATAAAAATGTAAAAATAAATAAATAAATACCTATCTTATGTCATCACCTCACTGCCACCTTCAGCCTTGCCCCAGAAGCGGCTAATTGGAATAAATCCTTCCTGATTGAACGATCCACCAGAGTCTTCCCTGGTGATCAAGCAACTGACCCCATCCCCTTCTCGTATGGGGTCCCTCAGGGGTCTTATGTCTCACCCATGCTGTATAATATGTACACTAAACCTCTCTTTGATCACCTCGACAGCCTTAACACCCCATATACAATCTTTGCTAATGACACCCAGGTCCTCCTTATGCTCACTGGCGATCATGAACAGGACTCTACCAAAATCAACCAGATATACAGCATCATTTAGGCCTAGATGGCAAACCACCATCTCTGTCTAAATGATGACAAAACGGAACTCATTATTGTAGAATCCCTGCTCTGACTTAAACACCTCAACCCCGCTTTTGCCTACTTCTGAATCGACGGTAACATCATCCCTGTATCGACCCACGTTAAAACGAAGTCGATCTTGATTCTGAGCTAAACATGCACATACATGTCAAAGCTATAACCTCCTCTGCAGCCTATTCCAAAAACCTCATCAACCTTTCCAGAAAATTCCTTACCCCAAATACTTGCCTTACGCTGGCAAAGGCCATTATTGGTCAGACAACTAGATTACTGTAACAACATCCTTGCCTGAACCTCCAAGAACACTAATAAATAACAGTTGATTCAAAACAACCCACTCCAGGCTATATGAGGTTTGACACTGATCATATCTCCCTAGTGAAGCGTGCAGCACACTGGCTACTCATCAAGGCATGTATCGAGTTCAAAATCCTCTCCATTACACACCAAATCCTTCACAACTATACCCCCCCATATCTTGCCTGTCGCACTGGGAAAACACCAACCCCTGCATCCTGCACTCCTCCTCTTCCACTGGACTAACGACACCCGAGATTCAACAGAAAAAGAGTCAGGGGTACATGATTCACCATTATCACCCCCCCCCCCCACTCTGGAATTCGCCCCCCCGGACCAAAGGTGAACCCTCGTATCTGATATTCTGCAAAAAAGTCAAAATGGCACTGTTTAACAGATATGCTTAACATCCTAAACTGCTCCTAACATTCTTGCCTGATAAGGAAACTCTTTGCGAGGTCCAGTCTCTTCCGCCCATAATCTGTACATTCTTTTTCTCTTTTGCTCTTGATCTGTGACCACAATGTCACTGCGTTTTCCCAACACCTGCAATGCTACTGGGATGTTCTTTATCCTCGTTTTGACCACCATGTCACCTCTGTGGTAAGTTGTACTGACTGTCTGTAAGCTTCACTAGCGCTGTGATACCTCCGGTCTGGGCGCTAACAACAAATACAATAAATAGATAGATTTTGCTTGGGAAGATAGAAAGGAGTGCAGGACCAGAACAAAGTCCAGTGTGTGAACAGCATTCAGACGTTTTTTGACACAAAGTGCACATTTCTGGTGCACAGAGGCCCGTTACAAGTTTGGTGTTTGGGGGAAAACTGGTGCTAATTCTGGTACTTCCACTTTTGGTGGTAACAGAATTTCTGCTGTTTTTATCGTACCACCAAACTACATGTTTGACCTTCAAGTGGAGGATTTTCCTCCAGCATAATGCTGTAGGTAAATCCGACACTTTTAGGTAAACAATTGGTGGAATGACTGCAGCGCAATTACAACTTGCAGTAATTCCGTCCAAGCCCCCCCCCGAGAGTGCGTTGGGCTCCAAAAAAGGGATTTGCACTGCCCTACCACCACTTGCAACCCCAAGGTAACCCAAGAGGACCACACAGCGTTAATGGTAAGCAAGTCTGGTGGTAATTTGTGTCTGCAAAGCGGACAAAGGATGTGCAAGGCTTACTAAGAAGCAGCACACAAACCGCACACTGAGAATGACTACATTTCATGGAGAATCAGTATCTTTCTAAATTGCCTCAAAACAGCTAGAAACTCATATCATTACAAGATAAGCAGATCCATTTCAATGAATTAAAAATAAAAATAACTTTTGGGAACATATTTCATTCGAGTTTCATTTCGGTTCCTTGTGTGACTCAAGTGATTGTATGAAACGAGCCAATGTCTTATTTTCAGATGGTGAGCCATGCCATATTGTTGTGAGAGAATAATTCAAACCTTCATCCCAATCATAACAAAAGGGGAAGCTCTGCTCCCCAGCCTGAATGCCATATCATACGCACACAGAATTAAACTGATCTAATCATCTCAATGACAACTTCCTCGTGTTCTCATTTCTCATTTCCCACATCCCTGCTATACTATTGTAGAAACAAATCAGAACAGAGGTCTGTTCTTACATGATTCATTTCTGTTCGAATAACCATGGGTTATTTACTTCCTTTCATTACACTGAGGAGACAAATGGTTCAAATGTTATTCCTAGGTCAAATACTAATTAAAAGCATTGCTTAAGTAAACATTTCGAATGCTCTTTTAGCTGAGATTATGCAGTTATTTTTCTCCCTGATCCGGTAGGTTTCATTGCGCCTAATTTATGTACAAAAGTTAATTTTGCAGGGTATTTATTTGCCAACTGTATAGGACATAGACAAAAATCAAATCCAAAATCTCATCCTGTTCCATCATCTTCTGAAATTATTCTGTTTCCAGGTCACTTTTTTTTGTTAAATAAGAAATGGCAAAGAAAGAGTCTTGAAGAATTCTATAAATATCAATATATTGCATTGTGTTACCTTTTCCTCCAACTTTATGCAGCTTATTTTTAAAATCTGCGCCAGATAATAGCTGGTGCACTTCTTTCACTGTATATAGGGTAAATACTGTATGCTGGGTGCATTATATTACATACCCTTTAAAAATATTTCTACAATGTACTAAATTAAGTCGAACAGTACATACAGAGAGAATCGTCACAACTGTACTTTTACATTGTAAAAATGTATTTGGTAAATACTGTACAACATATGTGTACTAATATATTCTATACATGTCTGTGGTATACAGTATTCACAGCCAAATTGCAATAATTTCTAGTAGAATGCGTAGTACATGAATTGCGACTGTAGTATACATCAATATATTCTGCAGTTTATTGCAGGGCACCTGCAGTCCACACTTAAGTGTTCATACACTGAATAGCATAGTTATGAAGTGCGCACATTAAACTGCAGCGGGAGGATAACTCACATGCAATGCTAGACCCTCTGGAATGGTACAATGCAACGCAACATTAGTTCTCACAGTCAGATCCGGCACACCTCTCTTCCAAGATAGGGGAATCGAGTGCTACTAGAGGACTCTTATAGAACCACAGTGTTCACCCCTCTCGTAAATACCAAGGTGACAAGGCACTAAGACTGACACATGAGTACCTTTATAAAACCTACTTGGAGCCAAATTCTTATTCATCCACTCATACGAACCACTGCAGATGACCACTCATCCGATACCCGTCCAGGGTACCCATTTTGGCATGTCACAGGATTGTTGAACAAACCTTAATTTACCAAATCAAGGAAAGACATTGCAAATAAGGCAGCACCCAAGAAGTGAATTTGCTCTTACCCACTGTTTCGTCCACTTCCCTAATCCCTTTTCACTATTCAAATTGTGTAACCTTACACTTCACTCGCCTCCCAGTAGATGATTCACAGGGTCCAGTGTACCAACTCCTACTCTTTCCTACTCTTCCCATCTTCTATCAACAACCACACCACATCCATCACTGGTTCCCGAACAGGGGATCCACCCTTACGGCTAATCCACCTAAGTGTATAAACATTCCATTCTCCCTCAGAACAGAGTTTCCATACGACTCCACAGACAATGGGTACTTCTGACCTGCACTCATCAGCACATCTGGCTTCCAATTGGCCTCTCCTTCTACCCTACTAACACACCCATACCCATTGTTTTCACACATAGTCACACTGCAATGCCAACATTATTCGTTTAAGGGCATCATACAAGAACACTTACTTTAATATTAATGGCACCAACTACCAAGTGCTTAGATCAGATCTATATGAAGCACAGTATACAACATCAAATCAAATTTAGTAGTACCTGAAAGTCATATTTCTGTAATAGTTCTTCTTCCACAATTTTTGTTCACAAATATGACCGAATTCTATAGACGATTTGGATACCAAGTATCATACAGATGATGGATTGAGCGGCCACATTTACAGAGAAAAATGTTTCATATTTTCCTATATAAAGTGGAATATACACGTATCTTTTGTACTCACCGCAATAGAGAGCGAGATAAAATTGTGAGGTATCCACAGTATATTTTTTACAGTATACTGAAGTATTTTATAGTAGAATCCAAGATTTGGATTGATAGCTCCTAGTAAAAATGTGCACACATATAGCTCCTTACAAACAGTAAATATAAGTTTAAGAGAGAACTTTGGGCGGTGTGTATTTTCTCATGAAGACTTGTTGCATAGATTATCCACACTTTTCTTTACTCGCCCGGTGCTTAGTGATGCATAGTGCTAATCAACCTTGGGTCCCTCTGCATTCAACCTCACTGGTCAATTCCCCTTCCTTCCCGGCAAATCCACTCTTCCTCCCTACTTGCCCACTCCTTTTGAACTCGATGCCCAGCACAATAATAGCCATCCTGACTGTGATCTCTTCAAAGCTTGGCCTATGGCTTTGGCTTATTTGCCAAAGAGGGAGCTCTTTCTATTCTCTCCCCATCATCACTACCTGACCCTTCCACCCATCCCGAAGTGCCGCATAATAATGTCATTTTCTCACATTTGTACAACACACCTCTTCATATTTAATATTGCCTTTGTAAGTCACATGTTTCTTACATTTTTGTTTTTTGTTTGCTTTGTTTTGTGACTGGTCTGTGTACCACCCTGTGAACACAGTCGTAAACCGGCTTACCGCTTGTTCTCATCTTTTGGCAATTGTATAGGCTCCGTTCCAGGAAATACCTCAGCATCTGTAAATGTGTTGTTACATGTAATTTCTGTTTGAAATTGGCATCCCAGTTCTTCAAATAAATATAAATACAAATGTAAATGCACTAGGTACTGGGCAAGGAGACATGGGCAAGCTTCTTTAAAGGTAGCCCCACTTTAGGTTTTCAATTTACATCCAAAAAATGTAATAGTGTTTCAGTCCTTACCATTAGGTCCATTGTTTGCTTGGGGATTTTCACGCTTGTGGAAGGCCCTCACCTTCAACGTGGGACCACTAACTGGGAAGGAAGTTACTTACCATACAATACATACTTCCAGTTTGGGGTCTGAAACTTCATGGAAATGAATTAATATTTTACTGATATTTGGTTAAGATTTTTGAGAATCTTGAGCCACGTACAGTATAAATTAGCTGTTCTTGTAATTGAGTCATGGTTGATGGGGGTAGTTCTCAGTTTACTGTTTCTGCTCAAAGTAATTCAGATTAGGAAGGGGTTTCAAATGCCCTGTGCATTTTATTTGTAAAGATCTTTAACACCAAGTGTGTACCAGGAATCACCAGGAAACGTGAAAGCCAATATGGAGTGTACCCATTTCCTTGTTTATACTTTCTTGATTTAGAATATGGTATCTCTGTCACACGTATCACTTTTCATTAGTATAACATAGTTTTGCGTTTTAAGTCATACTTATGTTTATAATGTTTTCTTTGAAGGATTGTTATGAACAAACAAGGAGAAGACTGCACATTGATATCCACGGTAAATCCCAGGTGAAAGACGCTAACCAGAGTATCACTTTTCACTCTTAATGTCAACTTAATGATACATTGAGAAGATAATGGTCCTTAAAAACCCTTTTCAGAATGTTGGTGATGGCTCAGAATATCAGGCCCTTGAACTACTAAAACCATCAGTCAATAATCTTCTCATTCCCACAATGCTAAACTTCCATAAATGTATCTCTTTCTGCCTATCGCTTGCCTTGTACTTCCTATTGCTCTCTCAACCACTCTATACTCCTCCTGCACCTCCTCCTGATCTGCTTACAATGTGTGGCTCAGCCAGTGTGGGAGTCACTGCTCCTCATCATCACTTGTTGCTGTGATTACTTCGGTTTGTCAGGTGACAAGAACCTCCTTGATGATCATCTTACCATCAGATCTCTGGATCTTCTGTCTCCTTATTAGCGTTGGTCTCATACCTCTTGCTGTGCACTAATGTGTGGCTTTCCTACAGGATAGCCTTATTGCATCAACCTTTCTATTCAGAGACACCATCAGAGCACTTTTTTAGATTTCTGCAGCGTTTTTGACATATTGCATCACTTTGAAGACTGTTAACGCTTTAACAACTTTGGGGAGGACGATTCCTGACATGTGGTACTCTCAACCTTTCATTATAATTGTGGGTGCCTGATTATCATTAGAGCATGCTTGTTTCCCTACAATGAATCAGAATGTGTGGAGTGCAATCAGGGCCATTCCAAGCACCATTGGGGTCTGGGGCACATACCTCCTTGGGTCCCTCCAGCCCCTATACCGAACCAAAGGAAGTAAGGGATCCAGAATATCTGGTTGCACCTCCTCATCACAATCACAACCTATAGCATGATATGAGGTCTTGCAGCAATCAAAACAAGCATGGGTACTCCCTTCCAATGCCCTTACCCAATCTATTCTTGCTGTAATCAAAATGATAAACAAGTAACATTTCAAAGGCAAGCTTCTCAGTTCACAAAAGTTCTTATGTTCTAGCATAGGTACAGACCACTTCATCACCAGCAGCCACAAGGGAGGTACACCGGGCTTAGTATAAATGCAGATAACAGATCATGTGAAAACAGTGCACATAATCCAAAATACACACATGACTCAGATTAGCTGTGTAACAGAATGCGAAAGTGCCAACGCATGGATACAGGAGACCAACTGGAAGCCAGGAGAAAGCTACACATACCATAGCATAGATATTGGATGAATATTAGAAGCAACCAGGAAGGTGTCCGTTGCCAGACAGACCGAGATTAGTAGAGGGACATTGTGTCAAAGTATTGCTGTCATTAGAGAGCAAAGGAATGAATGGATGTGGTGTGCAATGTATCTATGCTCACTATTGAAATAGAGAAAGAAACACTGTAGCCAGTGAAACCATGCACAAGGCTTTTTTGAAGATTATACCTCAAGAATGAAAATGCTCTGAAGGGTGTCAATTTAGGAAGGACTAGTGACTGGTAAAAAAGATTACATGAGATGGCCATGATCACACATTGGCTAAGCGGTGATGTTGGGATTTGCATCCCTCTGCAATTTCTGCATTATGCCACTTTCTTTTCCACTTCTTAACATGACCTAACATAATCCCATTTTATTGAACTCACTTGGAAAGTAAACAAATAATATAACCCAACATGACAATTATTAAAAACCAAACATAATGTTATAGGATTGTGTCATGCAATACTTCAAGCTTCATTGTCGCCATCACCATGGGAAGTATACAAGGATCAGCATGGTAATTAATGTGATATTAAACGATGTTATCTGGGTTTCTCTTTTGCATGTTAAAGCTTTAAATACGGCTAAACCACAGGTTTGTGAAATTATTTGTAAATGTGCAGAAATAAATCTGAATTTTACAAATAAAGATAACCATGTTTTGTGTCAAATGAGCAGACCTCAAAATTGGATGTATGTGATTTCACTGAATCTACTTCACCTAAAAGTGAAATCTTCGATTTCTATTCTTCTAATTTCATTTTATATTATGCGGTGGAGAACCTCTGCTACCTCCACTTCCCCTACCTTATCCTATCCCATTATCCCACCCCCATCTATGTTTTAAAATGTACCCACTTACCGATCCAAATTCTAAGAATTCTTTTTTTGAAGATTTATCATTAGGTGAAATTAAATTCGGTGAAATGTAGGTATCCTTTAAAATATGCTTGCCACAAGCCTGTGATATTTGGCCTGCTTTCTTCTGTCTAGAACTCCTTTCACTCAAATGTCCTACAGGAAATGAAAGATCAGGTAATGGGCTAAACAATACCACCAGCATGTGAGAAGGCAAACCATAGGAAAGGCTGAGTTGGCCCTGTTGGAATTTGGTATTGTAATCTTGCATATGAACATATATATCTGCAATGAGTGCTCAACATACTTAGCTATCTTCTGAAAAGCACACAAATGTATCAATATGCATTTCAACTATGGCTATTGCACATGATCAATATAATTGCCACATAAAGGTAAGAATGCTACTGGAGTTGTGCCGTAATGAACACACAAACTATGTATAACACAGTGAACACAGAGAAAGCATGACAGGTTTCATTATTCAGGGAAGCATGTACTTGTTAACACAAACGACTAGAGCCTCAGCAGCAGGCCATAACATATTCTGATGGGGTGCTATTTAAGTGTGGTGAACAATGGGAACTGACTTATGTAGCTCAGACAAACCTGTGGGGACCTCCTCCAAAGTGATGGCCCAGGGCAAGCACCCCTTTTGACATCTTAGAAAGATGTCTCTGAGTGCAAGCACTAACAAATAGTGAAAACCTCCAGTCTGTGATCCTGCAGTGTTCATATAACAACTTATACCTCTGCAGGCCATCAGCAAGATTGTAATTTAGCTTCTAACTACCTCTCAAATCCTACGTTCTAAGTTTTCCTTTGTGATGTATACACACTGGCCACTGGCCAATTAGACATTGACAAGCTGCATCATTGGAGTCCAGGTGAGGCTCCCTTTTTCCACATGCACAAGTTTCAATAGAGCACTTACCATTGGGCTATATTGTGTGCCATCTGAGCATTGTCCTTATTTGACACCCACTACCTTTAACATAGGTAACAGTCACCTATGACATAGGTATGGGTGTATGACCCAATCAGCTCGCTCAATAAATGAGCTGAATAAAATTATCCAAGCCTAAATTTGAAGTGAGGTAGGCTCTGCTCACATCTGCTTGCCACTTTATAAGGCTCACTGCAATGCCACTGACCACTTCTCCAATACCCTTGTCCAAGAATGTATTTTAATTTATTCTGTCACGCGTGAATGGATTCATTTGTGTGAATTAGGTTTAGATCAGGTGTGTTGCCGTTTTCCATTTCTCGTTATCACCTGTTAAATATGACATGTATATCTGACATCACTTACGGTAATACGTATTATGTTTTTTTGTGTTATTTATTAATTTATGTAAGAGAAACAATACATTGTTATGCTATATTCCAATGTTTCAAGTTTGATTCATTAATTGAATGATCAGTGAACGACAAAGCGCCAAATCCAAAGGGACTGGGCGTAAATGCTTGATATCATCTTAAAGAATCAAAATCAACATTTTTGGAAAGTATTTAACTCCCTAGAGGTCAAACAACTGCTGTTGCAGGCAAACCCAATAGAGGAAGAAGCTTGGGTTTAGCACTTTGAAGATCTGTATGGTAGTAAACTGGGTGCCCAAGCAATGAACACCCGAGATCTTAAGGATAGGTGGCAGATGGATATCAGTATACAGAATATTGAAAGATTAATTAGGAAGAAAACAACTCCAGAGCAGCAGGGCCACATTTCCTACCAAATAAAGTATTCAAACAACAGCCTGAACTGTGGGCAGGCATTCTGTATGTTCTCTTTACAAATGTAGTTGCGGAGAGAAGCACTCTGTCCTTTTGGAAATAATCCTTCCTTATCCCAATATATAAAAAGGGGGGCATGTTGCACACACTAAATTACTGCCCTATCACACTTTTAGGCGTGGACAGAAAGCTGTTTGTGTCTCTCATTTTAGAAAAATGTGAAGTGTGGGAAAAGAGAAAAGGGGATACTTAGTCAATTTCAAACGGGATTTAGAAGGAATACATGGACAGATTGCAATGGCTTCCTTACGTCCTGCATCCAAAACATAGCATGGTGTAGACATACGGCCCCAATTTACACTGCTTCCTTAGAACTCTAAATGGTCTTTAATTTGATAGACCGACATCTGTGGACGGCTAAGCTGACCCATATGATTGAGGTCGGCCAACGGGACTGTTACGAATTCTTGTTCAACTACACAGATGGTACTCTTCAAGTCAAACTTAATGTAGAAGGCACAATGTCCAGGGAAATCTAGACCTGTTCTGGACTAAGGCAGTGGTGCATTTTAGCCCCCTGTCTTTTTAATCTATATGTTGTGGACATTGGGGAAACCCTGCATGGTGCTGCTCTTGTGGGAGAAATGCGCGTAACTTGGTTAACCTACGTAGAAGATTTTATATTACACAGGGCACCTATTGGCCTCCAGCACCTTCTCCAAGCCTTTGAGAGCTACATGGTGGGATTTAAATTGAAAATGAATCCTGCCAAAACAAAAATAATGAAACTCTGTAAACAGGGAAGAAAATGTATGCATGCTTGGTACATCAATGGAAAGCGATTGGAGCTAGAACTTCGATATTATATCTAGGTATCCCCACATTGGTGATTACAGGAGAATCACAACTCTGAGAATGGCTTAAGAAGAAAGCACTCAACCTAGCTGGGCAATTGAAGGCAATAGATCGAAAATGTGCCAAATGTTCACTGTTACCTGTGGTAAAGCTCTGTAAGGGCCAAGTGATCCCTAAACTAGTCTACGGCCTTGAAGCCCTTCACTCTGGTTTACTGAGGAGCCACATATCCTATGAAGCCTTGATTTGGAGGAAGGTGATTTACTTCTTGCCACAGTTCAGGTTATTCAATATGATCTCATTATGTTATGATATGATATGATATAATATGGCATTTATAAAGCGCCTGTACACAAGTGTTTCAAGGTTCGACGAGGCACGGAGCGGCAACAGAGGGAAGGCAGAGACAGCGATCCTACCAGGCTAGATGTCATTCAGATCATGCAAGTTCATGGGAATGGGAAAGGGGGAAGTGCAAGGGAGAGGGCGAGGGGATAGTGCAGTACATGGGATAATAGAATAAATAACAATAAGTAAAAGTACGACCAGCTGGTGGCAAGTGCAAGAGTAAGCATGCACCAACATATGTTACTCACTCTGTCTCCACAGGCCATCCCCACAACGTCTGGTCCCCCGTGATGTTCCCTTGGGCCCCCACCTTTCTCGCACACGGGTGTTGCCTGTTTTGCTCGATTCGTCTACCCTGCTCACCCCTTACCCACCTCAAGCCTACTTATGCAGGAGTCTGTCCTGATAAATTCTGGTTTCAGCATCACCATCTTGTGGCCAATGCTGGGGTGGACTATTATGGACTTCATTCATTCACGGTGCTTCACCCTTTATCAACTCTCATGCTGGACTTCCTTTGCATATTGTACTCATGGTGGCCCTGAATCATGCTGTTCCTATCTTCATCCATTTCCTTCCCACTCTCCCCCTCCCTTCCTTATTTGTGTCTTAGCTCTTGCACTGTCTGAAATGTCAGGCAGAGTAAGATAGTTAATTTCACATCCTTACTGTTCATGGCCTGTAAGAATGTCATTGTATTTTCCCATATTCCCTCCCTTTCCTTGAAGCGCTTTGAAACACATTGGCCCTCATTACGACCCTGGCGGAGGACCATGGTGCAAATTGCACCATGGTCCATGGCGCAGAGCTGCCAACTCCGCCATGGGGGTTGGCGGACTTACCGCCCCATTCCGACCTTGGCGGGGCGGTAAGTCCCCAATCCCCATTTACCCTTCCCCATTCCCATTTTTGCCCCATAGGGTATAATGGGAGTGGGGAAGGCGTTAATTACGCCACCGTAAATTACGGTGGTGTAATTAACAACAGGTCCCGTAGCGCCATGGATTTTTCTGCCCAGAAAAAACTGGCGAAAAAATCGCCATGGCGCTACGGGAACTCGTAGTCTGGCGGAAAGGTACGCCATGCATTACGCTGGCGTAAAACCCTTTCCGCCAGGGTCGTAATGAGGGCCATTGTGTATAGGCGCTATATAAATAAACTATCATATCATATCATATCATATCATAAGTGCAGACATCTGTTGTCAAGTGCTGGTAGTCATACTATAGGGATACAGAGACAGTCACCAAGTGCAGGGGTTGCCAGGAAGCCATTGCAGGTGTCCAACTGGTGGGGGAGGGGACCTGGGCCGGAGATCAGAGGGTGGCCAGGTAACAAGTGCAGTTTCAGCCAGGAATTCAACAGGCGAGAGGAAGAGAAAAAATCAGAAGCAAAGAGAACGTTTTTGAGGTGCTTCCGGAATCAGAGATGATGCTCCTCAAGTTTCAATGAGGCAGGGGTGCTGTTCTATGGGAGGCCCCAGCCAAAGAGAGAAATCTACCACCTACTCATTGCTTAGAGAAGTGACTGACCCTGAAAAAGTTGGAGGTGGATGAGCGAAGAGCCATAGAGGGGAGGTATTTGCGGAGGGATAGCTGAAGGTATTTTGGACCCAGGCCCCAGAAAGCGTTGTGGACAATGCAGAGGGTTTTTAATTTAATCCTTGCATCCACTGGGAGCCAATGGAGAGATTTCAGGGCTGGAGAGATACGATCCCAGGGCTTGAGGCCAAGGACAAATCTTGCAGTCCTGTTCTGGATTAGTTGCAGAGGGCGGAGAGTAGAGGCAGGTAGATTTAGAAAGAGGCTGTTACAATAGTCCAAACTTGAGAGAACCAGAGCTTGGGATACCATGAGCTTCTGGGGGAAATAGAGGATAGGCAGAATACCTCTAAGGTGGTGCAGTCAGAAATTTGACTTTTTAGGGACCTCAGAGATGTGGGCGGAGAAGGAAAGGGTGGAGTCAAAGATGACCCCGAGGTTCTTAGCCTTGCAGGTCGGGGTAGGAGGAGGATCAAGGGAGGCCAGCCAGAGAGTGAGGGGAAAGGATGGTGAAGGTGTGCCGATGAGGAGGATCTCTGTCTTGCTGGCGTTCAGACAAAGATCATTGGCGGCACACCAATCTTGAATGGCAGTTAGGCAATCAGAGATGAGAGAGGGAGAGGAGGTGGCAGAGGGCAGCCTGAACATGAGTTGAGTGTCGTCAGCGTAGCACTGGAAATTTGAGCAGAAAGTGACAATGCAGTGGGCGAGAGTTGCAAGGTATTGGTTGAAAAGCCAGGACGAGAGCTTAGACCCCCTGGAGAACACCACACATAGAGAGGAAGATAGATGAAAGGAAGGATCCAAGTTGGACCTGGGAGGGTCGGTCTGAGAGGAAAGAGGTCAGCCAGACCAGAGCCTGATCAGTGATACCCAGGTTTTCACGGAGACGGATTGGAAAATGATGTGGTCTGAGCCAAATACTTTGTAGACCCACTTTGGTAAAGAAATGGCATCATATGGTGGATTCCCCGCAAACGATTTTGTGGAACATTGTAACAAAAAATGCACGACATTGAAGTAAAAATTGAGCTGCTCATTCAAATACAGATAAAATAAAATTGAGAATTATGCAAAGTTGCTGAATACATACTTTGGATTTAACTGAAGAGCATCCACTGTAATCAATAAGATTGGAAAATAAAAGTTCTGGGAAGGAGGAATCTTACATGCGAAAATTTCCTGATTGTGATGCTCGAGTATATGAGATTATGCATGAATGTAATTAACACCAATGAAATTGTTTGTCTACGAAGTGGTTTGCCCAAAAACCTGACATTTTGCAAAAACGTGACTATTATGGAGGATGTAAAACAATTGTTGATTTCCTGTCTGGAGCAGGTCTGTCTCACTGTATTTAGCAATGGTGCAATTTTTAAGAATGTGTGGTTTATCATGATTAATTAATCCTTTCCTTAGTTTATAGATAAATTAAATTACATGTATTGATCTTTTAAAAATTTCATAGAAAGTTAAGTGTATATTAACGTGAAATGGAAGAAGGAATGAAAAATGTGTGAAAGTCATTGATGCAAGTGTTTCTGCTGTTGAACGCAAGAAGAATGTGTAATAATGGAAGTGTGCTTCTTTGTGCGATGTGAGTACATATTCTTCCGCACTTTTAAATGCCTTCCTTAGTCACTTTGACAAATATAATAGTATAAAGAAGCAGATGAAGATGCTTCAAAACCTAGATCAGTGTAGAAGTGTGTTGTACTATACCGACACGTTGACTGCATATCAGATTAGAATGTACGGCTTTGTGACAGAATTCTATTGTGCCAAATTACCTGCTGTCTCACTATCACTTTTGCATAAAATGTGTTTTCTGAAACTGACTGGATTTAACCCTGTTTTGGAGTCTATGGAGCAGGCATATTTTTTTCACTCTTTTGTTGAGTCAAATTTTGAAATGGTAAAAACCGATTATCAAACCATTGTGCAAACATTTGCAAAATGAGATGTTCTCTTTGTGTTTCTTCCCACTCACAGGACAGATAAGGTTGTTTTTCTACACACATGCAACATGTTGCAAGTGCAGACTGTGGATATCACAAGAAAAGTAAAAGAAAAAACATAAGGAAGGAACTATACCTCTATTTGCTTTTTGAGGAGTGGTTTCTGAATATGTTTTAAGCAATTCTATTGCAAACCATTGAATGTAAAGATCATGAGCCTGGAGTCAAAATAGTCAGTGCTTCCACATAAATAGCTCGCGAAAGGAGTGTATCTGCTTATTTGCCAGAGTAATTGAAAATAAATATCCAGCATCTTGGTATAACCTGAAAGAGTGAAGAATATGTGTTGGCATTAAGCAATGGCATAGCTACAAAGGATACGACATGGCATCAGCACATATACCTTTGGAGGATGAAGACAACATTTGAGTATTTGATATCACACAATGTATATTATGCTGGTCTACAGATATGAGTTCACACTTCTTCCTGTGGATGGTATGTAGCATATTTCTGTGGGGTAAGATGCGATATCCACAATCTGCAAAGTGTTGCATGTGTGTAGACAAAACACACAAACCTCATATGCCCTCTGACAGGGAAGGAACTCAAAGAGAGCAATTTCATTTCCAAATGTTTGTAGAATGGTTTAATAATTGTATCTACCATTCCGAAATGCTAATCCTTATGAGCATTATGACCAGCGGAAGTTCCGGAAGCAGCTCAAAACCTTTCCTTTTCTCCTCTACTTTCTCTCCCTCGCCTGCTGACCTACCTGTCTACTGCTCCGAATTGCTTGGTTACCCTCAGAGTCTCACTGGGTGCCTGGCTCCTCTTGACAGGTCTATCCGCACTGCCTCTGGTCCTGTCAGGCACTATGGGCTGTAACTGTAACGTCTACAGTCCCCTGCCTCCTTGCACTTACCCAGAGCCGCGCTGTCCAGGCTGCACTTCCCCTTTCCCCCGCACTTTGCATTACCACACTTGCACAATCTGAATGACACAAGGCCTACTAAGATTGTTTGTCCTGTCTTCTCTCCGTACCCTCCCTTGTCTTGTTGTGCCTAGAAACACATGTATACCAATGCATTATAAATTACTTATCATATCATATCACTTTGATAAACATACATTGAAATCTTGGTATGTGATTGGTTAAGTGACAGGACTTTCCCAGATTGTGCAGACAAAAAGGTACATCCATAAATATATGGCAAAAGTGCTTAGAAACTATGTATCCAAAGGTTATCCCCCATTGGGGAGTACCATGTATGGATGTTCGTACCACACCCTTTTCATTACCAAAATAATGCTGTGCACACATGTACTCTGAGGACCCAAGATTCTTAACTAGTGTTAACATCTTACACTTACTGTACGAGAGTTTTCCATTCTGTGCTACTAGTGGCTCACACTATGAAGAATTACACTTATTTTCAGAATGTTACTACACGTGACCGAATGTTGGAAAAAAGATCACCAATGCCCTTGCCAGCATGCATGAAACTAAAGGATACTGATACAGACAGCATTGAGGGATAAATGCCTGCTGTAAAACTTCAGTCCTCCCACCTGGTTTATAACGCTGTGATGTCGAGGCTTTGGATGGGAGGTTCTTGTGGATTGTATCCAAGAAAGTAACCCTGGGAAAGTGGTGGTAAATCACAGTGCTCCATCTGAACTATGTACTATGGACTCAGTGCCAAGTCTCTTCCAGCATCTTTTCTCGCCGATGCTCCATTAGTTCTCTAACAAAAACAATTCTCCTTTGGTGGGGTAGTTGATCTTTTTTGCAGGAAAGAGTTTAATACATATGGGGCATTGCATATTTATATGCTGTTATGTGTAAAGTATGCTGACACCTCCATTCTAAAGTTTGTGGAGAAACATGGAAACATTTAGGGCCCGATTCATGGAATATTTTGCACGGTGCAAAATGACTTTGCACTGCTGAAAAGTGTGTTTGCACTGCCCACACAAACCCTGATTTATGGAACTGTGCAACGTGTCTTTTTGGCGTGCAAAGTCACTTTGCACTGCAAAAAGTAACTATGCACTGTATGAATCGGGGTGTTTGTTGGTCACTTTACACCATGCTAAAAATTCCATGAATCAGGTCCTTGATGTGTACAAGTGCATCAAAATCTGATAATGCAGGGGTACAAGTGACTACAAGTGACTGCTGCATTCCAATGCACATGTAAGGAAGGTTCTGCTGCAGAAAGTATGAGAGTAAATGGACATTTTATTTTGTTTTATTATGTCGTTATTCTTCATTCAGTCTTTAGAAACAAACGTTGACAGAGGGAAAACGAAGGATATTTGTATTTGTATTTGTATTTTATTTATTTGTAAAGCGCAGCCAAGCCCTGGGGCAGCTGGGCGCTATAAGCTTACATGTTTCACAATCAATCAATGCTGTGTAGAAAAAGGTGATACATATTATAGGCAAAGCTAAGTCAGTTAAATAATCAAATATATACAGACAGTATGTAAGTTACTATTCTGAGAACAAGTAATGTACATTTTACCAACAGATAAGGACACAGCAATGACAGTGAGGAACCATTCTGAAAGTGACTATTCATATAGTCTAGTGAGGGTGGGATAAGGTCTTGCTTGGTGAGCCAAGCCCTGACCTTGTTTTGAAAGAGAGAAAAGGTATGTTCTTCTCTTATGGGTAAGGGAAGTGCATTCCATTTTTTTTGCAGCGAGAACTGGGAAACCAGCTCCACCAGCTCCTTGTTGGTTAAATCGTGGGATAACAGCGCAATGTGTTTGCGCTGTTCTGCTGGGTCGCAAAGGTAAATGGCATGTGAATGTGTCGCAAAGATATGTGGGCACCTGGTTATTAAGGCATTTGTGAGTAAGTGAGAGTGATTTAAGGTCTATTCTTAAGCTTTGATATTGAGCCATTTGATATTATGTCTAGTTGCAGTGATGTGCTGTTTTCTTGGTATGTTACAAGCAGATTGCATAGTATTATTTTGCATGACTGGCATTTTGTTAATATTTTGTTGGGAAGTAACTAAGTAGAGTGCATTGCAGTAGTCAAGTTTGGAAAGTAGTAATGCTCTAGCTGCAGTGATACAGTTAGGAGTGGTCAGATAAGGCTGACAAGCTGTGATGAGCTTGCACGTATATGATGTGGATGAGGCTTAGGCATTAGTTTGCCCTGTGAGTGATAGTGCTGAATCAATGTGGATTCCTAATGTTTTTTTTTAACTTTATTTATTGGCGCACACAAGCTGAGCACATACATTCACAAATTCAAGATGGTTACACATCAATAATTGTACACAATCATTCAGTACCTGATTCTGATTCTTCCGCTAGAGCTTTGTCTGCAAGGTACTGCTTGTACCGGGCCCATATATTTCTGGGTCTGGCAGTGGGAAGCACAGAGTCTATATACATTTCTTCAGTATCATTAGTCCATAACATGTCTCTCTCCCAATCTGCCTTAGTTGGGGGTGTTCCACTTTTCCACTTCAACAGTATTGCCCTCTTGGCGATCAGCAAGCTCAGATTCAGTAGTTTACGCCACGTCGGATTCATCTTCCCCACCGTACCCAGCGAACACAACTTTGGTGTCCACGAGACAGGTTGACGTCATTTGCTACTTTGATGATATTATTGTCAATGTTGAAGGATTTGAAGAGGGAGCCTAGTTTGTTCAGTTTTGTAGGGGAGCCGAGAAGAGTAACTCAGTTTTGTTGTCGTTTAGGCATAAGCTGTGCTTAGCCATCCAAATTTGAATCGTGCTGTAGATATCATTGAGTGTTTTGCTGGCTGCAGCGTAACCACCAGTGATAGGAATGAGTATCTGGGTGTCGTCTGCATAATTGGTATATGTCACACCCAGATAGTCAAGTATATCAAATAGAGGTTTGGTGAATGCGTTGTAGAGAATAGGGGACACACATGATCCCTGGGGGACTCCACAAGTTACTGGAGTGGGTAATGATGAGGCCGTAGGAAGGATTTAATCCATGCATTAGCTTGGTCTGAGAAGTGTGCAGCAGATGACAAATGTTTACATAATATTTCATGGTTTACTAAACCAAATGCCCCTTATAAGTCGAGCAGTAATAATAGAGCAGATTTTCCTTCATCTTTGAGGATCTGAATTTGAGTCTTCAAGTCAATAAGCACTGTTTCAGTCCCATGCCTAGGTCTGAAGCCTGATTGTCTTAGGCCTAATACATTGTTTGTTTCCAAGTAGTGCTCAATCTGGAGGTACGCTGCACGGTCCACAATTTTTAGAAGAAATGGTACAGTTGTAATGGGTCTGTAGTTCGATGGGTTGGTGGGGTCCAAAGATGGCTTTTTTAATAATGGAAGTACCCAGGCGTCTTTTAGATTAGTGGGTACGGTGCTAGAGTTAAATGATGCATTAATGAATTAGGTAATGAATGGGGCGAGTATGTTGGTTGCCTCTTTCATCAATGTAGCCGGGCAGACATCCCCCTTACAGTTGGAAGGTTTGAATTTAAGTATGATTTGTTCTAGTTCTTTTGTAGTAAGAGGCTTGAAGTTGAATTGGGGCATGTTAGGCATTGGGATGTTGGTATGTTCATGGGTAAGACATTGTCAATAGTATTTTTCTTTATTTTTATTTTGTTAAGGAGCATGGTAATTTTATCTTGGAGCACAATCTGTATATTAGGGCACCATTGGGTATCCTTTGTGCACGGGTCAGGTACAGGCGCAGGCGATTCAAGTTCTTTCAATATGTTAAATAATTCCTTGGTGCTGGAATTAGCTTTGGCAATGCGGCCATTGAAATTATCTTTTTTGGCCTGAATAATAGATTTTTTGTAATTAAGTGAGGCTGCGGTGAACATGATTTCATTCTTCCATGTTGTTTTGGCTGTATGTTTTTCTTCCTAAGATTTTTTTGGTAGGGTGTGTACCATTTTTTGATATGGGCACAAGGTTTAGATTTTTGCATTTTGATGGGAGCTATCGTATTGATAGCTGTGAGGATAGTTTCATTGTATAAATTAAAAAGTTTGGATGGGTCCGAAGGCAGGGTATGGGGGTGGGTGATTGGGTGTAATAAATATATTAGGTTTTCTAATGTAAGGTTCTGTTTACTTCTTGTTGGCATAGATGGAGCCTGGGTTTGTGACAGAGCGGGTACTGCCTTATCAATAGTAAATGTGATAAGGTTGTGGTCGGTCCAAGCATACAGAGTGTTGGCAAGTACTTGTATGCTGTAATTGAGGTCCGCTAACCAGTCGAGTGTTCTACCTTCATTAAAGGTCGGGCACCAAGTACATCAAGTACTGTTTACTGTCCGGGAACCTGCTTTTTGGATCGCGCACCTGTCATCTGTTTCAGCGCTCTGCTTTGAACGTGGGACTTGCTCCTTGCTCTGTGTAGTGTTGCTGATTGTCCACAAGGAGGACGTCTTTTACAGCAACACCAGTTTGCCTGGAGGCCAGAAATAGAAAAAGGCGCCAAACATGCTGACTCCTCCTTCTGGAGTGCTCGCCTCGTTCTGACGCTATAAAAACATAGACTCCAGCGCACCCGCGCTGCGCACCAAGTACATCAAGTACTGTTTAATGTCCGGGAACCTGCTTTTTGGATCGCGCTCCTGTCATCTGTTTCAGCGCTCTGCTTTGAACGTGGGACTTGCTCCTTGCTCTGTGTAGTGTTGCTGATTGTCCACAAAGAGGACGTCTTTTACAGCAACACCAGTTTGCCTGGAGGCCAGAAATAGAAAAAGGTGACTGAATTGAGCTCGTTGTACGAGCTGTGCACGTTGTGCACAACTCATAACTTATATCACAATTGTACTTCATATTAGCTCTGTGTTGAAACATGTCCCAACTTTGATTTTTTTTTTTTTTTTTTTTCTCTTCTCTTTTCCTTCTACTGTTTCTGTTAAAGGCGCCAAACACGCTGACTCCTCCTTCTGGAGTGCTCGCCTCGTTCTGATGCTATAAAAACATAGACTCCAGCGCACCCGCGCTGCGCACCAAGTACATCAAGTACTGTTTACTGTTCACGGTGCGCGGCGTGGGGCGTGGAGTGAGCAAAGCAATTGTTTGTTTCAACTGGAAGCAGTACGGCAACGGTACTTAAGTGTAACTGCCCTAATTTTTCCTATGTTGTGCATATTTTGAGAGCATTGTTCTATAACAGCTATAATATAATTGGCTTGACAAGTGGCTGGGTGGGAGGTGTCCGTAGAAAATTGAGCATTTTAGACTTTGCTTGGTGAAGTGTCGGCGGTACTATATTAACGTACACGATCATTGTTGGGTTAGAGTTGCAGCATGGTTAAAAAGTTGAGAAATGGGAAAAGGTGCCTAAACGGGTCGCCCTCCACCTTAAGCGAGGGAAATGTTTCAGATGAAGAAGATGTTCATGAAATGTTCAATCAGACAAAAAAAAAGGGTAAATGTGTCAATAAAAGTGCTAGCGAATTTGTTGATCCCATAGTAGTCTCGAGGAAAATAGAATCTGCAATTAATCTGAGTAATATGAAGACTGTATCAGAAAACAACAAACTAGATACCCTAGCCCAAACCCACAGTGAGGAAAACGTGGAACTTACTTATCCTTTGAACCCTATAACCAATGTACCAATCACTGATAGCTCACTGTTGGGGGCGTTGGCTGAGGGATGCAATACATCTATAATAGACATCTCATTGGTTGCACCAGTGGTTCTTGCTGAACTTCATAGTAGAACTCGTCTATCAAATGGCCCATCGACACTAGCAGCGTGCTCACGTGGACTTAGAGAACAAGTCCACTTTCATGCTGCAATCGCAGACAATTTGAATCAGCTAGCAGAAACAAGGTTGAACGATATTGGTTGGGTATCAAAAGGGAAAATACAAAATGCGAGTTCACCTACGAATGAGTTGAAGGGAAACCTAACAGACATAACTTACTCACACTCTCCGGTCATTGGCTCTGACATATTTATCCCTAAATTGACCTCAGATGAATCTCGTCAACCAAATTCCTCACTTCCTCTATTTCCTCTGGAAGACACATTAGTGGATCTTAATCAACAAGAACTACAGAATTTTCCAGTTCTGGCAAGAATTCTGAACTTGCTGGACAAAGGTCATGAATTTACACATGGAGCAATTGGTGCCCTGACTCCAGCCATTTCAGAAATCAACGCCAAACTGAGCAGAATGGAGGGATTTCTGATGTTGCAAGAAAAATGCCATTCTTTTTGGGCTGATCAAGTGCTTAAGGAAAAAACAAAACAAGAGAATATGCTGGTGGAACCCAAGCCAGAGGCAAAAGTGGGGAGGGTGACTTTGTTAAAGTCCCAATCCACGCAAACGATCTCTTGGGATGAAACTGACATTACTGATATTGACATAAGGGCGAATGCCATGGAACGGAGCACGAGACAGCTGCCCCCATATGCTGAAATAGCCAAATTACAACATGAAAGGATATTAGTATTAGAAAAGATTCTGCTGGCTGCAAATCTAGTGCCAACTGAATTTATGGGGGAGAAAATCGCTGTCCATGATGAAATTAAATCACCTACATCAAAAATCACTCCGGATAGTCCCACACCCCTTACAGATTTGATTGACCTCAATGAATGCTGTAATATAGAGCAAAATGTGTCTATTGAAGCCCTGGTAGATAATGGTAATGAAAAAACCTCTACCTTTTTCATGTCTCGCAAAGCCAAAAAGCTTCATGCGAGAGCTATGAAAAGGAAGACTCACGCTGGTATACAAAATGTTAATTCACAGACAGGACTTATCATAACAAACACCAAAAATAAAAAAAATAATAAAAAAAATAATATTTTGCCCTTGACAGGCAACATATATAAAAAAATTTCCGATATAAAAACAAAGGTTGAAACTGTCATTGATCTAACTCAATTAAATACAGAAAGCCAGGTGCTATTGGGGATGAAAAAAAACAAAGAAAAGGAGGATATATCCATAGTGTTACAGAAATCTCCAGACAAGAAACTAGCTCAGGGGAGTGGCGTACCAGATGTACAACTCAAAGAGATTGAGGCATTATCAACTCCGCTTCTTGTTCAGACGCAGCTACAACGGTTCTTCGAAAAAATGGATAAGAAAATAACATCATTATCCCAATTTTCTCAAGGCTCGGGGCATAACATTGATGGTAGTGATCTTATTACTAAGACTCGGTGCGTCAGTGAGCAATGTGAAGTAAGTAACGTGGATAAAGATAATGTCCCCCTTCAGGTTCCTGGGGATGTTAATTTACAGGCTACTCCCAGCGTTTCAGAGGCATATGTAAAAGCACACCTGCTTAGTGATAGTAAAACCATAGAAAAATGGGGAGAGGGGAGAATCTCAAATGATAAAGAAATATCCCAAGTAATGAAATTGGTAATGGGGTGGACGGTAGATCCGACAAAGGTCGATAAACCCAACCTAAACCGTGCTTCTCTAATGAAAGTGTTTCACCAAATTCCTGCATTACGAAATTTAGTATCGAACGACATTGACTGGGTTAGACTCCCTTACGTGCCTAATAGCAGGATGCTTTGCAAATTTAAATCTGTAATAATTGCCTCCCTGATATGGAAACATGAAAAAGATCTCTTAACACTGGGCTATGGTTTGTCTTTGTACTCCTCGATGGAAGATGCTACTTGCTTTGTTGAACACCAACCGGCACTAACTCAAAGTGAATTTAGCCCGGATGTACGTGATAATCAGTTGGCTAGTCTGCATGAAAAGATCAGAGTTCAATCTGAATCAGTGGCACAAATTGCGACAAGCCTTGCGCGGCTAGAGCCGCTAATGAAAACCCTAACAGGGGGGTCGCAAGACAAAGTGAATCTATAAGATAATGTATTAGTAATAAATTCCTGGAATTGCTGTGGATTTAGAAACTTAGTTGCATGGTTCCAAAATTGCCACCAGGGGGATTTACCCGCGATAATAATAGCCCAAGAAACAATGGCTCTACATGATATCTACTTAGAAGGCTATATGGCTTATAGCTCACATGCTGTGAGAGGCCAACTTCGACGTCCTTCTGGCGGCCTGGCGATATTCATAAAACACGCATATTGCGTTGAAACTTGTCAAGTTTTTACATCCACAGATATCCTAGCTATTAAATTGTCATCAAGTACGCAAATATTTTCAGATATTCTTCTTATTGCACTTTATTGGAATCCTATTTTAATGTCTGTTGATAACATAATTGAAAAATTGAATCATGTGATGTCTGATGCTGTAGCAGTCAATACTAATATGCAAATCATTATAGGTGGTGATTTCAATTCTAATCTTTGTGTAAGGAGTGTGTCCACTGAGAGCACAATTAATCAATATGCGATATCATCATATGAAAGGGGGCAATTGTGGACAACTTACTTCGAACTATGGGACATGCAAGTCATGCCATTTATGGATCAAGATCCATTATATACCTGGGCCCGTGGCACAAAGATTTCGACTATTGATTATATTGTAATCTCAGGGGCCTTAGCAAACACATCATCAATGTGTAACATCATACCTACCCACCTAAGTGATCATTGCATTTTGGAGTGTAGGCTGGATTGTAATCTTCCAGTATACAATTCTGTACCTGCATTGTCATTATTGGAATTAGATCGTAAAGCCATCTCTATTAGATGGAACTCAGGTTTATATAGGCACTTAAACTATCTGGTAAATAGGGACATAGTTAAAACGAACACTCGAATGATGTCCAAAAAAGAATTGAACTCATGCGAAAAGAAGAACGAACTCATGATACACAGTCACATGGAATCATTAGCAGCCCGAAGAAAAAACGAAAAACATATAAACTCTGCGAGTGCTTATAATGTAGCAATCGCTGCAAGGATAAAACAGAAAAACTTTGATTTACGTAAACTATCTGAAAACTATAAATCCATAAAGTCCTATGCCAATGAAAAAAAGGCAATTTTGATCAGTTACAAAAACGATCTTAAACAACTTAAGATTAATAAATATATCAAATCAAATCAGTAAATGATCCAAGACTTGATTAAGAAAAATTCAAGGGAAGTGTGGAGGGCATTAAAAGATCCATTGTTGAAGGGTACCTCGTCGTTATGTTCAGCGGTGAGTGGAGAGGTCTGGATTGAACTATATCGGAAGAAATATGCCATGCCCCTAAAATTTAGCAAAATTCAATGTCCAGACTTCATGATAGATCTCCCTGGCCACTGCCCTTGGAGCATAGGTGATATCGAACAGGTAATAAGGAAGCTGAAATCTTCCAAAGCTGCTGGTCCGGATGGGATCCCTCCCTGTGTTATAAAAGATGACCCGAGGCTTTGGTCAGAAATTATATTAAGGCGATTGGAATGCGTATTCCAAACTAAAACTGTACCAGAATCATGGCTATCGGCAATTGTGATACCCGTACATAAAAAAGGAGTGTTGAATGATCCCAACAATTTTAGGCCGATAGCACTCATAGATGTCACAGCGAAGATCTTTGCGGCCTTAATTCTGAAGGATTTAAATGCATTCATTGAAAAACATAAGATCCTGTCTCGATGCCAAACAGGTTTCCGGAAGGGAATGGGCACTCACCTCAATGCTATCATGATGACGCATTTACTGAAGCTCTCTAGGCAGAAAAATCAAGGCCCGATCTATATGGCTCTGCTGGATATATCTGGGGCATTTGACTCTGTAATAAGAGAAATACTGTGGCAAAAAATGGGAGAGTTACACATACCATCTGAACTTATAGCTATGATAGCACTCTTATATACTAATACCTCTTATAGGATAAAGATCGACAATACCGGTCTACTAACTCCTCCGATTGCCACACACATAGGAGTGAAACAAGGATGCAACCTTGCTGCCACGCTCTTTAACTTATATCTTACTGAGATTGATAATATATGGGCCACTTGTAATTCATTTGCGGTTAAACTGGGCGATTTACGTCTTGAATGGCTGGCTTTTGCGGATGATCTGATTTTGTTCGATATAACTCCTTTTGGTCTCCAAAATAACCTGGAATCTCTAGTCAAATTCTGTGATACCCACAATTTGATCTTAAATTCAAAGAAATCTAATATTCTGATCTTTACGAACAAGAGAAAGATCATTAGGTATCAATGGAGTATTAAAGGGCTGCTCATACCCCGTGCTTTGGGTATGCTATATTTAGGGTACAATCTAAATAACTCAGATTCAATTGCTAAATGGCAGGGCGAAATTGCCGTTAAATCAGCCCCACTAATCGCACAGATGAAACTAATATATTTAAAGATCTGTCAATTTTCTCTACTTCCATTGATTGAGTTCTATACACTTAAAGTCGAAGCAATAATCATCTATGGCTTAGACCTATGTTCATTAGAAATTGGGAATATCCTGAATAAAACTCAAGGTAAAATTTGGAAAGAAGTTTTGCATCTACCGTCATCTCTTCCAAATGTAATAATTATCCATGAACTTGGACTTAAGTCTCTTGTATATAGGCATCTATGGCGAAAACTTGATAGTTATGCTAAAATGTTGGACCCTGTGTCAAACTCTTTATATGAAGATCTAGGAAAAATGCTCAAGCATGGCACGCCGAAATCTGTTTATGCTGCTGGTCAATATTGTCAAGAAAATCTGATAGCGATAGCAATGGATACAGAGGACTTAATTAAACGGCCCCAAATTGTGAAGTGCAAACTATTTCAGCATGATTGGGCAATGACAGCCGATAAAATCGGCAATTATCCAGCATACAAGGAATATGCGAATTTTCGCCATAAGCAGAAACCGTTAATCCCTTATATCAGGCAGGCTCCATGCCAAAAGATACGAACAACATACATGCGTTTCAGATTTAATCTGTTCCTAACAAAAGAACTAATAAATTGCTGGCGGAACATCGAATTATCACATGTAGATGCTTGTAGATTCTGTAAGGTTCAATCGATTGAAACTTTGAAGCATCTTGTGATTTATTGCTCCTATTTTGCAAAGGAGCGCCTAAGATACTTAGGTAATTATGTGGATACATCATTAAATCATAAATCTGAATTACTGTGGTTACAATGTATGTGGGGGTACAGGCAGCCACTGATTATCGACCTATATTTTTTTTTGTCGGTGATAGAGCAGAAGTTGACAAATATCAAAGTTACGTATGAATGAAGATCTAAGTTTTGATAACAAATTGCTGATACAAATTGCTAATTGTAATATCACTCTGGAAGGCTCAGGGCTGATCAGATATATTTCAGTTATATGACCTAATGGCTGAATCGAAATTATTCCTATCAAGTTCGTAGTATATTGCTATCTTTATTGTCTTGTATTTTGCATTATATTCTTTTACTTTTTGCTTGTTATGTTTGAACTTGACTTTTATATGACAGAATAAGATTTTAAACCGATGTTGTAAGGATTTTGATATCGAAAAACAACAAGAAATAAAAAAAAAAAAAAAAAAAAAAAAAGGTCGGGCTTGTAATGCGTTTTGTGAACCCTAGTTCGTAGATGTGTCCATAAGGGAAGCCGCTTTAGCATATTTTGGATCGTTGAGCCCTAGATTGAAGTCTCCTAGGATGACGATTTGTGATTTACTTTTAGTGTTAGTGGGCAGTAGCTGGGAAATATCATTTTCAAAGGTGGAAATGGCACCTGGAGGACGGTAGATTAGATGCATTGTAATAGTAGAAGAGGCAGACGTGGATATTTTAATAGAGAGAAGTTCAGCAGAGGGTAGGTGTTGTTTATTAACCATTCTTAGCTCTAATGTCGATTTTAAGATAAACGCAACCCCACCGACTTTGGTAGTGTTGGCCTCTCTAGCTGCACATAGAATGGTATAATTATCTGGAAGGGCTAGTGCTAGTGTTGGTCCTGATGTTAGGTTGAGCCATGTTTCTGTAATGGCAATTATATCAAGGTTTTGTGTGGTCAATATATCTACTATGTCTAAGGCATGTGCTTGTAGGGACCTGGCATTGATAAGGCCTACCTTGATAGTATCTGTGATGTTACTTGGAGCAGGTGTTTGAGTTTTAACGTTGTTGGTGAGTTTGATATGTTCAGCTATGGAGTGGTTTTTGTGAGCAGTACCTGTAATATAATGCTTTTGTATATATGACTGTTGTTTGTGGTTCTCTCACCAAGTCTGAGGTTTTACAGTGGTGCTGGGCAGGGGATGGTAGTAGTTGTTTGGCCGGCACCTCTATCTTCTCGGTGAATAGGCATAGTACCTATGTTGAGAGCTTTAGGTGTCTGCGACTGATGTTGTGCCAGTCTTGTGTCAGTGCTGTGTTTTCACAGTATTATGGTGGTTGGGGCTGCAGAAGTCTTTCTAGATTAACATCTGTGTACTGGGTACACCGTTGTGGTGTCCGTACATGGGGGTAGGCTCGGAGGAGAGTATCGGTGTACATTAGTACATGGTTGTAGGAATTTTGATGGGAAAATATCATTCGATAAAGGCAGGTTGGATGACATCTTAAGGTGTAAGACTGCCATATTGTAGCATAAATGGAAATTTGTTTGATTTAAATAAAGAACCTTAGTACTAGCGATAAGGTTAGATGAGTTACCGGAGGTGTATTCAATAAATGAGAGTAGGAGTAATGGTGGTTGTAAGGGTGGCATGGCTAGTAGTAGGAAATGCAATTTACCTATGGTTTGCGCAAATGACTTGATATGGTAAAATATAGTGCGATTTGCAGTGTAGACTACCAAGTGTAGTTAAAATTATATTACAATGGCACGTAATAGTTAAGCATGTAAACGGATCATCTGAGTCCTTGTAATCGGTGTAAGGCAGTCTAACATAGTCAAGTTGCAATCAGTTTACATGGTGCGAGGTGCATAATACATTTATGACACAGCTATAGTCATGGGGAAATGCAAGAATTGTGGAGATGCCGGCCATAGCTAAGCAGACATAATTCAACTTGAATTATACAGATAAAAAACTGTGGCAGGTCAACACAAGCATATCCAGAATATCAATTGATTACCATGTAAGTTAGTAGGTCTGGATCTGGTGCTTCGTTATGCCAATAAGAAGAAATTATGCTGAGCAAGGGGGACATGTGGTGAGCATACATATACAAGGTGCAAACATGGCAAGGATGCAGGTGGAGAGTTTGTGTACAAGTAAGTTAGGCAATAATACATGAATTAAAATAACATGGTACGTAAATTCACATAGGGTATTCTGCTATGAGCGGTAGTCCAAGTAATAGCAATCTGTGTCAGGTGCTGGCTGAGTAGAGGGCCATAGTTCAGGTAGATAGTGCAGGGAGCTGCAGGTACGGGTACATAGGAGATTTAACAAGGAGGGAAATAGTGGTGCGTTGCACTTTGCAGGTCATGAACAGTAGTGGAATGTGCGCATGTACTCATAAGGCAGTGAGGCACGGATCATTTAGTCGCTGTGTATGTGGCCATCCATGAGAGATGAGCATGGAGAAAGTCTTGGAGATACCAACGGGATGTGGGATATGGAATCACGATTGGCCCCAGAAGCTATAAGCCTCTGGTAGGTTTACAGTTGCAATAA
This sequence comes from Ambystoma mexicanum, assembly GCF_040938575.1. Lineage (NCBI taxonomy): Eukaryota > Metazoa > Chordata > Amphibia > Caudata > Ambystomatidae > Ambystoma > Ambystoma mexicanum. The sequence goes on along the minus strand of NC_090937.1, from coordinate 835,059,021 downwards.
CTCTTGGTACAGGGATCTAGTTGTGGGAAATGTGACACAGTAATTGCTATAGTGGTGCTGAATGACAGAGGCTTACTGGTGGTAACGCACGCGGCGAGTGGTCTAACGTGGGGCTGAGAAAGCGATTCCGGGCGCAGCACAGTCGGTTCCTGACAGGCTCACGACAGGTAGCCAGCCTTAGAGGTGTTCCTTTGCTGGTGGGCCGGTGTTCGCCTGCCAGCGAGGATAGGCTGTTATATATCAAAGGAAGCCCAAACACGTCAAGATGTTCATCGAGGCAGGAAGTCAAGAGGATGGTTCACGGATTGAGTGCAGGGCGGCCATTTTAAAGTGGCTGGTCCTCATGGCTGGCAATGGGGGCAGCCAGAAAAATGGCAGATTCTTCATTCAGATTCTGCGGGAATGCGGTATAAAGCCTATTTAAGGCATATCGCATTCATGTAGCAGAATATGCATCAATTTAGCTGACTTTGCGGGGATCACAGCGGCAAGCTGCAGGTTGAGATAGAAGCAGCCAAGTATACCCCAGGGCCTACCTTAGGGGAAATGGCGACTCAGGGGATCCTCAGGAGCGACGGGCACTGCTCCTGCGGTGTTGGAGGGCTCCAGCTCCCCCAAAGGAAATATGAAGAATTATATATATATATATATATAGAATTTACAAAAGACAATCCATACAATAAGCATAATCGAACATTAAATTTGCATATACAATATAGTCAATAAATAAGAATACAAAAAGAGAAAAGGGCAGAATAAAACACAGTTTCTGTATTCAAATGTGACGTGACGCCTAGCAGGATAAAAACAACGAAGAATCAATTGGTCATATCAAAATGTTGCTTCCTAAAAGCCCCAATCAATAACTAAAAACCTTGCAATATCTAAAGATAATTCTAATGTATGATAGCCTTCAAGATATAAACGCCCTAGAGACATGCGCCTTATCCCTTGTTTATTTAAACAGAGTTTAAGCCATTGCTTTCTAGGGGATTGATGTAAGGGACAGACAAAATAATTTGCCAACAATTCTGCCTAGTTTACACAATAGCAGCATTGCTTTGGTATAGAATTATTCCATTTCGAGGTGAAGAAAGCAAGTGGTAATATGTCTAATCAACATTTTATTAAAAACAACCTATGTGCCGGGCTGGTTTCCCAAGTTATGTAGGAATGAAAACCTCAAGATACCTTGATCAATAAATAACTTCTTAGTTGTTGTCTCTTTTTTACATCCAACAACCAGAAGGATGTTCCCCAGTCATAAAAAGATGATTTTAGATCAGTACATTTGTTTATTAATAAAACGCTAGATTCAACCCAAAGATAGTCAAAGCCTAAATCAAACAATAATGAGTTAAAGCATTTAAACCATTTCCATTTGTATCCGTCTAGGTCTTTTATTAAATGCCAAAGTAACTCCCTGTCCAACTTTAATTCTTCTGTGGAGTGCAAGCAGAAACAGAAATTCAACAGATTGTAATACAAGTCATATTTAATTGGATAAAGTCCAACGGATCGATTAATGGAAATTAGCACAGAATTCCTGCAAGGTCTACGTGCCAAGAAGGACACTGTGCGAGCCTGCGCACAGATAAAAAAATTCAAGCCACGGCCGGAACGCCCTGACACGCCCACACACAACACATAAACAGCCAGATCAGCAACCTTTGCGCACTCCCCCGGGTGCAATTACATGCACCCTTCAAACAGTTTGTGGGGTCCCCCGCAAGCAGGCCTGCATCTGAGGGACCCTCGGCACCACAGTCAACCTGCGAATAAAAATTCATAACTTGGTCTAAACTCAGAAAATCTGCATGCAAACCCCCGTAAACCATTCCTAAACCCCTGCATCTCTGCTTATGTGCACCCCTAAGTAAGGGAACCCTGGTTGCATACACGCACCCCATAAACTTACATGCAACCACACCTCTGTGCTGAAATCCTACTCACAAGTGTACTTACGCTTGCCTTCAGGTGGCAGATCATATGAAAGACTTGCATGCCCATTTCCCGGCCGAGAACTTGCGCGATCTGAATCACACCTTGCCGAGAAGGATCATTATCTGTCTTCCCTCTGTTCCCCCTCCCTTGCCTCATCGCGCCTTGAAACACTTGTGTATAGGCGCATTATAAATGCCATATCATATCCATGAATACGTCTTGTGATGTACAATTGTGGATGTGCAAGGGACTACCTGCAGGCCGTCCCTCAGAATGCCCACTTTTTTCAGCAAGTTCTTCTCCATTTTTGTTGTCCCTCCCCCTTCCCAGCCCTCTGTACAAGCCACACCCACTCTCTGCTTGGAGTTTTGCGCAAGGCCTTTGACTGCTCGCAGAGATGTGCCGAGCATGCTCGAATTCCAAGCAAAGTCCTGGAAAAGTACTCCGAATTCGATTACATGAATCGACAAACAGGGATTTTCCCGCAGAATGGTGCACAAGTACCCTTTCATCCGTGAAGTTAATTCCATGAATCGGGCCCCAAGTGCAAAAGAAACTGATAAGGATGGTGCATTTTGCGGGACTGTCAATAACACTTTCAAACATTTCGGCTCAGTAAGCTCTAGTGTCGTCATAGTGGATTGGCTCCAAATCTCTGCTCCATAAATTGCTGCATTTCATACTGCTGCCTTATAGACTTCAAAAGCAGGAGAAATGGAACTCCCGGCATTTTTTTTACATCCAATAACGGGTTGCCGCTGCCTTCTGCCTTGGTATGCAATTAATAGGATCAACCTTTAGCACAAAAAATTATTTTTTTCATATTCAGATGCCTAAATATTCCCAATATTCTACTTGGCGGATGACTTCACCATTCACTGGAAAATTGCATTTCACCTTTTGTGGTACATCATAGCCACTGTTTTTGCAATATTCCCATCCAATATGAATTCTGCACTAAATGAATCCAAAGCAGACAATTGTTTACTCATTCCTTTTGGTGTCTAGGAAAGGATGGTCACATCATCGGCGTGAATTAAAATGCCTATGTTCTTCGCAGAGTGAAAGGATAAACCATTTATATATTATGACAGGATTATACCATCTTTCTGATGTTCCTTACTGTTTTCCATAGATATGTTTATTTAAATGTTTTCTGTGTTAGTTAAATCAGATAACTACCTTGGAAACCGTCTTCATGCTGCCTGAGAGCTCCCTGTTGGGTTTAACAATAGGATGGGAATTGGTGTGCTAGCATCAAGCTGTGCTCAACGCTGATCCCTTACACCTGCTCCCAGGGAACACAATCTATTTAAGTAGAAACCGAACATGTTCAGATTGTACTTGCAAACAATTCAATTGTGTCAGAAATGGTAACAGAACTGCGTTATGCATTCTAAGTGATTCGCCTTCTATTGTGTTGTCGAGCACATAACTGGATGTTATCTGCTGGAATGGACCCAGAAAGGACAGACCACTCCCTTTGATTGGACTGGCCTCTCGCCTCTCCTCCTAGTGCCAGTCCTGGCAAGCCCTTTTAAGTTGGCTTTCTAACATTCCGAATGTTGTCGCAGGCATATGCCTTACGTATAGCGTAATCATGACAATTCTACAGCTTCCCCTCCAACTGCTGTTCCGTACACGCGACATGTGTGGAAATACTAGAACCCACTGCTCTTGGCACAATGAGAAGCTACCTTGTCGTGCATCTTGAAGATAAACAGATATGTCGCCAACCTAAGGCACTGCACACATGTCTCCTGTACATGATGAGGGTATATCCAACTTTCAATCTATGGAATCAACCACATGAACAGGCTACTGTAATCAGAAGATATCCATTTTCGAGCTTCCGCTTGATGTTTAAAAAAAAAAAAATGTAAGTGTGAGACAGACGAATGACATTCCAGTTAATGCGCCTGGGTGAAGTACATCACACGGTTGTCTTTTTAGTTGTCCTTTGTATCGGTAGAAGCTAGTTTTCTGATATGTTTCTTTTTTTGCCAACTAGCACTTTGTCAATTTCAGACAGGCAATTGTAACATTCAATTTCAAACTCTCCTGGATAGAGAGCAGTGCTAGACAATTCATGTAATTGGAATTGCAACTTGAGTAATTGTTCAATAGATGGAGTCTGGCTTAATTTGGCTCGGGGTTTCAATGCGACACACACACTAAACAGATCCAGAACGTGTGAGGCTGAACCTAAAAAGTGAAATAAACTCAGGTATCGTGTGGGGAGATGGGTTTGAGACATTGCTGGACATAGAAAAACAGTACAGATGGACTCAATGAGAGATGGAGAGAGAAGTGTTTCTTCTACATAGAAATATGACTTTGTATATGAAAGTAGCTATGTGTCTGCCTATCTAATGGTTAAACTCAACCATATTGTATAAATAATATAATGCATGGAGACCTGTGACGCCCATGTACAATATGTGCATATTGTTCTTATTATAAACTAGTTGTGACATTCCTACTAACTTGCATTAGATCATGTTTTCTTCTCATTAGGAAATCAGAAAGTGTAGAATCCATGCAATAACCTTTAGTGGAAGCATGAACTTCATGCTTTGTTTTTGTTCTTCCCATTGTTGCTAATTCTCTTGCCAGGCAGCAAGCTTGGAAGGGAGGCTGTAATCGTCTGTAAAAGCCTGCTTTGCAAGGTTCCCTTTGTGATGTGTAGAAATTGTGTACAGAAAAAGAAGAAAGCACCATGCTCTCTCTCATGGAAAGCCTCTGGTAAGGCTTATTGTTTCCCCCCTACATAAGGCACAACATCTTAGGAACCTTTTCCATTTAAGTCTATTGTGTGCTAAGTGAACTATACCATCATTAGAGGACCTTGCCTTAGGGTTGGGAATTCTAACTTGGATGGCGGTCACCTACTACACAATTAAACACTTTTGTGCAGGCACTAAGGGCCTCATCACGAGTTTGGCGGTAGCCCTTAAATCCGGCAGTAGCGCTGTTACCGCCAGATTTAAGGGTCCGCCAAATCACGGCTTCGGCAAATCTGCTGAGAATTTGCCGATTTTCGGCACGTTTACCGCCGGCGGGAAATCTGCCGGCGGTAAAAGCGCAGAATTTCCCCATTGAGCCCAGTGGGGAATGGGGAATTCCCGAATGGACTCAATGGGGAATGGGGATTTCCCGTTCCGCCAAACCTGTGGTCCGCCGCTGTTAGCACTGGTGGGTTTGGCGGTAGGGCTCATAACGCCAGCGCTATTAGCGCCGGTGTTACCGCCCAACTCGTGATGAGGCCCTAACTGTTCAATAAGAACGAGTAATCAGTAACCAAATGTAACACGTTATTACATTTGAACATTTTAGTTGTGACCTCACACATTTATTTATTTATTTATTCAGATTTGTAGAGCGCACATCCGCCCTTGGGCATCGTGGTGCTTGTTCTTTACATGTCTTAGTTACATACATAGCTTAGTTACATATACATAATGAGCATAAAGTTACAGTAGATCTGATATTTTTACATATTTACATAAGATGTTTACATATTTACAGATGCGGTTACAATTTACTGCACAAGGAGTTGGGTCTTGAGTTTTCTACGATAAGCCAGGAGTGAGTTTTCTGCTCTACTGTCTGTGGGTAGTGCATTCCATAGTTTGGCAGCAATATATGAGATGCCTAACCCACCGGCTTTGGCTCTGTTAATACGTGGGACGTGGAGTTGTTTGGAGTATTGTGTCCTGGTGGGGGGTGTGGAAGAGGGTTTGGAGATAGTCTCAGATAGGTATGAAGGTGCGGACAGTGTGAGACGGTGAGTATTTTGAAAGTGATGCATTTTTTGACCGGGAGCCAGTGAGCTGAATGTCTAGCCTGGGAGATGTGTTCCCTTCTTGGGATGCTTAGGGCAGCACAGAGAGCATTGTTTTGCGTGACTTGAAGCCTGTTTAAGTTTTTATCAGATGTGCCTGCCAGAAGGGCATTACAATAGTCTAGTTTAGCACCAATGGTTGCTCTGGCTATTGATGGGCAATTGGTTTTGGATAGGTATGGTTTTATGGCGTTTATTAGTTTAGTGGTGTGTGCAGAAGAGGAGGTGATGGTGCTAACCTGTCTGGTCATGGTTAGTGAGGAGTCTAAGTATACTCCCAGTGTCTTGACTGCTGTAGATACAGGGATCGTGGAGTTATTAATGGTGAAGTTGGCATATAGTTTGTCAAGCTTGGTTAGTGTGTTTTTTTGGCCTACTATCATGATCTCCGTCTTTTCCGCATTTAGGCAGAGGCCGTTTACCGCCATCCAAGCTTGATGGTGGTGTAGATCAAGTGAAGTGCAATGGCGTCTTTGTGGTGTGAACCAGAGAGGGGAAGAAGTACTTGAGTATCGTCAGTGTAATTAGTGTACGCAATACCAAGAGAGTCAAGCTTGTCGAAGAGGGGCTTCATGAACAAGTTGTATAATGTGGGCGCTGTGCAGGATCCTTGAGGGACTCCGCAGTGGAGTGTGGTAGGTTTAGCATTTGCTATATCTGAGAAAACCTTCCTGGCTTTTCCTTCGCGGAATGAGGTGACCCAGAGAGCTGCTTATTTGGAGAAGTTAGCTGAGAGTGTGAGGTGTGAAGTGAGTGTCTTGTGGTCAACCAGATCGAATGCGGCTGAGAGATCTAGGAGCAGCAGCAAGGCAGGCTTGCCTTTGTCCATGATTTGGGTGATCTAGTTCTTTAGATCCACGAGGGCTGTTTCAGTGCCATGTCCTTTTCAGAAACCCGATTGTCTGGTTCCTAAAATGGAGTGGTTTTCCAGAAAGTGTTGGATTTGGCAGTGAGCAGCTTTGTCAAGTAGTTTCAGGAGGAATGGCACTGTGGTTATTGGTCGGTAGTTATTAGGATGAAGAGGGTCGAGGGTTGGTTTTTTAAGCAGTGGGCGGACCCAAGCCTCTTTGAGACTGGCTGGGATAGTGCCTGTTTTGAAAGATGCATTGATGTAGGCCGTGAATAGTGGGGTGAGGCGGTCAGCGCAGTTCTTGATGAACTTAGGTGGGCATATTTCTCCTTTGCAGGCAGAGGGTTTGAGATTTTGGAGGAAGTCTAGAACTTCTTGTTCGGTGATTTCCATGAATGAGAATACAGGTCTAGTGGAGTTGGTTGAGTCGGGAGTTGAGATGGTCGATTTTGTATCTGTTTGTCGTGGTAGGGCTTTGCAGTGGTCTTCAATTTTCTTTTGGAGGAGGTCTATTTAGTGTAACATGGCAGCTTGGATGCTTGTACACCATGCTTCATCTTTGACTATTTCATCGGGGGAGTTGGGAGGTGAGATAAGCTCATTGAAGATGGAGAAGATCTCTCTGGGGTGCGATTTAGCATTGGAGATGCGTGTGTGTGTTGAAAGTGTTAGCTTTGGCTGAGGTGATGGCTGCTTTGTATTGGTGGGAGATTCGGTTGAACTAATTGTTGGCATTGACACTAGGATTGGTTTTTTTTTCAGAGCTGCTCTTTTGCACGTGCGCAGTGACTGGAGTCAAAGCCTGCTTTCACACAGTGGGAAGGGCAGCTTCCAGAATAGAACATCAATTATAAAACTGTGTTGTTTTGGTCCATAAGAGGACAATGAATTGTTAACTCTTAGAAACTAACCCAGTTCCGACTACATAGAGTCATGATCATGCAGGAGTAGGAGGAAGTCTGTGATTCCTATTTCCTCATAGTATATGTACCTGTGTACATCACAGACACCTCGACAATAAAAAAAACTGTTGGGTATGACCTATTACATAAATATCACCATCCCATACATAACTCCACCTTTCCTAGGTATTCCCAAACAGTTATGTGCATTAATAATACTGAAGTCTTCATCTAAGAAGACCGGGCAATGGCCATCAAATTGCCATATCAGGGTTCACACATCTAAGAGAACTACACATAAACCAATGCATTGCTCATACAGTATCCCATACAAAGGCTTGCCTTACATTGGTCACTGCATTGCTTACTCATGGTCTCCAGGTAGGTCTCTAAGTCAGCACACCTTGCACTGCTTGCACTATTACTGTTGTGTGTATACTGTGTTATTGTGATGAAAGGACTACAGCTCTGTAGGAGCATAGGGGTGAGTAGGGTTTCTAAACTCATACTCTTCCCCAAAATACTACTGAACCAGCCCAGGTCTCATAAATGTGAAATAGGCACAACATGAATGGCACACCTCCTTCATCTCTTCAGGGTAGGATGGGCTGAGGGTAGGCTATATCTGTCAAGAGGGGTGTGAGGCAACAAAGAAACATCCACACAGCGATAGCACTATGCTATCAACATAGAGGAAATGCCCAATTAAGGTTTTATAAAAATGCCAGACATTCTTCATCTTGTATCCCGGCTTGCAACATGTGTTACTGCTGACTTCTCCAGTTGTATTCACTCTCCCCTCTTGCTTCTCCACTCTTTTTGACTTCTTACTCTCTGTTCTCTCCTCCCCTCTCCCTTTTCCTATCTCCTCCCCTCCTCCCCTTACTTTCTTCTACGCACTTTCTCTATCAGAATTGTCCCTGGGCCTAGTATGATAGCAACCTCGTCTGTCGCTCCCCATGCCCTTACTGTCCCGCCCTCCCGCCAGCACTATCTGAAACGTTGTCAGGTCTAGTATGATAGTTGCTTGTTTTGTTCCTCCCCTCCCTTTCTGAAACCCTCTCCCTCACCTTTCGTTTTTCTCTGGCTCTACCAGAAATCTTGTCAGGCCTAGTACGGTAGCCGCCTGTCTGTTTCTATTTCCTTCCCACTCTCCCCTGCCCTTCCTTATCTATGTCTTAGCTCTTGCACTATCTGAAATGTCGTCAGGCCCGGTATGATAGTTAATTTCACATCCTTACTGTTCATGGCCTGTAAGAATGTCATTGTATTTTCCCTTGTTCCCTCCCTTGCCGCGCTTTGAAACACATTGTGTATAGGCGCTACATAAATAAACTATCATATCATATCATTAATCAAACTAAAATCAAAGACAAACTGATACAAAAGAAATCCTCCTGTAATTAAATATGTGTAATATGCTGATTTTTGGTTGAATGGGGTATGAAAACAGGTGTATGCAGGCAATTGACTTTTCAGCAATGTTCAAGTTTAATGTCTTTTAAAAAGCCAAGGTGTGGGGGTGTTAATCATCACTAGGGCCCATAAAACAAGGACAGGGATACAGAACCCCTGTATATAACGTAATCTCGTCTTTCTGGGTCGCAACATTGTCACAACGGGCTTCTTCTTGGCACTTTCAAGGGTGTCAAATCGGCTTTGAAGTTGGTAAAGTGGATGTGGCAGGATTTATCAATGCAGTGCATTAAACAAGCAGCAACAGCATTAGCCATGACAAAGCTTGGGACAGGCTGGTGATGTTTGGGTTGGCAGAGCTAACAAGCACACAAAGCAGTTTGAATGTACAAAGAGAGCCAATGAAAAATTATTTTGTTCTAAGGCTATGAGGGCCTGTCCAGTGTCTGTGGGGGAAAAGGACATCCTTCTTCTGCACTTCCCATACAGACACTTGGAGTGTTTGTCACTTAAGCAGACAGACTCGTGTATACCAGTGTGTAAGTATCAGGCAAGACCTTTCTAGTAGCAGGTCAATTGTCTCCTGTGAGGTCCTGTCCAGAGTCTCTGAGAAATGGGAAATCCTTTGTCTCCCTTTCCCACCGGGAAAGTTGCCAGAGAGCACTTTAAGTGCTTTCACGTCCTGAAGGTAGTGTTATGAATACCAGTGTCGAGGCAGCACAAAGGCATTGTGCAACAGTAGGTCACTCCAAATGTTTCCATGGAGTGGTTGGGGCGGCGGTCTTGCTCCTTACTTGGAAAGCTTTATCTTCTCATCAAAGGCCGAGGACTGTTGGGTTTGACTTAATCATACTTACATGTCTCATCTGAATACATAAACATGTATTAAGTAGTTGTGGAATATTAGCTTAGGATTGTTCCTTATTCTATGTATTGTGATGATTCAAGGTTCCACCTTTGAGTGTTATTCTTTACGTTATGTTCCATATGTTAGCAGTTGGAGCCTGCCTTTCAAGGGGGCGCCTGCTGTCATTAAGGCTCTTGCTTAATAAAGCATGTTAATTGTTCCTGTGGTCCAGACCCCATTTTCTTAACAAGGACTTTGGGTAGATTGCACCCCAATTAGGTTCCAGTGAAATCCTTCATCTTGTGTGCAAAGATGTTTTGATGTGCTGCCATGCACAGAATGCATGCAAAGTGCTGTAACAAGTGCATTTGTCAGCAGCAAGGAGAGGAGTGGGGGCGTTTTGCCTTCACCTATTGCCTGCATTCTATGTGTAACCCACCGTGGGGAAGGAGCAAATAAAATGGCTTTAAGGTGCAAAGTGCACACAAAGTGCAGGTATCGGCAGCAAGGAGAGGAGTGTGGGCGTGTTTGCCTTTGGCTGTTTCTTGCATTCAACTTGGAGTTTTCAGAGGTGGAGCCCACGGTGGGGGAGGATCACATACAACGGCTGCCATGCATGAAGCACATGCAAAGTGCTGCAACAGGTGCAGTTGTCTGCAATAACAACGATTGTGTCCTCCTGCTGTTGAGTTTTTTAATTCCACATCTCTCCTCACCCTCCCTTCTGGCCAAAAGCCTTTATTCTCCCCCAAGTTTACTGTATTACCCAAAGACTCATGCTACTGCAATAAGCGATGTGCTTGATTGCGCCTAATGTGAATGCACTAAGGAGTAAATCAGTAACTTCAGTCATGGCTCTGCCTCCATCCGCGCATCTTCTGGTACCACCACAATTCCCATCTGGTCCACTTCAGGAAGTACCTTTGGACCTCCCACGGCTACATTTCCTGGCCCAGCATCAGGCTTGTCTAATCAGCGCCTCCAGAACTTTACTGCCCGTGGTGACAGGATCACCCTATGGTGCCCATATTTCTCCAGTCCTGTGCCACCTGCACTGGCTGCCAGTGCCACAAAGTATTGAATTTGCCACTCTGCATTGTGCATCAGGCACTCCATGGTATAAGAGCAGAATATATGTGTGCTAAATTTTCTTGTTACATTCCTAGATGTCCTTTGAGATCTGATTCAGCCAAGCTACTTTGTGTTCCGTCGTTTCGCCGCTCCCGCCTTGGCGGTTGTGCTTTCTCTGTGGCTGCAGCTCAGTTATGGAACAAGCTCCCTGTTAAAATTAAAATGATCCATAACCATCTGGCCTTTAGGAAGGGCCTGAAAACGTTTCTTTTCTGTTAAATTAAGGTGGCTGCCTCTAGGGATGTGCTCTACTCTAACCAGCGCCATGATGCCCTTCGGGCGACCGTGCGCTCTACAAGCAATCTTAACATGACATAATATAATCAGTGCAACAAGAATTCTGCAGGAACAATTGTGTATTTCTTTCATACTAAAAATTCAGTTCAAGCTTTGGGGAACACACATATAGCGAAGGGTACTTATACAAACAATAATAAAGTTGGAGAGCGGACCCACAGCTCAGCAATATGAATTGCCAATAATGAATGAGAAAGTGAGGAATATCTCCATCAAATTACTTTCTGTCAATCTGTCACTCGATCAACTCAGTGAATCTCCAACAATTTTAGCCACTTTTCAGAGATTTCCTCATACGAACAAGCACAAATCTGTTGAGTTGGAGTTTGAGCCATCTGCCTTCTCTTATGATCCTACCACAAATCATTTGAGTTCTCCTCGCCTAAATGAATTGGGTGATTGATCACACACCATGGCGTAATCTTGGGTGTTTGCTCTAAACTTGGTAGTGAACTCCTTAGTGAAACTTTATGGAAATATTAATAATGAGCTGAAAAGCAACACAGCAGTTCTGAATGATTTAAACTTTAAATTTGCTATCCTCAAAGGTTCTTTTTGCACTCAGAAAAAGGAATCTAATATTACTAATAACTCGGCTACAGGGAACCATGTGATTCTTAAAGATACTCTGCTGCTTAGTTCAGATTCCAATATGTTATTTGCTACATAGGAAGTGGGCAACTCTTATCAGGTTCTAGAAATTGCCATTTCCTCCAGTGTAACAGCAGCAGAAGGGAATCCTAAATAAATATCCTTTTTTCTTAGCAAACAACACAAGTGAAAACACTAAAAATATTAAACACCTGCTTTCAGTAAGCATAACTGGTTCAAAGAAGTTCCTTAGAAATCATCGAGCTAGCGTACTCGCACCTGACTTTGGTGCTCCAATCAACAGCAACACAATCTTTATGTCCTCTCCATCCAAAGAAATCCCTCACAGCAAACCTAAAGGAAAAACAAAAACACAGGATGAAATCTGCTTTGAATAAGGCAACATTTCCCAACTCTTGCCTACCTATGAATATTCTATGGGAAATCATTTTTTAATCAATAGTTCCAAATGGTTTCTGTTTAGTATTTAATTTCAAAATCCACTTTTTATATTATATGGGAAATCATTTCTAATTCCCACAATGAACACATAGTGCCATGAAAAGTACATGGATCTGTTTGTTTTACTAAAAAAACGCCAGCTCCTTATGCTTATCATGGCACTCTGTGTTACATGTGGGAATTAAAAATAATTTCCTGTAGAGCTGAGAGCCACTTCTACTGTTCTCTGAGGTCTCATGTGCAGGACAGAAAAGCAGACAAAGGTGAAGAGATAGACCATAGCTTAATGATCTTAAACTTGAGTGACATTCCGACTTACTCAGAAGAGGATATTGAAGATCAGCCTCTCACTACTAAATCCAATTATCAAACAATGGAAGGGCAAACAGCGCAGCCCCGCATAATATTTAGGCCCATAGAGCAGTTGTAAGAAACTGTAAACTCCAAAGGACACATAGTATCTGAAAAATGTTTTCATTAAACAAGCCTACCCGAAAATAAGCTCACAGTTGAGGGCATTACAACCAAACACAGTTGTTGTAGAATTTCTGACTTAGGAGCAACAACTAGAGCTTTTGTATCAACTGATGATATATCTAACTATTGGCCAGCTCTACCTTATCCAAGGCCCTCCCAAGGAGAGATAACTGTCGCTACATGGCCATCATAATGTAACAACTATTCAACTGCAGAACAGAAATAGTCCTAAACCGCCAATACGTTCTCACCCTTCGTCATGAAATTCCTGCTTCAAGAAACATAATCTTGAAGGATATAGACTTGATTGATTTCATAGATAATCACAGAAATGACCTGGTGATGGTTCATCTGTAACTTAATCTATAATACTGTTTTAGATGTCATAGATATATGTATATCACTTGGCTATGATGTTTACAATATCGGCCCCAGTCATTTGAACAAGAGCATTCTGCAGTGCAAATTATCATCACAATTGAAAATACTAGCTTACTCAGAAACGCGTTCTATAATGATCATAAATATCAACAAAAACAATACATTTTTCAATATAGGTGGGGATGGTTATCCACAACTCTTGCACATTCGAGCTCTAATTCTTAATTCGGACTGAAATTTAAATGTTAGGGACTCCAGGATTCATTCATGTAATATGCAAGGTTTTAAACAGTATGTGGTTGTAACTCATGTTTTTTAAGTCTGTATGGATTTACATGCTTCTTCGAATAAATAACTTTAAAGCATTTTAAAGATGGATCAATCATTTGAAAATTCTTTATAACATTATAGTCTTACGGTTTGGTATGTTGTTCTATTTAGGTCAGAGGCCCTGTAGGGGGATCAGACATTTCCAGTGCAGCCTACATTTAATCAAAAAGTACAACAAAATAAGAAACAATATTTTCAGACAGTATGTTAGCTGTATATTAAAGATTAGTGCAAGTTGGATCAAATTAGGTACCCGAGTGTTTGTTGATATTTCAACTTCCACCCACATCTCTGAAACTCCAGAAAAATTGTATATTTAGGGAAATCTCAAACCATACTCTACCTAGAAGCAAAACAAATGGCAAACAGTCACATAGGTAGGACTCTCTTTTACATAAAAAAAGAGATGAGGAGGAACTTGTGGATCATCTCAGTTCTTGACTTGTAAAGTACACTGCAAGAACCTAAACTCCATTATTTAAATCTACACACCTCTGAGGGATTTTGGGATATAATGAATACAGACACTACAATCCAAAGTAAAACCCAGGATAATCCAATTTCAGAATCAGTATGGTATAATTAGCTCTCTTTATGCTCTCAATGACGACTTTCAACAAATCCCATTAGTCTCTAAAAAATCTTATGTGAGACTTTCATTCTCAGCAGAAGTTATTGAATATTTTAGAACACAGTCAAAATCATTTAAGGCTTCAGGCCTGGATGACATCCCTAAATCCATTTTGAAAATGGATTCAGCCTCATGGAGCGCTGGTCTTGAAATTCATTTTGACTCAATAATTACACCTTGTTGTTTACCTATCTCCTGGAAACATTTCAATTTAATTCAAATTTCCAAGAACGGCAATAGTGATAATCATGTAGATTATCTACCAATAGCCATTCACGACTCATCCAGTACAATCTTCTTGTTTCTGATTCTTACATAACTTAACAAATTGATTATTTTAAGTGCTATAGTAGAGTAGGACAAATCCAGGTTTAGGAAATATTTAGGTACTAATCTTAACAGTCTTCTAATGTCCCTACTTTATAATGATGCCAGTAAGAACGACCAACCCTATTTCTGGCTTTTGTAGACCAAACATCGACCTTTGATCATGTCAACAGAGATTGACCGTGGGAAGGACGGACAATTTGGAAATGCCCTTTACAACTAATAAACATTCTGAAAGACATACACACTGAAACTAAGATTCAAGTGTGCCGAAATGCAGAGGATTACATATCTAATATAATTCCAATTTACAAAGGCCTATGCCATGGCTGTGTGTTAGTGCCTACACTATTCAACCTATCTACGCCTGGCTTCTGGTGGTAGCAGGCGTGTAGTTATGGTTAAGTTGCTCAACTCACAGGAAGATCACTTATTGGGCAGCTAATAACTTCACTGCCTCTGGATTAATCCTTACCACATTTTGCGAAAAAAGAATATGGCCTGCTGAATGGTTTTGGCAAGTTTGGTGAAGTTTCGTCAAGGGGGGCATTTGGGAAAAACTATTTGCTCATGCCTACAGCCTAAACCACTGGACGGATTGTCTCCAAATTTGCAGCAGGAGGGGAGGCTTGGTCCCGAAAGCATGCTTTTGTAAATGTTGTGTAAATCCATCCAGTAGTTTTCTTTAAAATAGGCACAATGTAGGTCCCAAAGAATTAGTGATACCATTTCCGTGTTTGCTCCACGGACAGTACTCTGAATGGTCCGGAGGGCAGCATGATGTCCGCGGACACCCAACGCACCCGCTGATTGGCTGATGGAAAGAGTGATGTGCGTCATATTTTTCTGAAACGGCCATCATGTTCTATCTGCCGACATCCGCGGCTGTCCGCAGATTGCACTGTGGTGAAGAGAGCTGGGAAACATGTTTTGGGGCATCTGGTGTTGGGAAGTGGGGCTGGGAAGGGTGGGGGAGTGAAAGATGATTGATATCATGTAATTGTTTAGGTGGAAGAAGACCGTGCAGAGCATGGTAGTCCACGGATACCGCGATAGTCGGCAGGGACAGGGCCTTGGGCGGGCGGTTTATCTGATGACTGCAGGCAGGTTTCATTAGGGTAGGGGAGTGAATGTAGATGATATGCAGATGTTTGTATAGGTTAAAAATAGGCCATGCACCAAAGCAGTAGGTAGTGTTTGGTGGGCAGTTGGAGGAACATGTTTTGGGTTATTTGGTGACTGCATACCAGCTTGTTAGAGTAAGGGAGTCCAATCCAGATGATATGGTGATATTGGAATTGGTGAAAAAGGGCAAATTGTTGTGTGTTGGTAGTGGTCAGTGGCCAGATTCTTGGGTGCATGGGCATATTATGCTGTGGTGGTTGTGGCCAGACCCTAGACTCTTGGGTGCATGACCAAAGGCCATAGGCTGTTAAACGGCCTGCAGCTTCATAGCAACCACAATCTCTATGGGAGAGAATTTTTATGCCAAAACTGTATCATTTTTGTGACAGTGTTGTGGCAGATGATATGTCATCTCAGAAGTCTTTTGGCTCTGTTTTCTCAGCTTTGGTTAGGTAGGCTGTGACATATCGTGCAACAGCAGTGGAACTGTCTGCATTTGTATTTGTATTTATTTTATTTGTATAGCACAAACCAGGCCCGCAGGCAACCGGGCGCATATCTTCAAACAATGGTTACAGCAATACAAGAGCATATGTAATAGATACAACATGTACATTTATGTATATATCTATTTATGCATTGTAGTTTATATATATGTTTGCATTCCACAAGAGTAAAATGATTGCATTGTAATCATTGATATACTTTGAAGCTTCACTTCTTTTAATGCAGTATGTGATCTTAGGTGATTTGCCTTTCACACTATCTAACATAAGACATGAAGCTGTTTACTTGTCCTTTTGCTGGACTGGTCTAGGGAAACCAAAGCAGCATTTGGTGTAGTATTTCTCTTTCTTTTTATATCTGCATTGAAAATATTTGCCACATTTATATCTTTGAAACGATAAAATATGTGTATGTAGCGCACTATGTGTGCTTTCTGAAGGGATGTCGCAAGTTACATATTTGTGAATTCACTGCAAAACAGTGGCATCACTGTCCGGACCAAATTTAGGAGCATCTTTTATCCACAAAAGCATGTGGATGTGTGGAGCTCCACTGGATTGATATTCTTTTCTCCAAAAGAAGTGTTGCACTTCTCCGAGGGGAAGAATTGCTTTATTACAGATGAAGTGCAGCATGGCAATAAAGAAGTGGTGGAAGTACCTTTATACATTTACAGGGTCAAGAGAGCAGAGTTATCCTGGTGTTTTTTATGACTATCCCTGCTTTGTTTTAGTTTGCTATGCATAGGAAGTACGCAGGTCTGTCCATGCATGACTCTGCGCAACTTAAAGTGACAAACCATGTGGGTTGGTCAGGGTTCCGTAGCATTCCCCCATACATCTATGTGATGTCAGAATCAGTATTCTTTTGTACCACGCATGTTTGCCAAGGGATTTGTGATACTTGACTGCAAAACGTCCTCTTTTTCTTGTACCTTTTGAAGTAGTTGCGTAGCAGACATGTTTAGAAAATTGGATCCTGTTTTCAATGTGTGTGCAACTCTGTACCATGGAGTTGCTAGTTCACTTTCAAACAGGAGGTGGAATATTTATTCAATGTTTTGTCTGAATATGGGGTCTTCAGAATACATTCATAAAGAGCGGTATTCAGATGCTGTTATTTGTATGCATCTTTCATCATACCTTACCCGTTTTCCAGTACTAAAGAGCAGAGGAAAGGCGTGTGCACTTTTTTCCCATATGCTGATTGGAGATCCTTTGGCTTGCTGCATTTGATATGTTTCTAGTGCATCGTCAATGCTGTCTTTGGAGTACAGTTGGTGAATTGTATACTGCTCTAAAATATTGGATAATGTAATAGGATGTACAAGTTCAAATTGGCCAGTTTATGAGGAATCCTGAATTATTTCGGTGGTTTCCCATAGGTTTTCTTACATTTTTATTTCTTTGCTGTATTCATTGTTCTCTATAAGAAATTGTAGGGCTTCTCTAACTTTGTTTAAGTCTATTAGTTGTTGCCAATTTGTTTTGTCTTTTGTAGGTACACCATTCACTAGGATAATCAAAGATTAATCTACTGGCTGTTGTACTCCCAGCGTGTCTGCATTTTCTTTAAGATTGAATGGCAAATGAACTACTTGCCACAAATGCCTTTTAGTTATTCAGAAGGAGGCAACATAGCTGTTTTAGGTTGAAGGCATATTATAGCTTGAAATGGGTGTACTGTTTTGGAAATGGGAATATTTCCAAGTTTTTAGTGATAGCCCATGAAGGCATTTGGTTATTACCAAGATTTGTACTGCAGTATTTGCAAAGTATTTAGGGGCTAGTAATTTCGTATGTGTTTTCTGCTATAAGGTAGAGAGTTAATTGGAACCATAGGGATTCCTCATTGTTTTCTATTTTGTACGTTATATCTACAGTTTTGGTGCTCTTTATATAAAAAGTTCTTCGACAACTCACACATACTTGGTTTAGTACTTCAGCAGATGTGCTTTTAAACTTTGTTATTTCTTTTTTGTACGTGTGTATTAGAAGGTTGGCATCTGTAAGGTTGTTGTTACTCTTCCCTATAGTTACTGGATTTTCTAAGTGCTCTTCACTTACAAAATATTTGCTTTGGATGTGTTCTATTTTTTCAAGGATTTCTTTGGCTGTGCCATGTAGGAGAATGTGATTTAAATGTTCCAGTTCTAAAGCAGGGCTTTTTATTTAGTACAGTCTCTGGAAAGGAATCTGTATAGTGGAATGGTGAGTTGCTAACATTTTGATGTGGTGAAAAGTGCTTTTGAAAGCAGGCCCGGAAATGCAGGCTAATGCATGTCCTCGCAGTCCTGTGTATTTGCGCACTGGACAGGAGTCCATGGTTTGCAACGTTTTCATTCTCATTTTCTCTTTCACTTTTACATAGTGATTGAGGAATTGCCATAAAGATTTGAAGGATTGTTTTTGTATGTTACACACTGATGTGCAGGGCCATTTGTAGATGGGACAGATTGGTTCAGTGGAATAGAAAGTTGATTGTAAGTTTGTTGGGGACTTTCTTTCAAGGAGGGTTTCTTCTGCCATAATGGTGTTGTCTAACATTTTATACCCTTGTCCACCGCTATTTATGGCAATTGGGTTTTTCTGCTCTTGTTTGTATACCTCTTCATTGAAATATGGCTCTGTGCTGGTTGTGTGAATCCACTCACCTGCACAGAGGTTTTCAAAGGTATCTATATTGATATTGCATATGTTGCGAAGTACTTTTTGTAGTTTACTGATTCGTTTTGTTAGTGGTTTCATTCTGTTTAAAATGTATTGTATTTTTTTTTCTTTTGAGTAGCATTGCTTCCAGCTTCCAGGATTCATTTTCTGCGGTAGGTTTAATGGGTTAAGCATGATTTCTCTGCTGTTTTCATAAGATTCTGAAGGACTGTACGGTGGAAAAAATTTAGTAAAATTATTTTTTGGGAATGCTTAACTGTGGCTGCATTAACATTGGTAAATGCAGTACTAGCGCTACTGGTAGTTTTATTCTTCTTAATACATTTCTTTTTATATTTACATTTTGGAAGAGGGGCCATACTTTTTTCCTGCTAGCTGGTTCAGTTTTGTTCAGTGACTGTATTAACTGTTTTGTTTTAACATTTGCTACAAACTTTCCTAGAGGTGGATGAGTATTTTGCATGTTTTTAGATTTATCTGCTCTATTTTTGCATTGTTTTCTACAGAGTTGCTTTTTGGTAGGCATTCTCTTCTGCCTGTTGGAGAAAAAAAGGAAAGTTTGGGTTTCAAAGTTGTGCAATGTATTTGTGCGCACTGTGCATGAGTGTCTGAATATCAAGGTAACATTAATAGAGGGGTGTGTGATTGTGAAATGGGCTGTTACTTCTGGTTGGGAAGGTTGTACTAATAGCTGTGTGTGTTGATGTGTAAAGAGTTTGCTTCAGTGTGTATGACAGTGTACTGTGAATGAATAAGTAAGGACATTACAATGTTTTCACAATACTAGTGGGAGTTACGATACTGGTGTTCAGATGAGAATCCAAAGAGTGTACCTGCTGAGGTGCAATGAGTAAGAGTTAAGCAAATGCTGTTCGATTGGATAGAATTTTGTAAGCTGCTATAAAACAACACTGCACTGTATAAGTAACATGAAGAATATTAATACACTACTGCACTTACTTTGTTGGACGTGAAGAGTAGTTTTCTTCTGCGTTTTATCTTGTAGTGGAGACATTTATGTCTTTCAGGAGGCTGTTCTAACTGCAATTGCGAAAGAAGAATATTAGTGGTATGTGCGTTAATGCAAAATGATTGTACTAGGAACATTATTTTACACTGTAGGAGGATTTGTCGGGAAGAAGAGTTAGTAACATTGCACGTGATTACGAATATGGTTGTAGCATTGCTGTTGGTGTGGATGGGTTGCCACCAGATTCCTAATACTTGTTTTGCAGCAAGCTTCCCAGTGTCACTATAATATTACAGCCCATGTTGGCCTGTAAAGTCAGGTGTTGCAAAATGTTAGTCTGTATGTGTGTGCAATTGTACAGCACTGAATAGGAATGGGGACTTGGGAGCATCAGCATCATTGGTATTGGGGCTGGTGGTGCTGTGATAAGTATGCTTTACGGGGCTGCAGTTTTCCCAGTGTGCAAGTTGTTTTGCACCATTTGCACCATTTGTATTGGAAATTGAGTAGTGCAAATCCTAGTAGGCTGAGAAAAAGGCAGAAGCCCAGAAAGATGTACAGATTAGAAAGAAGAATGTTAGTGTGTGCGATTGTATTAACTTTCCCACACATAGATGCTTGCTACATGAGTGCTATTGCAGTATGTTGCAGATATTCTTTCCTGTTCCTTTCATTTATTAAACATTTACAGATAGCATTGTGCAAATGTACACATGCATTTATTATGTTTCCTTCAAATGGTGCTGACATGAGTAGTTGCAAACAGGGTGCATTTTGTTAATTTCGCAACCTATGTACTTGGCATGCTTCAGTAACATGCCTGCACTTTTTGTTTCTGTGTGCATTGGGGGCATTTTACTGCAGGTGTGTTAGTTGGAGAAATGGTTTTAAAAGTGACAGATGAAAAGAAGAAAATAACAGTTTGCACATTGGAATGGGTGCTATGGGCAAGCATGCATGTCGGGGTAATATATTGAAGTTTCACATAGGATCTGGCACTTGAACATGTTATGTAAATGTTCTCAATGTTGTGTTTTTTTATTGAAATATGTGGTTTGAAACTTTTATGCAAGTGGTCATTAAAAGAAAACCTTCAAAGCAAACAGCATTGTAAGTAACTGCCACTTGATGTCAGGAAATGGGACACATGAGAGTATGATTATTGAATAGGTTATGCAGGGTAAGTGGCAGAAACTCTGTTAACATGCATTTGAAAAAGAGTTGCAAATGTACTCTACAAAATATATGCATACCTGTAGTGTGTGTTGATCGATGCAGATGTGGATGAATCTGGAAGTAGAAATCTTGTTTTACTTTACATTTTGGTGAAGGTGCTTTGGAATAACAGGAGACCTGTACTCTCAGTGTAAAACAGTACATCTCAAGTGTTGAACTGTGATGAAAGAGTTAGATGTAGAGTTCCTGGATGTGATTGGTGGATGGATGTGTGAATGCTTAACAGTAGCCAGACAATGAGAGAGTACTGCAAAGAGTGAAGTGGAAAGGGAAGAAGGGCTGCCCCCTGTGTTACAGGGTCCGCAGACATCACCACATCTGGTCTTTTCACCATACCTGGCTTGGAAATGGGACTGTGGGGATTAGCCAATCAGGTGTTCAGGCTGTGCTTTATAGGAATAGAGGGTAATACCGTTTTCCATTGCTGTGTACAGTGAAGATGGCAGAGATGCAGAGAGTCAGTGGGCCTCATTAGAACCCTGGCGGTACGGAGTGAACGGTGCCGTAAAAGGTGCCGTTGCCGTTCACTCCGAACCACCGCATTACGACTTCCCCTCGCGGGACACGGTAAGCACGCCAGGGAAAACCAGGCATGCTTACCGGGTCCCGCGAGGGGAAGAGGGAGAAAACAATGAGCCATCTCGTAATGGCCCGTTGTTTGCTCCCTCTCCCATTCCCATTCAGCCCTATGGGGGCTGAAATGGGGAAGGACCGTGTCCGGGTCCTTGGAGGGAGGAATTACCGGGCCTTCTGAACTCGGAATGGGCCAGTAAGTCCTCATTCCGAGGACCCGGAGCCTGACTCGATTTTGACGGCAGCCATGCCGCCAATAGCGGTATGGTTACCGCCGAACTTATAATGAGGGCCAGTGTGTTGAAGGTGGGAGATTCCTTTGTAAGTGATATGCAGAAGTATGCAGAGGAAAGAGGCATTTCTGCCAATCTTGGATTTCAAGGAACGGGGGCATTGTGGTGTGGTGTGCCTGGCCACAATTTGCAAGGAGTGCTTGTACTTTGCAGAGAGATGTACACTTTCAGTATTCCTCATGTTGTAGTGGTGCATTGTGGAGCACTGCATTTGGGTTGTATCAGTGCTCCAAGCTTTCTCAGTGCACTTAAGGACTTAGTGAAAGCACTGATGCTGCCTTTTCCCAGTGCAAAGGTTGTTTTCTCACACATACCACCTAGAGCAGTATGGAACAACCCCAATGTCCTCTGTCCTCAGCAAGATTCCAGAAGGTGTCTTGCAAACAGAGGCATGTCTGAAATCTTGTGTATATTGCGCGGGATCCAATATGCGCATGCGCCTAGGTGTCCGTAGGAGACATGCAGGATCCCTGAACTAATTAAAAGTGTGACATGTGCAGTGGACAATTCTGGACAGGCACAGTGCTCAGAGGGCAAAGGGGATCAGATGTGCCCCGGTGTCTGTAGGACAGGAACGGGACCTCCCAACTAATTAAAAGTATGCCACATGTTTACAGACAACTGTGGACAAGTGCTGTGCACAGAGGGTACAGGGGATCAAATGTGCA
This sequence comes from Ambystoma mexicanum, assembly GCF_040938575.1. Lineage (NCBI taxonomy): Eukaryota > Metazoa > Chordata > Amphibia > Caudata > Ambystomatidae > Ambystoma > Ambystoma mexicanum. The sequence goes on along the minus strand of NC_090937.1, from coordinate 835,036,550 downwards.
TGCACCCAGGTATCCATAGGACAGTGGTGGGACCCTGTACTAATTAAAGTATGTCACGCCTGTATGGAATCTGCAGACAGGCGTGATGTTCAGAGGGCACAGGGGATGAGATGCGCATGCGCCCAGGTGTCTGTCGGACAGGGGCGGCACGCCCAAACTAATTAAAAGTATGCCACAACTTTACAGACATCTGTGGACATGCATAATGTTCAGAGGTCACTTGGCATCGGATGCACATGCACCCAGGTGTCTGGAGGCCAGGGTCTGGGTCCCCGAACCATCTAAAGGTGCGTCATGATTATGCAGACATAACCAGACAGGCGTGCTGTTCGAAAGTGCCTCCATTTTGATTACGGACAGCACGGACAGTCGCACTGTCTGCTCTCTGTGGACTCCAAACCGGTTTTAAAGAAAAACACACACACTCACAGCAACTAACAGCAACAGTAAACACATAGGGCCTCATTACGACCCTGGCGGAAATCGAAAAACGATGGCGGAAATGCAATACCGCCATCGAATAGCGCTCGGTGCGACTATGACCCGTCACCGCAAAGTACGATGCCATTAGCGACACCGTAGTGAACGCCAACGCTAACTGCACCAAGTACGCGCGCGCGCGCCATGCCAAACCGTAATTACCACCATGGCGCAACGGTACGCGAATTCTGACCCTAGCGGACAAGCACCTAACGCCATCAAGCACGGCGGAAAGTACCATTCCGCCATGGTGAGAAGTACGTTATCGCGAACCAACCGTAAACGGCCCCACTGAGTGCCTGTACACCGCTCCCTGGCCACATAGTACAACTCCCCGTAGGTGCAATGAAGTCACACAATGCAACCAGTGAAATGTACTAGTCATCCATGCCTGCCAACGAACAAATGAATCTCAAGAGGGGCCAATGGGAGCTGCAGGGCACAGATGGCACGAATACAGAAGCCATCCCAATGGACATGACCTCAGTCTCCCACCAAGAAACGCACGCAAACACAGGCACCTGTGACCAGCAATATTCCGAAAATCACATCATTCCACCAATCCACCTGGCTGACCGGCATCTGTTACACAAAAGCTAATCCCCCGCCCCTGAGCAGGACATCATTAAAACAGTCATATTGGCAGCCCTCATCCCTGACCTCACTGGGCTTCGTAGGCAAACGCGCCCAGCACAGTACCACGCAACTATACTCCGAAGCTGGAACCCAATGCAGATCTCCTCACAATACATCGCTCCCCAAATAGGAATATGCCACATCACTTGCAAAGAAGAACGCTACACGGTCCATATCAGAATAGAAATTTAATGCACAACAAATTCACCAAGCCCATACAGCCATTAGGCCATGAACCCCAAAACACATTTCACCATTGTGGGCTGCATCCGCAATAAATGACCAGCTACTTCTTGTGTGACGCCCTGTTCCTTCATGGTACACAGGGGCTACATTCTCGTACGAAAAGGCAACATGGAAGCGCCTAGAACCGCAGGGCCGTCCCAATAAGGAGGCACTAGTCCAGCTGAAAGGCCGAAATGTTGCTCCTAGCCACTAGTACTGCGTAAGGGCATGTGGCCCATTGGCGATCGTCCCATAAGATCGTAATGCTGCTCCACTGATTAACACGAAGCAGCAGGTGTCGGGAGTAAAATCCATCTGCAGGAGTGGCATACAGATGGCAGTGGCAAAAAGGGGGGAAATACCTGTCAACCAAATGAAATGAAAAAGAACAGTATGGCCATCAGAACTACATTTGAATTACTCACTTCAATGATCACACCAAATCCACAGCCATATGCATGCTAGCCCACTCCAAAGGATCATCACCACCCAAAAACCACTTGCGAATCATAACTATCTATATCGAGGTGAAAACACCATCACAAACGAGTGTACCTGTGCATGCGTCTGTTAAAACAGAATCCATCAGATGGGATTGGTAACGTGCATAGACACAAGTGTCTGAAGGCGTGTCGAGACAGGGAGGGCTCAACAAGGCCAGATAGACGATGGTCCCACTATGGCAGCCCTGCATCACATAGCGCAGGGGAGGCGGACAGATTCCAAGAAGCCCTGTACATGGCAAACTCTGTATCAATTCATCTGTCCATGCATCCATTCATCATTCCCTCATCCCGTAATGAAAACGCCTGTTTCCATACTCATATTACATGTGAAATTTCCATTGAGTCTGTGCGTTATGCAGCCTGCAAAATCCACTGTGCCCCAGCCCGTAATTCCAGTGTTGTGAAGTAACATGTATTTGGGAACGTCCGGCCTCATCGTCCACTTCGCCATTGCGCATCCCAAACTATTCATATCAATCATTGCATCCTCGCCATGGCCCCTGTCCCAAGGACATTGAACAATAGAACGTTATGTTTGCAGTCAGACCTGTGGGCATCTCCTCGCCGCTAGCTGAAAACCGAAAGCGCCGCCCTTCGAATTCCTCATTTGCAACATCACGTCGAAAAGGCATCTGTGGCCGCTTGAAATCACAAATTAATCCATCTAGTGCGGCTGTGTGTGAAAATGGCCACTGCCTTCACTCACAAATGGGACGCCCCGCCCGTCGTTGAACCTCGGTACAGTGATGCATGAGGGTCCACCGTTACTCGAGTACTACGTTCCACTGACCTTTCACAAGTCTGTTCCCGACTGCAAAGATAGTATGTGAAACAATGGGACCATAGCCGAATGAACATATCAACCAATGTTACACTGCCATCGGGTACAAATACATGATTGTAATAGCAAGATGCCATTCGTCGAATTGCAGCGTTGTGTGCGGGACGTGCTCGCCCAAAGGGGAGAGCAGCTTGCACAGGTGGAATGAATCACCACAGGTGGAGGCCATACAGCCTGAAAACACATAAATTGCACGCCCAGTCTCCTCCCACAACCACTCCGAAATGCTACCGGCAGGACTAGCTATGTTGGCCCTGGGGGACCTGATAGCACTGCAGGTACTCCAACTTCAAGAAGAAGACGAACACCAACTACAACCGGCCGCACGGAGGAGACGCAGGAGGAGGAGGAGGGCAAGGCAGGGCCAGCAAGGGCCGCCAGCACAGCCACTACCACCACGCAGGCAGCCCGCAATCCCACGCCTCCGAGCACATCCGTTCAACCTCACTGATGAGCAGATCCACACCCTCTACCGTTTGGACCGGGACACCATAACCGCCATTGTGGACATGACACAGGCTGACCTTGTCAGCATGATAGATAGCCCAACCGCCATCCCACCCCTACTGAAGGTGGTGTCTGTACTCCACTTCCTGGCCACAGGCACCTACCAGCACACAGTCGGACAGTTGCATGGCATTTCACAGCCACTGTTCTCACGGACACTATTGCAAGTGCTCGATGCCCTCCTGAAGCACGCAGACGACTACATCTCTCTACCACGCTCGGAGCAGGAAATTACGAACACAAAAGTGGGATTCCATGCACTTGCCGGCATACCGGGTTGCATTGGTGCCATCGACTGCACCCATGTGGAATTGGTCGTCCCACATGCCATGGAGGCCCAGTACCGCAACCGGAAAAAATTTCATTCTCTGAATGTACAAATGGTGTGTGACTCCAACAGGATCATTACACATTGTTGTGCCCGATTCCCTGGATCAACCCATGATTCAATGATCTTGAGGAACTCTACAATACCACGCTACATGGAGCGACACGCAGGGAACAGATCCTGGCTACTCGGTGAGTCTCATTTCATGCATGATGATGTGGGGTATGTGATGCGGCAATGACCTGGCAGGAAGGGGGGGGGTGCGTACGTAGCAATGGCATTCCACATGATTCGTTTATCGTCCACATACAGGTGATGCCGGATATCCACTGAAGAGATGGCTCCTCACACCAGTCCGGAACCCACGGGACCAGCATGAGGAGGACTACAACCATGCCCACTCACGTACCCGTGTAGTCATAGAACAGGCATTCGGCCTACTGAAGACTCGTTTCCGGTGCCTCAGCAGGTCTGGCGGGGCACTCCTGTACCGCCATGTGAAGGTTGCGAAGATGGTGATGGCATGTGTCATGCTACACAACATGTGCGTACGTAGAAATGTGCCCATGCCCCCTGACGCAGAACTGCAAGCACCTGAAGATGGTCATGATGAGGGTGGGGATGTGGCAGCACCTCAAGGAGTCTGCGAGGCACAGGAGGGCCGTGACATTCGTCAGCATCTCATAGATGCATGCTTCTAGCACTCACGCCTGGTGGCTGATACATGGACACGGGACTCGTGGCACTGTGTGTGTATGGTACATGCACAATATGGACTGTACGCCTATAATGGCCTCGTACACAAAGATCAATGTCCACACATCTCATTGGTTGATCGTGCATTGCTTATGGCATATGTGATATCATGTTGAACACCCTATCGACCCGCCACCCAAGTGAGCCCAACACCCCCCCTCCACCCTCCTACCTCCCCCCCGAACACCAGTGTCCAGAGATGCTCATTGTCAGTGGGCAGTCGCTATTGCAAGCCCCCTCTGCGGGTATCAGGGGCACCCCTGCCTGTGGAGCGCAGGTTCCTCCCAGATCTACGTTGGGGGCTGCCCTGGACGGAACTTGCAACGGATGATGTCTCTGCCTGCTCACGTCCATGCATGTCCCTAAGGGTTTGTGAGAGCTCAGTGAGCACACGGCGCACTGCGGCAAGTTCGGCACATACGTCTTTGGACGTCGCATGCAGTTCCCCCCTCAGGCTCTCGGTGCTTCTCTCCATTTGGACTCTCAGGCTCTCGGTGCTACTCTCCATTTGTGCCCTTAGTGTCTCTGTACTTCTCTCCATTTCTGCCCTAAGTGTCTCAGTTGATGTTTCTATGTCTGCCTTAGTGCCCCCACATTCATCGGCATGGTCCTTGAGGAGCGTGGCCAGTTGCTGCTGTTGCACGATTAACTGGTCGAGGGACTGTTGCCTCTGCTGGGCCATGGCCATTTGCGGTGGTGTCACAGAGTGGCTGTTCGCCTCATGTTGCCCTGCCACAGGGCTTGTGGGGGATGGCCAGTCGTCGTCTTGTGGGTGCCCCTGCGTGGTATCCTCATGGTGTACGGGATGGAACAGACAGGGGGATTGGGACAGGTCATGGATGGATCTGACTTCGACATCCCCGTTTTCTGTGTCGGAGCATGCTGCCATTAATGCAGTGTCACCTAAGGTGCTGCTGCCACCAGAAGCAGTGCCTACTGTGGCATCCATTGGGGGGAGCTGTGGTGGTGGTGGTTGCTGGGGTGCCTGTTGGAGTTCCCTCCTCTGTGCTGCCACTTGATTTGTGCTGCTGCCGTGTCTTGATGCGTGCAGCTGAGGTGGAGGGTCTTTGGCCGTTGGTCTTGGCCCTCTTTGCAGGTGTGCTGGTAGGGGTGTCCTGGAGCTCGTCGTTTGGATCGGACCCTGTGGTGGAGTAAAGGAGGGCGAGCGTTATTAATGGGTCTGTGGAAATTGGAATGGCAATGTATCACATGCATTGGGGTGGTACCTGAGGGTGATTTGGGTCGGGGCCTTGGAGGTGGTTTCATTTGTGTGTGGTGTGAGGGTGCAGTTGTTTGGCAGCCTGCAGTTAGGGTGTGCCTGCTGCACGTGTAGAGGGTGTTTTTAGGATTTTTAATTATTTATGTATTTGATGTGAGTTTTGAAGTGTGCTATCAGGCCTATGTATGTGGACGTTCTCCTGGACATGTGTTACTGTTGCACTATGTGGGCACGTGGTACTTCACATGATTGGACATTGTGGTTTTGGCATTGTTTTATTTGGGCAACCTACCTGATTCTTCGGATGTCTGCACTCCTTTCTCCATCCCTCCGACTCCCTCTATGCTCTCCATTCCTATGGTGGAGGCACAGATTTCTTCCCAGGGGGTCAACTTGATGGGTGATTCCGATCCTCCCCCGGTGGCTGTGGCAATGTTGCGGTTGGCAGAAAGTATGCTACGGACGCGTATCCGCAGGTCGTCCCATCGCTTTCTGCATTGCTGTGGGTTGCCGGGTGCGGTCCCCACCGCACTTACCCGCTGTGCCACCAGGGCCCATATAGCCTTCTTGTTCGCAAGTGCCGTCCTGGTCATTTGCGTGGAGAAGACGGCGGCTGCATTCTCCTGGAGGGTCTCTGTGAGTACGGTGAGTTCCTCACGGGAGAAGTGGACCTGCCGCTTGCGGTCGCACGCTTTCTTCGCTACTTTTCCCATTTTTCTTGGTTTCACTAGGGTGGATGACGGGTTGGGATGTGTCTCAGGGTAGTATTTTTAATGGTTGTGTGGATTTAGTGGTTTTATAGGTGTACGGCGTGATGTTTCCCGTTCCGGGACCATGCTTTTACTTCCGTTTCCGTATTTTTACGGTCACCGTACTTTCCGGTTGGCGCTCACTGCGGTGTCCGCTGAGATGGGTGGCGGTATTGCACCTAGGGCGCCGTACGGCGGCGGTGTGGGCCGTTTTGGGGTCATTTCCGCCATCGCGGACTTTGCACTTCCGCCATGGCGTGGTGCTCGTGCCCGATGGGTCGGAATGAGCCGCACTTTGCTCCATCGTGCAATGGCGGAAACGCTATTTACGCTGTGGCGGTCCGGTCAGTCACTTTCCGCCAGGGTCGTAATGAGGGCCATAGACATTTATTAACACACACAAATACACTCAATTAGGAAACGGAAGGGGTAGCGGAATGGGAAACATGTACAGGGAATCAGGGTTTTGCACAGGCTGGTCATTAGGGGGAGGAAGGGATTGAGGTCTCATCATAGCATCTTTGCCAACAGGGAATTTGTGGCGATGGTTGGCTGGGACAGGGGGAAGGAGCAAAGGTACACGTGGGGCAGTGGTATTTAATATTGTCCATCATATGCCTTTCTACAAATGCCTTCAACTCTTATTTGTATGTTGGACTCCTTTGTGACAATTGCTTCTCACTGTGTATGCAAAGCAGCACTGTGATACTATTGTTAGATGCACAGATTATGTTTCTGCTTGGTGCATTCCATGATGTTGCACAACCTATGTAATTGCACTTCTGCTTTTAAAAGTGCAAAATTTGTAGAGTTACTTACCTTTTCTCACGTTTTACTTGTAGTATACATATGTGTTGCCCTTTAAACATCTTTTGTTTGTACGCTGCATGCTAAAACAATGTAAGATAACCCCTGAGCTTTTGGGTAATGTGGATGTTGCCCGAGGTCTGTGGACAGTGACATAGGCTGTGGACTCTGTAACTGTTATGTTACACCAGGCGGGGTCAGTATGTTGTTTGGCACATGTACTCAAATTAAGGGTGTCCTGCTAAAAACCTGTGAAATTCAGTGAACAAGCTTTGTTAAAGGGACATTATTGTTACATTGCACAAATAAAAACCTTTCAAAACCAGTGGAAAAAGTGTGTTAAAAGGATTTAGGGTTACAAGTAAAATCGAAAAACCTCAGAAATTCGACAGTTATGGTAAGCTAAGCAACCATAACACGTCCCACCACCGTACCCTGCTAAGATTAACACCCATGACATCAAAGATGACATCACAAATGCCATTGATGACATCACAGATGACATCACATGTGCACTTACTTTTGGTGAAAAGTCCCTACACGGGGTTGTGATTATAGTGTTGGCAAGAAACTGTCAGGGATGATTGGGAGACATATCATGAACTACATACTTTATTAAACAATGTAGTTTAGTTTTCTTTAGTTTAGTTTATTATTTATATAGCGCGGCCCTAGGGCATCTGGGTGCTTGGCATGGTTAAAGACATTTTGAAAAATGTACATAGTTATGGTTGTGCTTGGCATGGTTACAAGTAATTACATGGGTATTGTTGTGCTTGCCACGGTTGCAGTTAAATGTACATGGTTACATCATGGTTCTTGGCAGGTTACAGGCATTATGCAGACATTTTGTAATATTTACATAGTTATCGGTACATGATATGCAGTATGATGATACAAGCTGATGTGCTCAGTTTAGACTTGTTTGGCAAGAAGCCACATTTTAGCTTTTAGTCTAAATCTGTGGAAAGAAGGTTCGGTTCTAATATCTGAAGGTAAGAAGTTCCAAAGTTTTGTGGCAAGTACTGGGAAGCTGGTAACGCCTGCTCTTTGGAGCTTAAATCTGGGTATGTTTAAGCAGTTGGATTGGGCTGACCTAGTGGGCTGTGATGAGGTGTTGTGCGTGAAATTGTCTGCAAGGTATCTGGGTGCTTGGTTGATCAGACATTTGTGTGTGAGGGAAAGTGTTTTGTATTCAATTCTTTGGGGTACAGATAGCCATTAGGTGGTTCGTCTTAGGTCTGAGATGTGTTTGGATATAGGGATGTTCAGGGCTGCTCTTAGAGCATTATTTTGGACAACTTGTAACTTGTAAATGTTCATTTGGCTGGTGCCCAGGTAAAGAGCATTGCAATAGTCGATTTTAGAAAGTACTAATGCTCTTGCTATAGTTGTGCAGTTGGAAGGAGATAGGTAAGGTCTGCAGGCGTTGATAAGCTTACAGGTGTAGGCGGTAGAGGAAGAGATAGCATTTTAACATGGTTAGATATTGGGATGTTGTTGCCGTCAATGGTGAATGTTTGGTAGAGATTGTCAAGGTTGTTGAGTTTGGATTAGGGGCCTAAAAGAAGGAGCTCCATACTGTAATCGTTGAGGCAGAGTCCGTGTTTGGCCATCCATTCTTGAATGATGGAATAAATGTAGTTGAGGACTTTGTTTGTCGGTGGAGTCGTCGCCTGTTAGTGTGATGAGTATTTGAGTGTCATCTGCGTAAGTCGTGTAGATGACACCCAATTGATCCAGTATGTCGAATAGAGGTGTGGTAAACACATTGTAAAGTGTGGGCCAAACGCAGGCTCCGTGTGGGACGCCGCAAGTAACAGGGGCTGGTTCTGCGCCGGCAGTGGGCACGAAGACCCTCATGGATCTATTATTCAAGAATGACAGAATCCATGTGTTAGCTTTATCAGAAAAGTTGGCTGCTGATGATAAGTGTTTACATAGAATATGGTGGTTTACCAACTCAAAAGCGGCAGAGAGGTCAAGGATGAGTAGTAGGGAAAGTTTGCTGTTGTCTTTTAGGTTGTCCATTTGTGCCTTGAGGTCGAGCAAGGCGGTCTCAGTGCCATGTTTGGGGCGGAAGCCCGATTGTCTTAGTCCTAGTAGGTGATTTTTCTCAACCTGTTTCTGGATCTGCAGATAGGCTGCTCTAGCCAGGATTTTTAGCGGGAATGGCACTATTGTGATGGGTCTGTAGTTGGTGGGGATGTTAGGGTCCAGTGTGGGTTTCTTGAGCAGGGGTAAGACCCAAGAGTCCTTAAGGTTGTTGGGTACTTTGCTTGATGTGAATGACGTGTTTATGAATGTGGTGATAAAAGGTGTTTAGCCGCGTCTTTGATTACTGTGGCTGGGCAGATGTCGCCTTGGCATTTAGAAGGTTTCAGGGTGGAAATTAACTCTTCCACATCTTTGATGGTGATGGTTGAGAATTCAAATTGGGAATTGTTGCCCGGTTGTTTAGTAGGTGAAAGCGAGGTTGGGTTGTCAGTTATGATTACATTTGCTTTTTTAGACTCTATTTTTTCTTGGAGCATTGCGATTTTGCTGAGTAAGGCTTCTTGGATGTTCGTACACCAAGTGGTGTCTTTAGTGCACGTGTCGGGTATGGGCGATGGGGATTCGAGCTCTCTCAGGATATTCAAAAGCTCTTTCGTATTGGATTTGACTTTGCTAATTCTCTGTACATTTTATTTTGGTTAGGAGTATGGCAGACTTATAGTTGTTGGAGGCTGAGATGTATGACACCTTGTTGATGATTGAGGGGGAGTGTTTCCATACTGATTCATCATGTGTCGTGTTTTTGCAGAGGATTTTCAGTTCATTTTGAACCAAGAATTGAGTGGTGCACGTGGTTTGGCATTGCGTAGCTTGAGTGGAGCGAGAGTGTTGATTGCTTTGAGAATGGTTGAATTGTAAAAGTCGACTAGGTTTGTGGGGTTCGCGTTGGTGGGAGTGAAGTCAATGATGGGTTGGAGCAGTGGGATAAGTTTGTCTGCTGTGATATTTTTCTTATTTCTTGTGAGTGAAGGTGGAGCGTTAGATGAAGGTTGTGGGGTTTGTTTGTCTTTGTTAATGGTGAAAGTGATGAGGTTGGTGGTCAGTCCAGGCACAGGGCATGTTTGATATATAATCATATTATCACAGTTTAGGTCAGCTAGCAAATCAAGGGTTCTCCCATTGTTGTGGGTTGATTGGGAGATGTGCTGTGTGAAACCTAGCTCTGATATGGTATTGGTGACCATGTTAGCTTTGTCGTCTTTCAAGTCATTATAGCCACTATTGAAATCACCTACAATAAGTATTTGTGAATTGGGTTTGGTGTTGTTGGAGTGTAGGAGAGCGATATCGTCGTTGAAGGAGGTGATGGGGCCTGGTGGTCTGTATATGAGATGGATGGTGATTGTTTTAGTGCTGGTTGTGGATAATTTGATGGATAGCAGTTTGCCTGATGGGAGAGTTTGGTTAAGTATGTGCCTGATATTGAGGGAGGTCTTCGCTATGATAGCAACCCCTCCTCCTTTAGCTGAGTGTCTGTCCATGCGGTATATGGCGTACCCATCTGGGATAGCTAGAGCAAGGGCAGGACCAGAGGCTGCATGGAGCCAGGTCTCAGTGATAGCAAGGAAATCAAGTTCCTTGGAGGTGATGATGTCTGCTATGTCTAGAGCGTGCATGGTTAAAGATCTTGCGTTGATGAGCGCACCTTTGAGCGTTTAGGTGATAGTCTTTTTGCTGTGGCGAGGTGGAGGACTGTCATTGGGAGGGGGACTGTGGTGGGTGGCAGGAGATACAGTAGTTCATCTGGTGGGCAGCATAGTACATTTAGGTTTGAGTTGTGCTACAATGGACGTGGGTGTTGGTTGGTTCCTGGATCCTAGTCTGAGGTTTCTGGTTGTATTTGGGCGGGAAGGCTGTGATATTGTATTGTGAATAGATATAGGGGAATCATAGGGTGTGATGTAAGTGTTGGGGGATGCTGAGATTTGTGTAGCGGGGGTGAGGGGTTTGGATTTGAGTTTCACTTTGCAGGAGGTGGGTGTTTGGTATGTTCTGGATCCCAGTCTAAGGTTTGTGGCCATGGTTGAGCAGGATTGGTGGGTTGTGGGTCTGAGAGCATATGGCTTATGTGATGCAAGTGGGAACAGTGTTGTGAGGAAGTGTGTGTAAGTGGGTTTGGAGACATAGCTGGTGTGAACTGAAAGGCATGGTGGTAGGAACCATGTCGGGGCTATGTTATCTGAGAGTGTAGTGTTGCTTAAGATTGTGCATTGATTTTTGCTGGTGAGATTGCAGCTGGGATTCATGTTGATGATTATGTTGTGATAATTATGAAGGTGAAGAAGACTTAGGAGAGATGTAAGGTGCCAAAAGGCATAGGATGGCATACTTAAGGCTGTCCTGATATTGTGCATGGTCGTAGTTAGGAGGATATAGAGCGTTGGCTGTGGCGCAATACTCGTGAATCGAGGGTGCGTTCTCTGGTGGTGGGGGATTTCCTTCTCTATGGTTAGTTGATATTATTAGGTATGAAATGCATTCAATATGATTGACGATAGGTAAATGCACTACAACACAATGAAATACAATGCAATACACAGATATGGTATTAAGGCAGACAGTGCTAGTTGAACACTAGAGTGGTCTGTAGCATGAGCATGAAAGTGGGCACTTTGATAATGTATGCAAGGATGATTAGGCACTATAATATATTCAAAATGGTTGGTGATAGGTAATTACAGTACACAATGCAATACACAGATAAGGTATTTGGACGGACAATGCTAGATGAGCAATTGAGTGGTTAAAGCGTGATCAAAAGGAGGGCACTACGATAATGTATACAGTGACGAACAGGCGTGCTGCAGTGGTGTTGGCAACAATAAACGCTGGTGAGAAAGTAGTGCGTTCGGCAAAGAGCACAGCTGATGAGCAACAGGGTAGATAAGTTAACGGGCAGTGGCGGGCAGATTAATGGAGATGTGATTAGCGTCGGGCAGTAGCTCTACAGTGGCAATGCTCTAGTGGGAAGTTTTGGCGATGCATCAGTATATCCAATGTGGGGCACAACAGTTGAAGACTGCTAATAGATAATCAGTGGGCAGACACTGTAGTCGGAAATCGCCATGAGCATAAGCGCTCGGTCTTAGTTATTGTAACGAAAGGAGCTCTGGATGAGCATTAGAGCAGACTACATAAGGAAAACAGAGGAGCAGTCTAGAGTGACAGGTTTTTATTAATGCAATTTAACCATAACATCCCTTTAACAAAGTTTTTTTACTGAATATATATATATTCAGTGAAAGTTTTTTTACTGAATATATATATATATATTCAGTGAAAAAACATTGTTAAAGGGATGTTATGGTTAAATTGCATTAATAAAAACATATCACTCTAGACTGCTCCTCTGTTTTCCTTATGTAGTCTGCTCTAATGCTCATCCAGAGCTTCTTTTGTTACAATAACTAAGACCGAGCGCTTATGCTCATGGCTGAATTTCAGGGGTTTTTCAGTTTTACTTGAAATCATAACGTCCCTTTAACAAAGTTTTTTTACTGAATTTCATAGGTTTTTAGTAGCGCAACTTAACCATAACATCCCTTTTTTTCACTGAACATTCAGTGAAAAAACTTTGTTAAAGGGACGTTATAGTTCCAAGTAAAACCAAAAAACCCCTGAAATTCACCAGTTATGGCAAGCTAAGCAACCATAACTTGCACCACCACCGTGCATTACTAACACCCAGGACATCAAAGATGACATCAAAGATGACATCACATGTCTGACTCACTCTTTTTTCCTTTAGTGATATATCTTGGCCAGTAATAGTTAGGGAAAAAAATCAAAAAGTACTATATTTGTAGACCTATAATTCACATAGGGTCCACTCAGAGCTTATGAAACATATACATAAGGAAAATACACAATTGAAAGACAGCAATGCTTTCTGTGTATGAAGAGAATCAGTAAGGTTATCAACACTTTCTTATCGTTCTGCTGTTTTTTATTACTGTTTTTTTTCTGGATATGCTCATATTTGTGTTTGCATTACTTTCTTTAGTCACATCATATGATATTTGTACATAGGGAAGTAGTAGTTTTGAAGCAGAGTAATCCTTTCTGTGCATAAAGATAATCAGTTAGGTTGTGAACACTTTCTGCTTCTACTGCTGCTTTTTTGCGTACTTCACTTTCTCTAAATATACTCATATTTTTATGTGTTGTGTCTTTGTGTGTTGTATGTAATAATGAAATTATGTAGTAAGTAGTTTTATTAGCTATTTATTACATGTTGCATAGTACACAAAACTCTAACAAGAACACATTTATCATTTCACTATTCAACATGGGAAGATAATGAATATTGCACCCCCACATTGTATGCTGCACACAATGCTTATGTTTATTCATGAGTAGCTTACTATACTGTAAAGAACTTCATAATATAATGCTATTTATATCAATGCATTGCCTAATGCACTACATATCTCTAGATATCTATTCGAATGATCCTTGACCCTTTTTCTGTCAACATTAAATTAAGAATCCCTTGTACAGAGTTTTCATAAAAAAGTAAATGCACATGTGATGTCATCAGTGATGTTATCAATGACATTTGTTGTTAGTCTTAGCAATGCACGGTGGTGGCGCAAGTTATGGTTGCTTAGCTTACCATGACTGGCAAATTTCAGGGGGTTTTCGGTTTTACTTGGGACCACAACGTCCCTTTAACAAAGGCTTTTTTACTGAATTTCATAGGTTTTTAGTAGCGCAACTTAACCATAACGTCCCTGACTTTATATGCATGTAGCATAGAACATACTGAACCCCCAGCTAGTGATTTTGATGTCCGCGGACGGTGCGTATGTCTGCGGATGGACACAGACTACAACACTAACCAAAAACTCAAGGGTATCTTAAATTGTTCTATCAAGTCATATAAACACTGCAAAAGTTCAAAAAGCAGCATGTAAACACATTATATGTAATAATAAATAAGAAGCTTAACCTATATATGTAACACATCAACCATCATTTAAATACCATATGCACTAAAATGGAATATACCAAAACAAAAAGATATGCCTACAACATAAGTAAAGGAGCAACAGCAGACCTACACAACAGTAAGAACACAACTTAACAGAAGATAGTAAGTAAACTTCATTTTTCTTATATATTTCTAAACTTTCTGTATTAGGTACACTAAAAGTAATATATATATTATTTTTTTTACACAGGAATGGCAAGTACTTTGGAATGGCTTGAGGAGAATGTTCCACGTGAGGAAATGACTGAAGATAATGATACTAATGGTAGACACTTCTCTATATAACCAAATTAATAATCAAAACTTTATGTGTACTTAACATTTTTTTTTTCACAGACCATACAAACATTCAGAATAATACACCTAAAGACACCTTAGAACATACTCTGCACTGCATGGAAGAAAAAATGAACATGCTAATGGAAAATTTCAATCTTTTGAAACGTTTTGTGGAGGACCACATAAAAGAAAAAATTAAATATCATTCTCACACATGTACTGGTTCCCCCTCTCCATGTCCCAGTCAACTATCCCCAAACCTTCCCCACCAAGAAAAACATTACGATGAGACTTCCATTCCTTCATCTCCTCCCATCCATCCTCTCCAAACCCCAATTCCCTGTGTTTGTGTCAGTTTCTGCTTCCCCCTCTTTCATAATTTTTATATCTGTATATAATAAAAAAAAATATTAGATGTGTTTTAATTCAGTCCTTTGTGTCTTATTTTTTTTCTAAAGGCAGTTAAGATGTCCGCAGACAGCGCGGGTGTCCGGAATGTTCGTAATTAACCAAAATGGGGGTGTCCTAAGGACACTACACCCGTCCGTACTGTCCGCAAGCAAGATGGAACTGTTCTAAGAACACACTCAGTGTCCTGAATGTCCGCAATTAACCAAAATGGAGGTGTCCTAAGGTCACTATACCTGTCCGTACTATCTGCAAGCAAGTTGAAACTGTTCTTAGAACACATTCAGTGTCTGGAATGTCCGCAATTAACCAAAATGGAGGTGTTCTAAGGACACTATGCCTGTCGGTAATGTCCGCAGACAAGTTGAAACTGTTCTAAGAACAAGCGCGTTGTCCGGGTTGTCTGCAATTAACCAAAATGGAGGTGTCCTAAGGACACTATGCCTGTACGTAATGTCCGCAGGCAAGATGGAACTGTTCTAAGAACACACTCGGTGTCCTAAATGTCCGCAATTACCCAAGATGGAGGTGTCCTAAGGACACTATTCCTGTCCGTACTGTACGCAAGCAAAATGGAACTTTTCTTAGAACACGCGCGTGTCCGGGTTGTCCGCAATTAACCAAAATGGAGGTGTCCTGAGGACAATATTCCAGTCCATACTGCCTGTAGAACATCTACACACATGCCTACCACACCCATAAGACCTACGAACATCGTGCCTGTCCGTAACTGTTCTTCTCACTTGTGTCGCACTTTTAATTACTTTCAGGACCAGAACACTGTCCGTAGAACACCCACGTGGATGCGCACAGCCTTTTCTGTTCATTTGGTGTCTTGCGGGCACCTGTTCCCTTTGCGGACGTGCTTGCAACGTCATCATGTGACTGCACCCACGCTGAGCATGTGTCCTGAATTACGGACACTATCCGGGTCCCCGAACATTTTAAAAGTACCTTTTCAGGTAATCCCCGTATTTTATAGTAAAGATTCACCATAGCACATGTCCCAGACAATGACCCTGACTTTCTACATACTTTTTGGAACCTTTTGAGCCTTTTTGGGGTGTTTGATCTGTCTGCGGACATCGCGGCTGTCCGCAGAGTGCACACCAGCACCCCTATAAAAGGCCACACCCCAGAGCTGATCTTCATTGTGCTTCTGGCTATCTCACAGAGCATTATCTACTTTGCCTTGCAATCTTACAGATTTTGCTGCCTTTGCTGAAACCTGATGGCATCCATGGCTGCTGTTCTTCCACCTGGTGCTACATCTGGATCAGCACCACCCCCAAACCCTCCACCACCACCACCTCCCCAAGGGCATGAAGAGGGGAATAGGCGTGAGGATGTAGAAGAGGATGAAGAGGATGGGCTAGTGGAAGTCCCTACTACCAGCATGCGCTGTGAGTCTTGGGTGCGGCAGTTATTTACCATTCATGGTGACGTACCCAAATCACATGCGAACAAGGTCACCTGCAACAGTGCAAAATGGTGCTGAGTCGCGGGAGGCCTGGTTCATACAGCTTTGGTACGACATCAATGAAGCGACACCTAAGGTCGTTCCACGGTGGGGCCATTCTCAAGGTTGTATCTTGCGATCAACTTAGTAGGTTGAGTTCCTCTACTACATCCTCCGTTTCCGCTCCTCTCACCACAAGAGACACTACTATGGGAGAGCGCATCCCTCAGCTGTCTCACAGGCCATTCACGATGCTGATGACCCTTACCTTTCAAGGGTCACAGTTTTGTGTATGTACTGCAACGCAGTACTCTGCAGGGGGGAGAGACTTCAAAGTGCTTTTGAGACTGTGATCTCGGAGCACGAGAAGACCTGCTACCTACCTAAGTAAGGCCCACCCTATATATTCCTCTCTTCACCTGCCCTATCTTATCTCCGTGGTTGGTGTCGCCCCTTACCCTCCTTTCCCCTCGTCTCCAAGTGTGCCATGTGTAAAAAAAAAATATATATAAAACAACAAACCCCCCCCCCCCAAAAAAGGCTCTTTTCAGAGCCACCTTTCACAGTCTAAAAATAGAAGTGACAAATAAATGGAGCAGGGCCCTGTGCATTTTTTAGAAGTCCGCTGACAGTCCACAGATATCTAAAATTTTGTGGTGCTGCCCTATCAAAACCATTGCACTTTTCTATGGGAATAAGTGGTGGCTCTGAAAAGAGCCTTTTGGTGGTGTTTTTTTGTGTTTCAAAACCTGAAATACTCAACACCTACAGCAAAATGGATGGCTGTAATTCCACAAAAAGTCACGATCCATTTAGTACATTTCTCAGAAAAATCTGATTACCAGCATAAGTAAGATAAACTCCATCTATGCGAAAAATGTATGTGCTATGAAACAAAATATTTTCATTGTGGAAAGAGGACATGCCAAAATCTCTTAGAAAGGCACAAACAGCCTTATTAACATTCCGCCTCATTTTCTCCATTTGTGGACCAAATGAAGAAGAATGCAGCCACATTTGTCTCTATGCAATACGAGAACAAATTACTTGAGAATTTGGAAACATGTCCATGACCTTCCCAAGTCCTTCTTTCATTGCAAATTGCAAAGAAATTCCTGACACGTGTCCTAAACTGTTCCCTCCACAATGAATTATAATTATGTCTGGATGAAGCTCTGTCTCCAAACTAGCACGGAGAGGTACCAAGTCCAACCACTTAATTCCATGCACTCCATGCCAGCGCACTTCCACATGAAGGAATCTAAGATCTGCAGCTACTCCTGCATGCACCTCCAACCAATGTATCCATGAGTCTCCCAAAATCCAGATAATCTGTTTTCTAAAACACACAGCCATAGCTAACTGTTCTTCTCTCACGAAAAATACTTTCTGACAAACTCTCTCCTTACACAACACAACCACTAAACTTTACCTACCAATCCCTTGCTCTGCTCATTCTCATTTGCATGCCTATCCACCCCAAAATCCCTGTATGTAATACGCGGTGTCCGTGGACTAACGCCATGTCTGCGGACATATCGTAACTTGGACAGCCCTTCTACCATTTCCACTTCACTCTCTGTGCCATTCCCTCATTGGAGACAGCTAACCAGTCACACAACCATCCACCAATCACATCCAAGACCTCTACATCTAACTCCATCATCAGAGTTCAGCACTTCAAATGTACTGTTGATCACTCTGATCATTGGAAAGCACCTACTACAAAAACTACTCTACAAGTCTCCAAAATGTCTACTTGCAGCTGCATGCATATCCACATGCATGAATACAAATTACAGGTTTGCATATTTTCTGCACAGTACTTGTACAACTCTTGTAAATGCATATAAACAGAGTAACTGCCACTTAACCTGTATAGCCTATAAAATGAACGTATTGTCATTTTTTCCATCTGCTATAACAACTGTCACTTCCAAACCTGTCTGCTATCTAAAACAAATTTACACACACACCTATCCAAAACATTTGAATATTAGAAGATGGAAGAAATAACAATATCATTGTGGAAAACACTTAATAGTGTATCATAAAATTACACACAGCCAGAAAAAGTTCATGCATCTTCAGACACTCACACACATAGACACTATCATTGTAAAGCTCCGAGCGCAATAACACCACTACCTGTAAATCACATCCTTCTGCTTTATTACCCACACCTTCAGAAATGCATATATTACATGCTTTTCTATACAGTTTCTGCCATTTACCTTATAAAAATTGCAAAATAAATATATAATATTTTTTCTTTCCCCTAACATTCTATAACACAGCTTTAAACAACCAAGTGAATTTCATACACTTAATATTCTACTCATTTGCAAAGCATGTTGAACTAACATAATGTAAATAAAATACAAAGGCTGCACATAGTCAAATGAAACTGCATGAATACACTATGTTCAAAAATCTAAAAAGAATACTAATACAAAGACATAAAAATGAACCTCTCAATCAACATCAGTACTATAAACACACAAAATTACTAACTTATTTCTTTTACAATTGCAGTGATGCCAATTCTCCTGGAAAACAGCGACATCTGAACTACAAAAACCAACTCCAAAGAAATCTGCTCATTCCACAAAAAAGAGTAAGGACAATACTACTTTAATTTCACTGTCTAGTCTTTATATCTCTCCATGATCTTGCTCCCCCTTATCTCTCCTCTCTCCTCTCTTCTCCTCTCCCTCCCACTCCCTTTGCTCTGCTGACCACTTTCTTCTCTCTGTTCCTCCTTCCCCTTGTGCCAAATCCCATTTCCCCTCCTTCCATCTCCTAGCCCCCCTGCACTGGAACGCCTTACCTCTCTCACTCTGCTCTATTTCTTCTTTTTCCTCATTCCGCCCTCTCCTCAAATCTCTCCTTTTCCATTCCCCACCATGAAACCCCTCCCGCCTTGTTGCCCCCTCCCCCTTGCCCTATCTACTTAATCATCTCCCTCCCCTCGCCCCTCACTTCCCCATTCTCACCCTTCACCCCATCTGTTTCTCTCCTTCTACTCTTCCCCACCCCTCCCTCTCTCTCTCACTTAAACTGCACTACTCTCCTTCTCCCCTTCAGTTTTATTGCTCTACTTACTGTTTTGTTGGTCTGATTTTCAATTGTAAATAGCTTCTACTGTTACTGTTATAATGTTAATTGTTATATGTATACTGTTGTTGTTAAAATGTGCAGCACTTTTGTGTAAAGCACTAAATAAACTAAATAAATACAAATACAAATACAAATATTCTTACTGTTACTCAAACACACTGTGCGGGTGATTCATGTAATTTGTGCACCAAATAAAATGAAGATTTGTGCACCATTCTGCCCACAAATCACCATTTATTAAACAGGGATTAGCATGCAGATTGGCACACAAATCCCCGTTTTTCGGAGCACAAATAACATAACTCAGCCCCTAGAATGTTAGTATTCCAAAACAAAGAATTGTTTTAATTTTATACCATTTGATTTACTATTAGTGCTTATCCTCACCACTAGCTCACTTTCTACTGTCATCTGAACCGCAGTATAGTAACACACAAATAGAAGAATAGCCTTCCCAACTAATTGTAGCTGTCCAATGCACAATCACACACCACCAGATACATCTTTACCATCATACTCAGACACTCATGCATACAGCACACATACATTGGACAACAGCCCAACCCATACCTACTTTTTTTGTTTCAACAGACCCCAAAGAATGCCTACCAGAAAGCAAGTCTGTAGAAAGCAACGCATAAATAGAGTAAATGAAAATAAAAATGGCCAAAATAAGCATCCATCTCTAGCAGAGTTTGTACAAAAAGTTCAAATAAAACAGGTAATACAGTCATTTAGAAAAACAAATCCAGTACAGAAACTTTGCCTCCTCCATCAAAATGTAAAAGAAAACTGAAAATGATTAACAAGAAAGCAGCTACCACTACTACTAAAACTGCTCCTATAAATCTTGATATAGTAAGTAACCATACCAAAAAAAGTATATTAGCAAAAATGTTCCGCCACAGAGTCCTTCAGAATCTCATAAAAACAGGAGACAAATCATACACAACCCTTAAAAACTACAGTAGAAAATTAATCTTAGAAGCTTTGATAGACAGTGTGATCCTTCTCAAAAGAAAGTTATTTATTTTAGTGTTAAACAGAATGAAACCACTAACAAAACTAAGTACTAAATTACAAGAAAGACTTCTCAATAAACAGAATGTCAACAAAAATAACGTCTTAAATATCTGTGGAGGTGAATGGAGTCACACCAGGAGCACAGAACCATATTTTAATGAAGAAGCATAGAAAATCAAACAAACACATACATAGCAATGGACGAGGTAATGAAAAACTTAATAATACCATAATGCAACAAGAAACACTGCTTACATAAATATCCCAGAAAACTCAGTATCAATTCTCCATTCAACTGAACCAGAACGTCCAGTATACAAATGGCCATGCACGTCAATGTGTAAGATTACCAATAAATCTTTCAAATCTTAACACCAGTTCCTCAATCAATATGTGAAAGGCAAAGACAAAATCAAAATAAAACTGCTGCAAAATATGGATACCCGTCCAGTGTGCAAATACACAGGACTGCAAGGACATTCATTGGCCTGCATTTCAGGACCTATTTGCAAAAGCACCTTCAATCATACCAAAATGATATCAACACATCATTTAACTTTAAGAAATCTAGTCTATAAACTGTACTATGCTAAAATTCCTACTTTAGCACTATCCAATTTAAATAACAATCTTCTAGCTGGTACAGCCAAAGACATACTGGAAGAAATAGAGCATATCCAGAAAAAATATTTTGGAAGTGAAAGCCACTTTCAAAATGCAATAGCTTTACAACAGACTGGCAACAATTGTACAGACAAAAAGAAATACTAAAATGTAAAAGTACATCAGCTGAAGTAACACAAACACTATAGACGTAACATACAAAATAGAAGACAATAAAGATTGCAAATGGTTTGAATTACCTCTCTACCTTATAGCAGAAAATAAATATGAAATAACTGACCCCTTATATACTTTGCAGTTACTGCACTACAAAACTTCACAACAATCAAACTCCTTCATGTGCTATCACGAATAATTTGGAATTATTCCCACTACCAAAACCCCTGCAACAACTCAATTTATATGAGAGCATCATAATTCAAACAGTGCACCCATTTCAAGCAATAATACGCCTTCAACCAAAAACAGCAACATTACCTCCCTTTGAATTGGTGAAAGGCATTTGTGGCAAAGTAGTGTACTTACCATTAGATCTAAAAGAAAATGTGCACACTCTGGGAGAGCAACATCCAATAGAGCAATCTTTAATTGTCTCAGTAAATGGTGTACCTACAAAAGACAAAAAAAATTGGCAACAACTCGTAGACTTACATAAAGTTAGACAAGCCTTGCAATATCTTAAAGACAATAATGAATAATACAAAGAAATAAAATTGAAAAAATCTTAAGGGAAACAACTGAAATAATTCAAGAGTCACCAGCAACTGGTCAATTTGAACTTCTAGATCCTTTTATATTATCCAATATTTTAGACCATTTTACAATTCATACATTACACTCGAATGACACCATAGATGATGCTCTAGAAATGTACCAAATGCGACAAACGAAAGGATCATCAATCAGCATATGGGACAGAATTATAGAAGCACATGCTTTTCCTCTACTCTTTCCTACTGGCGAAAGAGGAAGGTACGATGAAAGACCTATTCAAATAACAGCATCAGAAAACCGCTTGCTACAAATGTATTCTGAAGATCCCAGATTTAGACAAAATGTGGAATACATATTCTACCTACTCTTTGAAAGTGAACTAGCAACTCTATGTTTCGGAGTTGCACACACATTAAAATCAGGAACCCACTTTCAAAATATGTCAGCTACGCAATTACTACAAAAAGTGCAAGAAAAAGATGAGGTTTTACAATCAAGCATTACAAATCTATTAGCAAACATGCTAAAGAGTACTGGTTCCAATGTCACAGAGTTGTACGTTATATTATAAGAAAACTTGGCCCACTCACTTGGTTTGTTACATTACGTTTTGCAGAATATGCATGGGAAGATGTACATGATTTCCTATGCATATCAAACAAAAACAAAACAATCATAGATATACTAACACCTGGAGAACTTTGCTCTCTAGATCCTGTTAATGTTTCAAGATATTTCCATCATCGCTTCATTACTATGCTACACTTTATTTGTAATAAAACAGTTTTTCTCCTCAATGAAGGGCAACACTTCTTTTGGAGAAAAGAATACCAAGCCAGAGGAGCACCACATATCCAAATGCTTTTATGGATTAACGATGCTCCTAAATTTGGTCAAGACACTGATGCCACTATGTTACAGTTTATGGAAAAATATTTCACTTGTGAAATTCCATTAGAAGCAACAAATAGTGATCTTCATGCACAAATTGTACAATTTCAAAGACACAAATATGGCAAATATTGTCGTTGCAAATACAAAAACAAAGGGAAATACTACACCAAATGCCGCTTTGGTTTCCCTAGACCGGTTACAGAAACAGGTGAAGTGAACAACTTCATGTCTTCATTGAGACATAGTGTTAAAGGTAAATCACCTAAAAATACATATTTCATAAAAGAACAGAAGAAGAAAAATATATTAATGATTACAATGCAATCATAGCCCTATTATGGAATGCAAAAATAGATGTGCAGTTCTTTGCAGACAATTCGACTGCAGTTGCACAATATGTTACAGCCTACTTAACCAAAGCAGAAAAAAACAGAGCTTCAAGACCTCTGGAATTACCTGTCATCAGACAAAACACTGTTTCAGAAATTGTACAGTTTGGGCATAAAAAAGCTCTCCCATAGACAATGTGGCTGCTATGAAGCTGCTGATCGTTTAACCGGTACTGCTTTGTATGGAAAATCTGAAAATATAAGTCTTGGTCCTGCTAAATCTAGAAAAAGAGTTCTCAAATCATACGACGACATAGAAACAATAGCCAAAGATGATCCCAACAGCCAAGACATTTTGAAAAACAATTTACTAGACACAAACTACCCAAATAGAAGTACCACTTTGGAATCCCTGTGTCTATACGACATAGCCCAAAACTTCACATACAAAAATAATATAAAACCCGATGAAAGAAAAAGGTAGATACCGAGTGACAAATTGTGAAGGCAGCTTACTAAAACTTACCAAACCAAGTTTAATTAATCATATCAAATTGTCATTAAAAACTCCTCAACATAAAGAACTGTATAACATGTCCCTGCTACAACTTTTTAAACCATGAAGAAAAGAAAAAGAGATACTAGAAAACTATGACTCCTATTAAGACGCTTTCAAAGTAAACGAAAGCACTATAACCGATGTAAACTTTAAACAGTACAAAACAATGTTGCACAATGAACAGCAACATGAAGAAGAACTCCAGGCCCAATTAGAAAAGGACACTCCCGACAGTAGTCAACCTTCTGTAACAGGAAGCCAAGAACTACTGGGACAGCCACTAATTGCAAATGAGGCAGATTTAGCTATGACAGAAGTAGAAAACACCAAGGGGCCGATTCATGGATCAAACGTGCGCCGAAAATCTTTGCGCAAGCAGGCGCAAGCAGGTGCAAGCGCAAAAAAAAAACGTGCGATTCATGGAAGTCCCTGCGCGTGTTTTCCTCGGGATGTGCGCCAAACCCGTGCATGGCGCACACGTCACTGCAACATCCCGAAAGACGTGCGCGACACGCACAGTGAAAGCGCACAACCTCGGCGCATACACTAGAAAGTGGGCGGAACACGGGGCGTAACGCGCGGAATGGGGAACAACTCGTGAAAATAAGGGCGTAACTGGGGATGTACTGCAGGGAAGCAGACGGAACGCCCACACGCACCCGAACCACACGTATTCATGGAATCGAATAGGGCAAAGCCACGCACAGCCAAAGACACGCACAAGCCGAAACACGTCCGCCACACGAAGGCAGGTGGTAGCGTCCCTGCGCATTACAAAAGTGGCAACATACAGCAATTGTGCCTGTGCGAGCGGGGCACGTGTATTTCGGGGTTGCGCGGGAAGTTACACACGCGATTGAGCGGGGTACATGTATTCCGGGGGTGCGCAGGAAGTGTTTTTCAGGGGTTTGCGTGAACTTTTTCACGCGATCGGGCCTGGGGGAGCGGGCTACGTGTATTTCAGGGGTTCGCGTGAACTATTTCACGCGATCGGCCCTGGGGGAGCGGGCTACGTGTAAACTTTTTCACGCGATTGGGCCTGGGGGAGCGGGCTACGTGTATTTCAGGGGTTCACGTGAACTTTTTCATGCGATCGGGCCTGGGGGAGCGGGCTACTTGTATTTCAGGGGTTCGCATGAACTTTTTCACGCGATCGGGCCTGGGGGAGCGGGCTACGTGTATTTCAAGGGTTCACGTGAACTTTTTCATGCGATCGGGCCTGGGGGAGCGGGCTACTTGTATTTCAGGGGTTCGCGTGAACTTTTTCACGCGATCGGGCCTGGGGGAGCGAGCTACGTGTATTTCAGGGGTTCGCGTGAACTTTTTCACGCAATCGGGCCTGGGGGAGCGGGCTACGTGTATTGCAGGGGTTCGCGTGAACTTTTTCACGCGATCGGGCCTGGGGGAGCGGGCTACGTGTATTTCAGGGGTTCGCGTGAACTTTTTCACGCGATCGGACCTGGGGGAGCGGGCTACGTGTATTTCAGGGGTTCGCGTGAACTTTTTCACGCGATCGGCCCTGGGGGAGCGGGCTACGTGTATTTCAGGGGTTCGTGTGAAAAAGTCGATCGGGCTTGGGGGAGCGGGGTACCACTCACAGTCTGCCTTGCGTGTAGAAGAACGCGTAGCCAACACCCGCTGTGAAGTAATAGCGTGTGAACCCCAACGGATGGAAAACACACGCACCGCACGAAAAGCACGTACAGAGCAGTGTAAAGGCACGCGGGATCTCCAAGCCCTGCCAGGGCAACGCCCGTGCGCAAAACGTCACAGACGCGCTTACGCTGTAAGGGCCTTTGGTCCAATGAAATCGCGTACGCGTGCTGACGCGCTTACGCGCTAAGGGCCTTTCCTCGATTTTCACACTGACGTGCAGGATTTTCACGTGCCAAATCACTCCGTATCAAGCTGGCCACGCGAAAACACATGGAAGACCACGCTCCTGCCCAGAAGGCTGAATTACTGCCCCCCAGTGCCCCGAGCAGCCTCCACGTGCCATCTGCTGCTGCCTGCCTGCCTGCTGCCACCGTGCCCTGCCATTTGGTGCCTGCACATCAGCCATCTGCAGGGGTCCAGTTGCTGTGTCCACCCCTGCTGGAACAGAAGACTCCCGACTCGGATAACATCGCTCCACAGCCCAGCCCCAGGACCCAGTTGCCCACCCACTCCTGCCCCTGGGGTTGCCATGTCGGGCACATCCACATCTGGCACCAGTGGCCACCCCCGGCCAGAGGGGCAGAGGGGCACCAGCTTCACTGCCACTGAAGTTGGTATCCTGGTGGAGCAAGTCCTGGGGCAGTATGATGCCCTCTTCGGATCGTCCTGCGCCAACAAGGAAGGACGGGAGAGGATCTGGACTGTGTTGTTGCCATCAACGCGGAGGGGGTGGCAACCCGCACCATCCAGAAGGTCAAGAAGCGCTGGGAGGACGTGAGGTCCAGGACCCTCATAAAGGCCCGGCGCCTCGTGGAGGGGGGCCGGGGCCGCATGAGTTCCATCCAGATGAGGGTCCTTGAACGCGTACACCCAGCGCTCCACGCCCAGGTCCTTGAGAGGGAGACCTGTCTGGAGTTGAGCGGTAAGTGGCCAAGCATTGCTGTGTTTGACAGGGCATGTTGCAGTGTGCTGGTTGTCTGATACTTGCCTGTATGTATGACATAGGCCATGTACGCATGTATGTGTGCAGGGACATCATGGTAATGCATGTGCGACCAGTAATGTGTGAACCGCACGGTTGTTGCATGTGTTTAAATGCGACATGGGGAGCTCTATGCAGATTGTACACATGAGAGCATGGCAGTCTCTGTTCCTGGACATGGGTGGGGGTGAGGGATGGGTGCTGATGCCAGGTACATATATGGTATCCATGTCTGTGTGCCTGACCTGCGTGTCTGTGACTTGTGAAAGCCATGGATGCATAACACATGTCTGTGACAATGTACAGATTCACTGATGCAGCCTAGTCATCCTTGTATCCACTGTGATTGGGGTGTACGGGGCCAGATTGATGTGACTGAGGTGAAGTGCGTGCATGTGATAGGCATGACCCATGATGCATGTGAGTTCCATTACATTGTATGTTTCGAGAGTCCATTGGACATGTATGGAAATGTCCATGGCATGCACCATGACTGTCACTGTGTGTGTGTTTGCCTGGACTGACACATGTGTTGTGGAGGGACATGATGGAAGTGCACTTTGACAGTGGCACTCATCTGCTATTGCTTCCTGTCTAGGGGACCATTGTACAGTACCCTGATGCTTGTGTTCTATGTCTACCTCTACGCAGCGGCTAGTGAAGAAGAGGGCGGAGACGGCGCTGTGGAGCAAGGCGGTGGGGATGCCCCCACGGCTGCAGCGGAAGGGGTGGGTGAGCCCCCACAGGGGCCTGCTACGGCGGAAGACGGTGAGGAGCCATCCAGGTTGGTGGTTTCCACAGAGGAGGAGGAGGCCGCCACTGAGGCGCACATGGGGCCTGGTGGGGGCATCCCTGCTGGTGCAAGTGGTGCAGTCCAGGGGCAGGAGGCAGCACAGGTCACCGTGGAGGGGCCTGTGCATGTCGCTGTCCCTGACCCTGTGGGTGCACCACCATGCACCAGCAGGGATGCCCCGTCCCAGGCCCGTCCGCAGGTAGAGGGGATGTCCATGTCATCTGACTCCCCTCCACCTGAGGACGAGGGGACCCCTGGCCGTATGGAGAAGGTCCTGATTGGGGTCGCGATGCGCACGGCTGTGATTCGTGATCACGAAGACACCGTGCCGACGTGGCCCAATTGGGATCGTCCATGTTCGGGGGTTTCCTGCATGTGTCGGCCAATCTGGCGGCCCTCTCCTCCTCTGTGGAGACTATATGCCAGTCATTCTCCTTGCCGTCTTCCGGCCCAGATGCCACCAGGGCCCCCTGTGGACCTGCCCTGACCAATGCAGCCAGCTCGGTGGGGATCCCATCCCTGCCACAGTCGGGAGTCAGAGGTCCAGCAGGGGTGGACACCACAGCAACTGTACCCCAGCAGATGGAGGATGTGCTGGCATCATCAGGCAGGGCATGTGCACGACGGCGTCGGTGGATTCAATCAGCCTGGATGCCGTCGTGCTGGCAGAGGCAGTGCCGTCGGAGGCAGCAGCGGAGTCAACGTGGGAGGCATCATGGCTCGGGGCCATCAACACTCATGCCCCGTGTCTCCCTTGTGTTACCCCCCACCCCCTGCTCATGCCCCGTGTCTCCCTTGTGTTACCCCCCTCCCCCCGGTCATGCCCCATGTCTCCCTTGTGCTACCCCCACCCCCCCACACATGCCCCGCGTCTCCCCTGTTCCCCCACCCCTGCTCATGCCCCATGTCTCCCTCCTTTCCCCCATCCCCCGCTCATGCCCCGTGTCTCCCTTGTGTTACCCCCCACCCCCCGCTCATGCCCTGTGTCTCCCCTGTTCCCCCACCCCCGCTAATGCCCCGTGTCTCTCTCCTATTCCCCCCACCCCCGCTCATGCCCTGTTTCTCCCCTGTCCCCCCCACCCACTGCTCATACCCCGTGTCTCCCCTGTTCCCCCCAACCCCCGCTCATGCCCCGTGTCTCCTGTTGCCCCCCCACCCTCTGGTCATGTCCTGTGTCTCTCTCCTGTACCCCCACTTCCCTGCTCATGCCTCGTGTTTCCCTCGTGTTCCCCGCACCTCCCCGCTCATGCCCGTGTTGCCCCCCCACCCCCTGCTCATGCCCCGTGTCTCCCTCGTGTTACCCCCCACCCGCGCTCATGCCCCGTGTCTCTCTCCTTTCCCCCACCCGCGCTCATGCCCCGTGTGTGCACCCTGTTCCCACACCCCCGCTCTTGCCCCGTGTGTGCGCCCTGTTCCCCCACTCCCGCTCATGCCCCGTGTGTGCCCTGTTCCCCCACCCCCGCTCATGCCCCGTGTGCACCCTGTTCCCCCCACCCCCGCTCATGACCCATGTGCCCTGTTCCCCACACCCCCGCTCATGCCCCGTGTCTCCCTCGTGTACCCCCTCACCCTCCGCTCATGCCCCGTGCGTCTCCTTTTGCCCCCATCCCCTGCTCATGCCCCGTGTCTCTCTCCCATTCCCCCCACCACCCACTCATGCCCTGTGTGTCTCTCCCCTTCTCCCCCACCCCCCGCTCACGCCCCATGTCTCCCTCCTTTTCCCCCACCCACCCACTCATGCCCCATGTGTCTCTCCCCTCCCCCCACCCCCGCTAATGCCCTGTGTCTCTCCCCTTCCCCCCCGCTTATGCCCCGTGTCTCTCTCCCCTTCCCCCCCACCCCTCGCTCATGCCCCATGTGTCTCTCCCCTTCCCCCCACCCCCGCTCATGCCCCGTGTGTCTCACCCCTTCCCCCACCCCCCGATCATGCCCCGTTTGTCTCTCCCATTCCCCCACCCCCCGCTCATGCCCCGTGTCTCTCTCCCCTTCCCCCCACCCCCCGCTCATGACCCGTGTGTCTCTCCCCTCCACCCCCCGCTCAAGCCCCGTGTGTCTCTCCCCTTATCCCCCACCTCCCGCTCATGGCCCGTGTGTCTCTCCCCTCCCCCCACCCCCTGCCCACGCCCTGTGTGTCTCTCCCCTTCCCCACCACCCTCCGCTCATGCCCCATGTCTCTCCCCTTCCCCCACCCCCCGCTCATGCCCCGTGTCTCTCCCCTTCCCCCCACACCCCACTCATGCCCCTTGTCTCTCACCCCTTTCCCCACCCCCGCTCATGCCCCGTGTGTCTCTCCCCTTCCCCCCCACCCCCCGCTCATGCCCCGGTGTCTCTCCCCTTCCCCCCACCCCCCACTCATGCCCCATGTCTCTTACCTTTCCCCCACCCCCCGCTCATACCCCGACCCCGTGTGTCTCTCCCCTTCCCCCCAACCCCCGCTCATGCCCCGTGTGTCTCCCCTATTACCCCTCCACCCCCCGCTCATGCCCCGTGTCTCCCTTGTGTTACCCCCCCACCCCCAGCTCATGCCCCTTGTTTCCCTTGTGTTACCCCCCATGCCCCACTCATTTAGTATTTAGTATTTTATTTATTTCTATAGCGCACCAGGCCCAGGGGCATCCGGGCGCTTAACTTAGTTACAACAAGATGAAAGCATGACAAGGCAATGTGACAGAGTATTACAAGATTATTACAGGAAGATTTACAAAATTTACAACATATACATTCAAATGAATATCGATAAGGCAGTGATTTACAGGATAGTTAATAAGGGATGCCGAGTAGGTCAAAGTGCAAGTAGGGCAGTAAGCTGATGTTAGCAGTCTTGGGCGGATAGCCATGCTTTGGTAAGGTATTTGAATTTCAGGAAGGAAGGTTCTGCTCTAAGGTCATTGGGGAGTGAGTTCCAAAGTTTGGCTGCCAGGATGGGGAAGCTAGTTCCACCAGATCTTAGGAGATTAAAGCGCGGGATGACAAGGCAGTTGGCTTGGGCCGCTCTGCGAGGTCTGGTGGAATTGTGGAAAGAGAATCTGTTTGCCAGGTAGCGAGGGGCTTGGTTGTGGAGGCATTTGTGTGTGAGAGCCAAGGACTTCAAGGAGATGCGCTGTGGGATAGAGAGCCAGTGCAGGTTGCGCCTGGTGTCAGATATATGCTGGCGCCTAGGAATGTTAAGGGCCGCTCTGATCGCATTGTTTTGGACAATTTGTAGCTTATTTAAGTTGCGGAGATTAGTACCTAGATAGAGGGCATTACAGTAGTCAACCTTGGATAGAACAAGGGTCCTGGCCAAGGTTACGCAGTTGGCAGTGGTTAGGAACGGGCGACAGGCGGTGATGAGCTTGCAAGTAAGCGCTGCTGCAGATGAGACTGCGTTGGATTGTCTAGTCAAGGATAGGGTTGAGTCGATGTAAATCCCAAGGGTTTTCGTGTCCTTAGCAATCGGGATGGTATTCCCATCGATGGTGAAAGACTTGAAGGCAGGGTTAAGTTTAGTGAGTTTTTGTGGTGAACCAAGAATGAGGAGCTCTGTCTTTTCATCATTTAGGCAGAGGCCGTGCTGGGCCATCCACGCTTGGATGACCTGGTAGATGGCGTTGATGGCAAGGGAGTCAGTTGTGTAATCGCCTGTGATGGGGATGAGTATCTGTGTGTCATCAGCGTAATTGGTATACGTGACGCCCAAGTGATCCAAAATATCGAAAAGGGGTTTGGTAAACACGTTATATAACGTGGGCGAGATACAAGACCCTTGAGGCACACCACAGGCGACCGGAGCGGGTGGTGCGGCCGCAAGTGGGGAGAATACACGCATAGATCTATTATCCAGGAAGGATCTGATCCAAGTGGCGGCATTTTCTGAGAAGTGTGCGGCTGATTTGAGGTGATGGCAGAGAATTTTGTGATTGACGAGATCAAAAGCAGCAGAGAGGTCCAGGAGAAGTAATAATGCCAGTTTGCCTTTGTCTTTGAGATCTTCGATCTGCGTTTTTAAGTCAATAAGGGCGGTCTCAGTGCCATGGCGAGGCCGGAAGCCTGATTGCCTGAGTCCCAGAAGTTTATTAGATTCAAGGTATTCCTGAATTTGTAGGTAGGCCGCGCGGTCGAGGATTTTTAGTAAAAAAGGTACAGTGGTAATTGGTCTGTAGTTTGTGGGTATACTGGGATCGAGGGTAGGTTTTTTCAGAAGCGGGATGACCCATGCATCCTTAAGATTGTCCGGTACAATTCCAGAGCTAAAGGAGGAGTTGATGAGCGTAGTGATGAAAGGTGCTAGGTCGTGAGCAGCTTCCTTGATAATAGGTGCAGGACAGAGGTCACCCTGACAATTGGACGGTTTAAGGCTAGTGATAATCTTTTCCACTTCGAGAATGGAGAGTGGAGAGAAGCTAAAAGGAGTCAGAGAGTCTGTGATAGAGGGGTTTGTGGTAGGTATAGGGATCTGTAGAGGGTTGGATTGAAGGCTAGATTGTTTGTTGTTAATTTTAATTTGGAGAGTGGCAATCTTACCTAGGAGAGCTTCTTGGATTTTGGAGCACCAGGTGCTATCTTTGGTACATGTGTCAGGTGGGGTAACAGGAGTTTCAAGTTCTTTTAGAATTTTAAACAATTCTTTGGTGTTAGATTTGGCTTGCTCGATGCGTTTGTTATATGTGTCTTTTTTTGCCTGGAATATAGCTTCCTTGTAGTTAAGGGTGGCCAGGAGTACGCGTGATTTGTTAGCTAGAGAGTGATTGCTTCTCCAGTGGGATTCTGCAATTCGTTTTTCTTTGCGTAGTGCTCTGAGATGGGGAGTAAACCAGGAGTTTAGGTGGGCTCGAGGTTTGGATTTTCTCAGTTTCGAGGGTGCAATGGTGTCTAAGGCTGTAAGCATGGCCCGGTTGAAGGTGTCGACCAGGGCCGTAGGGTCAGAGCATGATGGATCCAGAACATTAAGAGCTGGAAGGAGGAGGGGTAGGAGTCTATCGCAGGTAATGTTGCGTTTGTTACGGGTGGCCATAGCCGGGGCAATGTTGTGAGGGAGGCTGATAGGTTTGGACTCAATATTGAATGTAATTAAGTTGTGGTCTGTCCAGGCGCACTGTTGGTTGGAGGTGATGTTGATGGGACAGTTGAGGGCGGCTAGCCAGTCAAGGGTTCTGCCCTTGTTGTGGGTAGGTTGGTTTAGGAACTGAGTGAATCCAGCATTAGTGAGGATGTTGTCAATAGACGAAGCAGCGGTGTCCTTGGGGTCGTTGAGGCCTAAATTGAAATCCCCCAGTATCATAACCTGGGAGGTAACTTTGGTGCTGTGTGTGAAGATGTTGGAGAGGTCCTCCGCGAAGGTAGATAGTGGGCCGGGTGGCCGGTAGAGTAGATGAAAGGTGATAGAATGGTTGGGTGTGAGAGCTAGTTTAGCAGTCAGTGCTTCCAGAGTGGAGGAGTGATGTGTGGCTGAGAGGTGGAAGTTCAAAGCGTTTTTGTGGATGATGGCGATGCCACCTCCTTTAGATTGGATGGAATTACGGTCATGTCTGATAATGTTGTAGTCAGGAGGGATAGCGAGGGAGAGAAGAGGACCTGAAGCTGGGTGGAGCCAGGTTTCAGTGATTGCTAAGAAGTCGAGGTCAAGGTTGAGGATCAAGTCAGCTACTTCTAGGGCGTGAGCCGGGAGTGATCTGGCGTTGATTAGCGCGCCTTTGATGTTGTTTAAGTTAGGGGAGTTGGAAGATGGTGGTAGATTAGGTGAAAGTGTAGGTGGTGACAGAGGGAGAGGCAGTTTGATGCGGTGAGCTGAGTGATGGGAAGCGTGGGTGAGACGCGAGCCAAGTCTAGCATTTCTCAAGGAGATAGAGCAGGGTAGGTTAGGTAAAGGTCTGGTGGCGAAGTGCTGGATCCAGAGGGCTGGGTTGTTAAGATAAGGGTTGGTGTGGTGAGTGTGGGATGGCATAGTTGAGGTAAGATGCAAGTAAGAGTAGTAAATAGAGGTGGTGGTGTGGTATGGTGCGGTGCAGCCAGGGTGCAGTATAAGGATGAGAAGGGTAGGCAGCAGTCTGGTCAGTAGTGTACTGAAAGAGTACAGTGGTGAGTTTGCAGTAGTTAGACTGTTGGTGGGGGGCATGTTGACCTGGTAGAGTCTAAGCGCGCGTAGTATGGTAGGGAGAGCGAGGGCGACCATATGACATTTACACAGTAGCACTGGTCAGTTAATGACCATAAGGCACGACACAATTGCAGTGGTCAGTTAGCGACCATAAGGCACGACACAATTGCAGTGGTCAGTTAGCGACCATAGGGCATGACACAATTGCAGTGGTCAGATAACGACCATAAGGCACAACACAATGGCAGTGGTCAGTTAATGACCATAAGGCACAACACAATTGCAGTGGTCAGTTAAAGACCATAAGGCACAACACAATGGCAGTGGTCAGTTAATGACCATAAGGCACAACACAATGGCAGTGGTCGGTTAATGACCATAAGGCACAACACAATTGCAGTGGTCAGTTAAAGACCATAAGGCACAACACAATGGCAGTGGTCGGTTAACGACCATAAGGCACAACACAATGGCAGTGGTCGGTTAATGACCATAAGGCACAACACAATTGCAGTGGTCAGTTAAAGACCATAAGGCACAACACAATGGCAGTGGTCGGTTAACGACCATAAGGCACGACACAATGGCAGTGGTCAGTTAATGACCATAAGGCACGACACAATTGCAGTGGTCAGTTAAAGACCATAAGGCACGACACAATTGCAGTGGTCAGTTAGCGACCATAGGGCATGACACAATTGCAGTGGTCAGATAACGACCATAAGGCACAACACAATGGCAGTGGTCAGTTAATGACCATAAGGCACAACACAATTGCAGTGGTCAGTTAAAGACCATAAGGCACAACACAATGGCAGTGGTCAGTTAATGACCATAAGGCACAACACAATGGCAGTGGTCGGTTAATGACCATAAGGCACAACACAATTGCAGTGGTCAGTTAAAGACCATAAGGCACAACACAATGGCAGTGGTCGGTTAACGACCATAAGGCACAACACAATGGCAGTGGTCAGTTAATGACCATAAGGCACAACACAATTGCAGTGGTCAGTTAAAGACCATAAGGCACAACACAATGGCAGTGGTCGGTTAACGACCATAAGGCACAACACAATGGCAGTGGTCAGTTAATGACCATAAGGCACAACACAATTGCAGTGGTCAGTTAAAGACCATAAGGCACAACACAATGGCAGTGGTCAGTTAATGACCATAAGGCACAACACAGTTGCAGTGGTTGATTAACGACCAAAGGGCATTAACGACTCATGCCCTGTGTCTCCCTTGTGTTACCCCCCACCCCCCGCTCATGCCCCGTATCTCCCTCGTGTTACCCCCCCAACCCCCCCTCATGCCCCGTGTCTCCCTTGTGTTACCCCCCACCCCCTGCTCATGCCCCGTGTCTCCCTTGTGTTACCCCCCCACCCCCTGCTCTTGCCCCTTGTCTCCCTTGTGTTACCCCCACCCTCCGCTCATGCCCCGTGTCTCCCCTGTTCCCCCCACCCCTGCTCAAGCCCTGTGTCTTCCTCCTTTCCCCCCACCCCCGCTCATGCCCCGTGTCTCCCTTGTGTTACCCCCCACCCCCCGCTCATGCCCCGTGTCTCCCCTGTTCCCCCACCCCCGCTCATGCCCCATATCTCTCTCCTATTCCCCCCACCCCAGCTCATGCCCTGTTTCTACCCTGTCCCCCCCATCCCCCGCTCATGCCCCGTGTCTCCCCTGTTCCCCCCACCCCCCGCTCATGCCCCATATCTCTCTCCTATTCCCCCCACCCCAGCTCATGCCCTGTTTCTACCCTGTCTCCCCCACCCCCGCTCATGCCCCGTGTCTCCCCTGTTCCCCCCACCCCCCGCTGTAACGCTCACCTGAATCCCTCGGAGGCGCGGGTCTGGTCTGGGCGTTCTCCGAACCTTCCAAAGTCACTCGCAGGTCTTTGGCACCATCCTGGAAGGGCCCCCTCCTTACTGTGATCTTAATCTGGAGAGTGAGATGTCTGCGGGCAGAGAAGAAACAGGGGTTAACGTCTGCCTGACGGGGTTTCGGCCCTTTCCCCTTCCTGACACTCCTACAACTCTCCTAGGCCGCACGTGCTCACCTTAGGTAGGTAAAAGCGGCGCTCTCCATCCTGCGTCTGTGCAGGGGTGCTGTAGCCAGTTACTTCACTGGACGATAGTTCAGCCTTTTATTGCGGAGGTAGAGTCCAGAAGGCAAGACCGTCGTTAGCTGCACGAACGGTGAGTGCCTTATATGAGTCTTTTTATTGTCCTTTCAGAATCTTGCCTCTTTGCAGGTCCGGTATGCTGATCCGGTAAGTGGAGAAGTCCGGAGTTTTTGCAGGCAAGTAAAAAGTTCATCTGAAGTTAAATGACTTTTAAAAGTCTGTTTCCCCTTTCTTTCAGGTCGCGGTGCAATCGGCGATGAAGACTGATGCCGAAGGATCGTGCCGGAGGATGGACAGGTATCACCACTTAAGGCACGTGAGTAGAAATGGAGTCCTGAGCTCTAATAATGTCCTTCTTGTATTTTACAGGTGCGGACAAATGGCGCTGAACGGAGCTCGCGGGGACCGTGGCACATGTAAGCAGATATCACAGAGTTATCGCTAACCTGTATTCTTTGTAGTTGCAGATGGCTGAAGAACGAAGAATCGCGGCACGAGGCCTTGGAAGGCGCCGGAAGGTGGTAAGAGCAGCTCTGGTACTTTCTCGTGCTACTCTAATGTTCTCGTTTTCCTTTTCAGATGTCGCGGAAGGCTGGAGCTGGATTCAGGAAGGTAAGTTGAAGATTTTCCTGTTTTC
Source organism: Ambystoma mexicanum (assembly GCF_040938575.1). Classification (NCBI taxonomy): domain Eukaryota; kingdom Metazoa; phylum Chordata; class Amphibia; order Caudata; family Ambystomatidae; genus Ambystoma; species Ambystoma mexicanum. The sequence goes on along the minus strand of NC_090937.1, from coordinate 835,000,767 downwards.
AGGTGCAGAAGAAGAAGATCAGCTGGAGCCGACACGGTGAGCGTCCTGCTGCTATTGCAGAATAACGCGAAGCACGTGAAACCAATCGGGTGTGGTTTAAATAGCCTTCAGTAGTGCTTAGGCATCTTCTTCCACAGCTTTCAGAGGTAAGAAAAGAGTTCCAGTATGTAATTCTTGGGAGTGGTGCTGGCCCCACCCAGCAGTTAAAGTAGTCCCGCAAGGATTGGATGAAGAGTTCATCCTGCAGGTAGGAAAGCAGCATGGTCTGCAGGAGGTAAGTCCACCCAAGCACCAATCCTTTTTATATGAGCCTGGCGCTTCCAGTGCCGGGACTGGGTCCCTTTATGAGCATGAGCCTGGCGCCGCTGGCGCCAGGACAAGGTCCAAAAGGCCCCTACGGGGGCCGGCTTGTGCCTGGAATAAGGGTCATGACCCTGCTTCCAAGGATGTTGGGCTAGGTCTGACACCTTGGAGGCAGTGGTCATGACACCCGCTCATGCCCCGTGTCTCCTGTTGCCCCCCCACCCTCCGGTCATGTCCAGTGTCTCCCACCTGTACCCCCACCCCCCTGCTCATGCCCCGTGTTTCCCTCGTGTTCCCCGCACCCTCCCGCTCATGCCCCGTGTTACCCCCACCCCCCGCTCATGCCCCGTGTCTCCCACGTGTTACCCCCCACCCCCGCTCATGCCCCGTGTCTCTCTCCTTTCCCCCCACCCCCCGCTCATGCCCCGTGTGTGCGCCCTGTTCCCCCACCCCCGCTCATGCCCCGTCTGTGCGCCCTGTTCCCCCACCCCCGCTCATGCCCCGTGTGTGCCCTGTTCCCCCAACCCCGCTCATGCCCCGTGTGCCCCCTGTTCCCCCACCCCTGCTCATGACCCATGTTCCCTGTTCCCCCCCACCCCTGCTCATGCCCCGTGTCTCCCTCGTGTTCCCCCACCCCCGCTCTTGCCCCGTGTCTCCCTCGTGTACCCCCTCACCCCCCGCTCATGCCCCGTGTGTCTCCTTTTGCCCCCACCCCCCGCTCATGCCCGTGTCTCCCTATTGTTCCCCCCACCCACCACTCATGCCCTGTGTCTTCATCGTGTACCCCCTCACCCCCCGCTTATGCCTCGTGTGTCTCCTGTTGCCCCCACCCCCTGCTCATGCCCCGTGTCTCCCTCGTGTTCCCCCCACCCCCTGCTCATGCCCCGTGTTTCCCTCGTGTTACCCCCAGCCCCCGCTCATGCCCCGTGTCTCCCTTGTGTTCCCCCACCCCCCGCTCATGCCCCTTGTTTCTCTCCTTTCCCCCCACCCCCGCCCCATGTGTGCCCTATTCCCCCACCCCCCGACCCCCTGCTCACGCCCCATGTGTGCCCTGTTCCCCCCACCCCCCGCTCATGCCCGGTGTGCGCCCTATTCCCCCCACACCCCGCTCATGCCCCATGTCTCCCCTGTTCCCCCCACCCCCCGCTCATGCCCCCTGTCTCCCTCGTGTTTCTCCCCACCCCGCTCATACCCTGTGTCCCTCGTGTTCCTCCCCACCCGCTGCTCATGCCCCGTGTCTCTCTAGTGTTCCCCCACCCCCGCTCATGCCCCATGTTTCCTTCCTTTTCCCCCCACCCCCTGCTCATGCCCCGTTTGTGCCCTGTTCCTTTTCACCCCCCGCTCATGCCCATGTGTCTCCCCTGTTTCCCACCCACCCCCTGCTCATGCCCTGTGTCTCCTTCGAGTTGCCCCCCACCCCCGCTCATGCCCGTGTCTCTCTCCTTTCCCCCACCCCTCGCTCATGCCCCGTGTGTGCGCCCTGTTCCCCCACCCCCGCTCATGCCCCGTGTGGACACCCTGTTCTCCCACCCCGCTCATGCCCCATGTGTGCCCTGTTCCCCCACCCCCGCTCATACCCCGTGTGCGCCCTGTTCCCCCCCACCCCCGCTCATGACCCATGTGCCCTGTTCCCCCACCCCCGCTCATGCCCCGTGTCTCCCTCGTGTTCTTCCCCACCCCCCGCTCATGCCACGTGTGTCCCTCGTGTTCCTCACCACCCGCTGCTCATGCCCTGTGTCTCTCTAGTGTTCCCCCCACCCCCGCTCATGCCCTGTGTTTCCTTCCTTTTCCCCCCACCCCCTGCTCATGCCCCGTTTGTGCCCTGTTCCTTTTCACCCCCGCTCATGCCCATGTGTCTCCCTGTTTCCCCCCACCCCCTGCTCATGCCCCCAGTCTCCCTCGAGTTGCCCCCCACCCCCGCTCATGCCCCGTGTCTCTCTCCTTTCCCCACCCCCTGCTCATGCCCCGTGTGTGCGCCCTGTGCCCCCACCCCCGCTCATGCCCCGTGTGGGCGCCCTGTTCCCCCCCACCCCCGCTCATGACCCATGTGCCCTGTTCCCCCCACCCCCGCTCATGCCCCGTGTCTCCCTCGTGTTCCCCCTCACCCCCCGCTCATGCCCCATGTGTCTCCCCTTCCCCCCACCACCCGCTCATGCCCCGTGTGTCTCTCCCCTTCCCCCCCACCCCCCGCTCATGCACCATGTCTCCCTCCTTTCCCCCCACCACCCCACTCATGCCCCATGTGTCTCTCCCCTCCCCCCACCCCCGCTAATGCCCTGTGTCTCTCCCCTTCCCCCCCACCCCCCGCTCTGGCCCCGTGTGTCTCTCTCCTCCCCCCACCCCTGCTAATGCCCTGTGTCTCTCCCCTTCCCCCCACCCCTGCTCATGCCCCGTGTGTCTCACCCCTTCCCCCCACCCCCTGCTCATGCCCCGCCTTCCCTTTCCATGGTGGCCATCTTGGTAAAAGATTTTCCTTCCTACACCGGGATGCCGCAGGCGTCCCGGTGTAGGAAGGAAAATCTTTTTTTTTTACCACTTGGGGTTCCCACTTTGAGGACCTAAGATGCTAGTGGTCTTCATCTATTGAAAAGGATGCTATGGTGACATTGCACTAATAAAAACCTATAAAATTCAGTAAAAAAAAATGTGTTAAAGGGACGTTATGGTTAAGTTGCACTAATACAAACCTATGAAATTCAATGAAAAAACTTTGTTAAAGTGACGTCATGGTTAAGTTGCGCTACTAAAAACCTATGAAATTCAGTGAAAAAACTTTGTTAAAAGGACGTTATGGTTAAGTTGCGCTACTAAAAACCTATGAAATTCAGTGAAAAAACTTTGTCAAAGGGATGTTATGGTTCCAAGTAAAACCGAAAAACCCTTGAAATTTTCCAGTTATGGTAAGCTAAGCAACCATAACTCGCGCCACAACCGTGCACTGCTAAGACTAACACCCAGGACATCAAAGATGACATCACAAATGTCATTGATGACATCACTGATGACATCACATGTCTGGCTCACTCTTTTTTCTTTTGCTGGCATATATAGGCCGCATGGTTTTCTTCAGTAACAGTCAGAAACTAAAAATGTTATTTTATTTGTAGACGTATCCTTCAAGTAGGTTCTTACAGTAATTCCCTTAGAGTCCAGTCACATCATATGAAACATATACACACGGCAAGACACAAGCTTGAAAGACAGCAATCCTTTTTGTGCATAAAGATAATCAATAGATTTATGAGCACTTTCTGATAGTTCTGTTTTTTTTTTTTTTTTTATGGCTGTACTTTCCCTGTATATGGTCATATTTGTATACATTGTACTCACACTACTTTCCTTAGGGTCGAATCACATCAAGTGATACATATACATAGGGTAAATAGCAGTTTTGAAACAGAGCAACCATTTATTTGCATGAAAATAATCAGTTAAGTCATTAATTGTTTCTGCTACTACTTGTGCTTTTTTGCTAACTTCACTTTCCCTGTATATACCCATATTTGTATGTGTTCTTGTGTCTTTGTGTTTTGTCTATAGTAATGCAATTATGTAATACATGTGTTTTATTAGCTACTTATTACATATTTCACAGTACACAAAAATCTATTAAGAAAACAATTATCATTTCATTATTCAACATATTAACATTACAAATATTATGCCTTCATCTTGTACGCTGCACATAATGTTATGTTTCTGTATAGGTAGCTTATTATACTAGATAGAACCCCATAATAGAATGCTATTTATATCAATGCATTGTTCAATGCACTAATTAGGATATGATATTTATTGCAATGATCCTTGACACTTGTTTCGCAACATTATAATAAGAATCCCTTGTACACATATTTCATGAAAGGTACATACACATGTGATGTCATCAGTGATGTCATCAATGACATTTGTGATTTCATCTTTGATGTCCTGGGTGTTAGTCTTAGCAGTGCACGGTGGTGGCGCGAGTTATGGTTGCTTAGCTTACCATAACTGGCAAATTTCAAGGGTTTTTCGGTTTTACTTGGAACCATAACGTCCCTTTGACAAAGTTTTTTCACTGAATTTCATAGGTTTTTAGTAGCGCAACTTAACCATAACGTCCCTTTAACAAAGTTTTTTCACTGAATATATATAACAATGGGGGCATGGGAAGCAACAGATGTATGGTCCGATCCGAATCAAATATTTACGGCAGACGTTGTATTATGGTTGAGATATATCGATGACCTCTTCGTGATCTGGAAAGGGTCTGAAAAAGCATGGGTAGACTTTGTGAAACACCTCAATGATAACAAGAACAACTTGAGGTTTACAGAAACACACAGTCAAACCCTTCTAACTTTCCTAGATGTCAACGTTAGGTTTGTGGACCAGACACTAACTACCGAATTGCACAGGAAACCTACTGGAACAAATACCCCTCTGCATGCAACCAGTGGGCACTCAAAAAACTTGATTTGGAGTATCCCATACGGGGAGTTCATTAGAATCAGACGGAATAGTTCCACACTTACAGCATACGATCGAGACAGTAAAATTGCGGCAATCGGCTTCCGAGAACAATGCTACCCGAAGAAGGTTATAGAGAAGGCATTTGTTAAAGCGAGACAGAGAAAAAGATCTGAGCTTCTTACAGGATCTCGAACACCGGTCGAACTAATTGATGATAAAACAACTACAAGAATGACCCTGACATTTGATAAAGAAGCACCAGAAATAAGATGCATACACCGTAGACATTGGAGAATCTTATTGGCTGATAAAGATCTAGCAAGAAGCTTAAAAATGAATCCAGAAATAAGCTTCAGACGAAATCGATCTCTAAGAGACAACCTGGTCCAAAGTTTCAAGGCATGGGATGGGCCGCCAGACAGAGAGATGTGGCTGACAACTCAGAAGCCCGGCTTTCGCAAATGCACTAGGTGTAACATCTGTACATTTGCCAAGAACTGTACTTTTTATAAGCACCCAGTCTTGGGAAACTCCATCACCATACAGGAGAAAATTACATGCGAAACTGATTTTGTTATTTATGTACTGGCATGTGCGTGCCAAAAATGGTACATCGGCAGCACCAAGTGCAAATTAAAGATCTGCATCCAGCAACATGTAAGGGCAATTCAACACCAAGATGTTAACTATCCCATGGCTAAACATTTCAAGGATCATCATGAAGGCAAAATGGATAGTTTCTCTTTTTTTGGCATCCATAGGATTGATAATGACCGGAGAGGTGGTGATAGAGAGAAAAGACTCAGACAAAAAGAAACCTGCTGTATTTTAGATTTTGAGAGCAAATCACCCACCGGACATAATATAGATGAAGAACTTTATACATTCCTGCGCTAAAATATTGATAAGAAGAATGTCATCATTGTTGAATTATCACCTGACATACCCGGTTATATTGACATCGAGTGATCGTATGGACAGATTTATGTACTGCTGAGGGTCTCTCTCTGTCAAATTACACTACACTCACCCCCGGGCCTGAGCAATTGTTGAGATACGGGTATCCATTTCTATGTGCTCATGACAGTTGTGTCTTTATGGTTTTATCTCCTCTCTATCCAGTATTTGAAAGACAGTAAAAGCTGTGTAATTTTGTTTTAACTCACATTATGGGATCTTATGGGTCTGTTTGACCCAATACACACATATCATAGGAATTGTTTTGTAGTTTATAGACATGTGACTAACAACAGGAAGTTTTAACACCTTTTTATGGGCAGGCTGCACTGATATGGGTATTTGTTGTTCTTTAAAAACATAACCATTTGCACTTTATGATAAAAGAATAGTATTGGCACTTTAGATATTGCTGCTAGCACTTTGCACTTTAGAATTGAATTTCAAATACCATATATGTGCTTAATTGGAGGCCATTTGGTGCCTTTTGATAAGATCAGTTGCCATATTGAATAGGATTCGATGATCTCTAAATCAGTGAGTGTCATTAGAGACTAAAAAACGGGTGCATTATACACTTTTAAAGTTTGCTGTTTTTAACATTCATACTAGCTTTATTAGATAGTATTATACTATTGTTAGTGGCAACACTATGTGCACTATGCACTTTATCAACAGGCTGCTAATTAATTACGCACTTTAGATCTGAAAAATAACAGTGGAATACGAGTAGCACTATGCACATTAACGATAGTTACATCTTCCTACTGTGCTCCACAAATAATATATGCATTAGCACACTCAGTACGTTACATCCATATGTATATAATGGTGGCGAAGCATTATGCGTAAACAATATATAAACTTTATATTTATTGATAACAACACATTGTTGCTGCTGTCAGTATATGCTATTATCAGCAATTTGCTGATTAGGATTAGGATACATTTCAGTACTGACACACTACACTATGTGGAAGCACAGATCTAATACAATGATATAACACACCAACCCGTTTCATAATGGCCGACACCGTTGGGACATAGACATCAAGAGCAGTCCCCTTTCTGTTGTTATTAGCTAGTCACATGGGGTATTTTAACCCACAGCAATGTTTGGGTCATTTGTTGTGAACAAGCGGACAGAATCCCGCGAAACGCGTTAACCCCATCTAGGATGCTCCAGGGACTTTGGGAGAACCACTATGGGTGTGGTTTTTGACACTATTTTGCCATGAAAATGTGCGAGGAGTTTATGCAATTAAAATAAAGTGGAAGATTGTTGTAACTTGGTTTCCTGAATTTCTGTTTGGGCCGAGGAGTGCTCCTCCAACGACTGTTGATATAACAGTATAAAGGATATATATATATATATATATATATATATATATATATATATATATATATATATATATATATATATATATATATATATATATATATATATTACACAGCCACGGTAGTGGCTGTGTAATTATGGTTAAGTTGCTAATCACATAGGAAGGGCACTTTTAGAGTGGCTTATAACTTTGCTCCCCCTGGACGGATCCTCATCAAACATTGCAAAGAAAGTATATGGCCCACTCTGAATCATTTTGCAAAGATTGGTGAGGTTTGGTCCAGGGGGGGCATAGTTATAGGGTGGGTCCCAAAACTTTTTTTTTTTCCCATAGACAGAATGGGTAAAAAACTATGCTCATGCCTAGAGCCCAAACCGCTGGATGGATTTTCACCATATTTGCGGCAGGAGCAGCAGCTTGGTCCCGAAAGCATGCTTTTGTAAATTTGTCAAAATCCGTGGCTCTTGATTGCATGGTGACAATCAAGAAATTGTATGCTTTTCTCCCCTGAAGAAAGTTCATGCAATGACAGCCTTGAAGAACTGAAACATATCGAGATTTTATTTCATTTGAGTTACATACTCAAATAGTGTATTAATTGTATCATGTTATTTATGTTGATAAGTATTTACGTGGTCATTTGTTTTTCATCGTGTTTTCACCATGTGTTAAATGTTGGGTCATGTTCATTTCAGGACATTTTTATGAGTATTTTATTCATTCATAATCTTTATTAACATATTTTTTTAGAATTGTATTCATAGTGTGCATACTTGGTCTATTTATTCCAGACTATAAGTATAGGGAGGCTTTCAACCACATGTATATTTGGGTATAGATCATTGAAACTGAAAAATCTGAAAATTAGTTTCTGTGCTCTTTCTCCTTTATATACAAATATGTTGGGTCTACCTCTGACCATGTGAGAGAGGAAGTTTTGTTGGAGGGTATTAGCCTTTAGTAAGGGTGTAGATTGTTAGATACCTGTTGTTGAATTTTGGTTATAGTTGTTTATTTATATTCTCAAGTTGCTGATCTATCTGTTGGGTTGTTGCAGATTTTTGGAGCCGTTAGATACATGTTGGCGTATTCTAACTGTTTATTTCTTCTTATAATTTAGTGGTAATGATTTATCTGTTTGGTTGTTGCAGAATCTTGGGGCAGTTAGATACCTGTTGGTGTATTCTAACTGTTTATTTCTTCTTATAATTTAGTGGTATTGATTTATCTGTTTGGTTGTTATAGAATCTTGGGGCAATTAGATACCTGTTGGCGATTTCTGTTTAAAAAAATGTAATTGAGGTTTTATTAATATTAATGCAAGGATCAGTTATTAGTGGTATTGATTTATTTGTTTGGTTGTTGAAAAATCTTGGGGCAGTTAGATACATTTTGGCATATTCTAACTGTTTATAGTTTTCTAATTGAAGTTTTGTTAATGTTTAAGTACAGATTAGTTATTACATTTTTGTTTTAAGAAGATTAAATAAGTGTATGTATGATTTGCTGGGAATCTCTGCTTTAGAGTAATGGTACTATCATTACATTCGAACCATCCACATTTCTTTTTTATATATGCAGTGTAGTGACCTGCATGTGTGTGGGTGCGGCTCCTGTGTGGTATATTATACCTATTGTTGTGAAGGTTTTCTTACCAAGTGATACTTGACCAAGTGTGAATCCAGTCAGCTTGCAGATGTTTTTGGTATTATCTGCATTGTAACATAGAAGCTTTAGTATTATGTATTTACTATGTGTTTGTATTAGTAAGGTGGAGCGATTATCTGAATTGCAGGTAGTACATAATCTCCCATGGTTTGCATTTTGTACAAGTTTCTGAAATGGAACGGATTCACAGTTAGGTATGGATACATACACAAAACGTTCATTGGGGATTTGTTCCTGTGCTACATTGTTTCAGAGAGTGGATGTATGTTTCCACATGTATGAGATCTGGAAGATTTCATTTATAGGTATGTTTTTGTTTTGCAGTACTTGTAGTAAGTACATTAGACATTCTTGTGGATCTTCTTGTGAGTTTATAGTGAATTTCACCATTCCAGCACAGTAGTCCAATTCTTGTCTAATTCCATGAACACTATATGTGTTGACAGGATTGTTGGTTGCATTTCTATGAAGGACTAACATTTGCAAACACAATTGGTCTGTACTGTATAAGTAAATGTTGTCAACAATTGGTGGCAATTGAAATAGAATATTGATTGCTACATTTGCATAGCAATTTACACCAGTTATATTTGAAAATTTGAATGGACCAGATAGTTCTGTGGCCAAGTCATTTTTTGGGAGTATGTGCTGCTTCTTTGAAGAAGTACCTGAGTTACTTTGAGTAATAGATTTGTCATGGGTTGTAGTAATTGATGAAGTATTAGCTTCTTTTACTCTCTTTGGAGGATTTGCAGTAAGATCCTGTTGCATATCTGTTTGAAGTAGTTTTCTTTTAAAACGTTTTCCTTATTGTGGAACAGGATATGTTTTTAGATGGGGGTGTATAGTGAACGCAGTCTATAGTATTCTAAAATGCAAGGAATACCGGCGTTTACTTTACTAGCATCAAAGTTGATTAGAAATAGACCGTCAAGTGTATGTAAGCGTTATAGTGCTACGTAGCTCATGCCTTCTTTAAAGACTGTGTTCCCAATATCTATCAATGCTTTATCTTCGGTTAGACCTTGTGACTTGTGAATGGTGACTGCGTATGTTAGAGTTAGAGAAAATTGTTCTCTGCGTACATACATATCTTTGAAAAGAAGGAATCGCGCTGTTGAGCGCCCTATCCTTTTTACTTCTGAAAGTTTGTCAAAGAGAATATTGACAAACTGAACGTTGTTGTCACGTGGGTATGTTTGAAAGCCGTGACCACAAAAGTGATGGGTCAAAGGTTTTGAATGAATCTGTACCACTGGCATTGCTCTGGGCAACCTTCCACACCACCGTTTTTTGCCTGTCTGAGCCATTGCAAAAGGGGTCCTGCCATATGCAAATCAGTCTGGTACTGCCACCAATGGTAGCAGCCCAGCCCGAACTGCTGGGCCAGGTCCCCTCTGCACGGAAACACAAACGACCCCAGACATGTTTCGGCATTGGTTTGGGATATTTCTCCTCTGTGAAAGATAGTGAGCTAAAGACTCTGGGTAAGGCTCTTGTAACCAGGACTCATGTCTGGCAGAGAGTCTCCCAGGACCCCCCTTGTTATTTGCATATTTCAAGTAACTTTGGGTCTCACCCTAAATTACTAGGGGAATCCAGACGTGGACCCCATGATCACTATTTTTAGAGAGGCACAGCTACACCCTACTGATGAGGTTCAACCAGACTGAAACATGTGTCTGGGGTTGCTGTTGGTACTCTTGTTCAGAGGAGAATTGCCTCTCATTTCAGTGCTGGACTGCCCCAGGGCAGGACAAAGACTGATATGTTTGGGACATTTCTTCTCTGTGAAAGATAGTGAGCTAAAGACTCTGGGTAAGGCTCTTGTAACCAGCACTCATGTCTGGCAGAGAGTCTCTCAGGACCCCCCCTTGTTATTTGCATATTTCAAGTAACTTTGGGTCTCACCCTAAGTTACTAGGGGAATCCAGACGTAGACCCCTTGCTCACTATTCTTAGAGAGGCACAGCTACACCCTACTGATGAGGTCCAACCAGACCAAAACACGTTTCTGGGGTTGCTGATGGTACTCTTGTTCAGAGGAGAATTGCCTAGCATTTCGGTGCTGGACTGCCCCAGGGCAGGACAAAGACTGATATGTTTGGGATATTTCTTCTCTGTGAAAGATAGTGAGCTAAAGACTCTGGGTAAGGCTCTTGAAACCAGGACTCATGTCTGGCAGAGTCTCCCAGGACCCCCCTTGTTATTTGTATGTTTGAAAGCCAACAACTGTACCCACTGCTCCATTAACTAGTCCTTGCTCCACATCAAGGTTACGTTTAAGCATTACTCTACAATTTAAGGATCATTTTAATATTTTCTCCAAACCAGCTGTGTTGGAGATAGACTTTTCTAAGGTATTTAGTATTGTTGTGGCTTGTTGACACATGGGTAGTGTCATACCATGTACGTCAAGTTTGACTGTGGAGCAAATTTCAATTATTGGTTGTATTTCTCTTTTCAACATTGTTTCATTGAATTTAAAACAGCTTGAAAGAGTTGGCATTAAGGACATACAATTGACATTTTTGTGTGCTAATTGTTCCATGACATCAGTAGCACATGAGTTATGGCCATAAAGTGCATGGATGCGCTGGGTTTTTAATATTGCTTGTGCTTTTTGAGATAGTACAGCAACTCTAATACTTTTTAAAATGTTGGCGTAAGTGAGGTCTGCAGATTGGCGCATGTTTTCTGTTAATTCTCTGTATTGGAAATTTTGCCAAAGGTTGACATTTCCTACGCTGCCAACAGTTTTACGGCAGAGTTTGTGTCCTAAGGTTTTAAAAATAGGTTCACCTTTCACTGGTGTCAACTGAAGATCTCCGAAAACAATAATGTGTTTTCCTCCAAAGAGCTCTTCATAGTTTGTTTTAAGTACGTCTTGCAATCTGAGGTGAATCAAAGCCAACATTAGGTTGGAGACCATGCTCACTTCATCTATCAGTAGCATTTTCATTTGTTTTGACACCCTGCATAGTTCCATTGCAGCTTCTGTAGAAAGTTTGTAATATTCTAATTTGTTTTGGTGTTCTACTGGAAGGAGTAGTAATCGGTGAAAAGTGGCACCGCCTATGTTGTAGGCAGATAAACCTGTGGGGGCAGTTACAACAGCTGACAGTTTGTTGTTTGTCAATTGTTGAAGGAACTTGCTGATGATTTTGATTAAGAATGTTTTGCCTGAACCAGCTTCACCATTGACGTATAGTAGTATCGGTTTGTAATGTTGGCAGGTACATTCTTTATTTTCATGTTGTACACCATGTGCAATTTGTTTTTTTACTTCTTGAAAAATGGTGTGCTGCTCTTTTTTCAATTTTAATTGTAGTACAGTTAAGTCTTCTCTGTCTTTTTCATAGTGACACATGGTGTTTTCTACTTCTGTCATAGCTAATTCTGCCTCATTTGATATTAGTGGCTGTCCCAGTGGTTCTTGGCTTCCTGTTACAGAAGGTTGATTACTGTCGGGAGTGTCTTTATCTAGTTGGGCCTGGAGTTCTTCTTCGTGTTGCTGTTCATTGTGCAACGTTGTTTTGTACTCTGTAAAGTTTACATCGGTTATAGTGCTTTCATTTGCTTTGAAAGCATCTTCATAGGAGTGATAGTTTTCTAGTATCTCTTTTTCTTTTCTCTATGGTTTAAAAAGTTGTAGCAGGGACATGTAATTTAGTTATTGATGTTGAGGAGTTTTTAATGACAATTTTATATGATTAATTAAGCTTGGTTTGGTAAGTTTCACTAAGCTGCCTTCACAATTTGTCACTCTGTATCTACCTTTTTTTTCATCGGGTTTTATATTATTTTTGTATGTGAAGTTTTGGGCTATGTGGTATAGACATATGGTTTCCAAAGTGGTACTCCTGTTTGGGTATTATGTGTCTAGTAAATTGTTTTTCAAAATGTCTTGACTGTTCGGATCATTTGTGGCTATTGTTTCTATGTCGTCGTATGATTTGAGAACTCTTTTTCTAGATTTAACAGGACCAAGATTTAGCCATACTATATTTTCAGATTTTCATACAAAGCAGTACCTGCCAAACGATCTGCAGCTTCATAGCAGCCACATTTTCTATGAGAGACCATTTTTATGCCTATACTGTACAATTTCTGAGATAGTATTTTGGCCGATAATAGGTCATTCCAGAGGTCTTGAAGCTCTGTTTTAATGCTTTTGTTAAGTAGGCTGTAACATATCGTGCAACTGCAGTGGAATTGTCTGCAATGTACTGCACATCTATGTTTGCATTCCATAAGAGGGCGATAATTGCATTGTAATGATTGATATATTTTGCTTCTTCTGTTCTTTTTATGTAATATGTGTTCTTAGGTTATTTACCTTTATCACTATGTCTAACTGAAGACATGACCTTGTTCACTTCACCTGTTTCTGTAACTGGTCTAGGGAAGCCAAAGCGGCATTTGGTGTAGTGTTTCCCTTTGTTTTTGTATTTGCGACAACAATATTTGCCACATTTGTGTCTTTGAAATTATACAATTTGTGCATGAAGATCACTATTTGTTGTTTCTGATGGAATTTCACAAGTGACATATTTTTCGATAAACAGTAAAACAGTGGCATCACTGTCTTGACCAAATTTAGGAGCATCTTTAATCCATAAAAGCATGTGGATATGTGGTGCTCCTCTGGCTTGGTATTCTTTTCACCAAAGTGTTGCACTTCTCCGAGGGGAGGAACAGTTTTATTACAAATAAAGTGTAGCATAGCAATGAAACGATAATGGAAATATCTTGAAACAATAACAGGATCTAGAGAGCAAAGTTCTCCAGTTGTTAGTATATCTATGTTTGTTTTGTTTTTGTTTGATATGGATAGGAAATCATGTAAATCTTCCCATGCATATTCTGCACAACTTAATGTAACAAACCAAGTGGGAGGGCCAAGGTTTCTTATCATACAAGTTACATCTCGGTGACGTCGGAACCAGTACTCATTAGTACCACGCATGTTTGCTAACAGATTGGTAATGCTTGATTGTAAAACCTCATCTTTTTCTTTCACTTTTTGTATTAATTGCATAGCTGGCATATTTTGAAAATTGGGTTCCTGATTCAATGTGTGTGCAACTCCGTAACATAGAGTTGCTAGTTCACTTTCAAAGAATAGATGGAATATGTATTCCACATTTTGTCTAAATCTGGGATCTTCAGAATACATTCGTAATGAGCGGTATTCTGATGCTGTTATCTGAATAGGTCTATCATCGTACCATCCTCCTTTGCCAGTAGGAAAGAGTAGAGGAAAAGAATGTGCTTCTATACTTTTTTCCTATATGCTGATTGGTGATCCTTTGGTTTGTCGCATTTGGTACGTTTCTAGTGCATCATCTATGGTGTCATTAGAGTGTAATGGATGACTTGTATAATGTTCCAAAATATTGGATACTGTAGCAGGATCTAGAAGTTCAAAATGACTAGTTTCTGGTGACTCTTGAATTATTTCAGTTGTTTCCCTTAAGTTTTCTTCAATATTTATTTCTTTGTAGTATTCATTATTGTCTTTTAGATATTGCAAGGCTTGTCTAACTTTATGTAAGTCTACGAGTTGTTGCCAATTTTTTTTGTCTTTTGTAGGTTCACCATTTACTAAGACAATTAAATATTGCTCTATTGGATGTTGCACTCCCAGAGTGCGCACATTTTCTTTTAGATCTAATGGTAAATAAACTACTTTGCCAAAAATTGCTTTCACCAATTCAGAGGGAGATCATTTTGGTGTTTTTGTTTGAAGGAGTATTATTGCTTGAAATGGAAGCTCTGTTTGAATTATGATGCTCTCATATAAAATCAGTTGTTGCAGGGGGTTTGGCAGTGGGTATAATTCCAAATTATTTGTGATAGCACGTGAAGGAGTTTGATTGTTGTCAAGTTTTGTAGTGCAGTAACTGCAAAGTATTAAGGGGTCAGTTATTTCGTATTTGTTTTCTGCTATAAGGTAGAGAGCTAATTCAAACCATTTGGAATCTTCATTGTTTTCTATTTTGTATGTTGCGTCTGTAGTTTTTGTGTTACTTTTATAAAAACACACATGGTTTGGTACTTCAGTGGATGTACTTTTAAATTTTAGTATTTCTTTTTTGTATGTATGTAGTAGAAGGTTGCCATCTGTACAATTGTTGCTAGTCCGTTGTAAAGCTAATGCATTTTGTAAGTGGCTCTCACTTCCAAAATATTTTTTCTGGATATGCTCTATTTCTTCGAGTAGGTCTTTCGCTGTACCATGTAGAAGATTGCTATTTAAATTGGCTGGTGCTAAAACAGGACTTTTAGCATAGTACAGTTTATAGAGTAGATTTCTTAAAGTTGAATGATGTGTTGATATCATTTTGATATGATGGAAGGTGCTTTTGCAAATAGGTCCTGAAATGCAGGCTAATGAATGTCCTTGTAGTCCTGTGTATTTGTGCACTGGACAGGTATCCATATTTTGCAGCAGTTTCATTTTGATTATTTCTTTGCCTTTCACATACTTATTGAAGAACTGGCGTAAAGATTTGAAAGCTTTTTTGGCAATGTTACACATTTAAGTGCAAGGTCATTTGTATACTAGACGTTCTGGTTCAGTCGAATGGAGAGGTAATACTGAGTTTTCTGGGGATATGTTTGTAAGCAGTATTTCTAGTTGCATTATGGCTTTATTACATTTTTCATAACCTCATCCACTGCGATGTATGGCAATTGTATTTGTTTGCTTTTGTTTGTATGCTTCTTCATTAAAATATGGTTCTGTGCTCCTGGTGTGACTCCATTCACCTCCACAGATATTTAAGAAGTTATTTTTGTTGACATTCTGTTTATTGAGAAGTCTTTTTTGTAATTTAGTAGTTAGTTTTGTTAGTGGTTTCATTCTGTTTAACAATAAAATAAATAACTTTCTTTTGAGAAGGATTGCACTGTCTATCAATGCTTCTAAGATTAATTTTCTACGGTAGGTTTTAAGGGTTGTGCATGATTTGTCTCCTGTTTTTATAAGATTCTTAAGGACTCTGTGGCGGAACATTTTTGCTACAATACTTTTTTTTGGTATGGTTACTTGCTAGTATATCAAGATTTATAGGAGTCGTTTTAGCAGTAGTGGTAGCTGAATTCTTGTTAATCATTTTCTGTTTCGTTTTACATTTTGATAGAGGAGGCAAAGTTTCTGTATTGGAAGCATGTTTTGTTTCGCTAAATGACTGTATTAGCTGTTTTGTTTGAACTGCTTGTATGAACTCTGCTGGAGAAGGATGCTTATTTTGGACACTTTTATTTTCATTTGCTCTATTTCTGCGTTGCTTTCTACAGACTTGCTTTTTGGTAGGCAATCTTTGGGGTTGAAATCAGGAACCCACATTCAAAATATGTCAGCTACACAATTAATACAAAAAGTGCAAGAAAAAGATGAGGTTTTACAATCAAGCATTACAAATCTGTTAGCAAACAGGCATGGTACGAAAGAGTACTGGTTCCGACGTCACAGAGATGTATGTTGTATTATAAGAAACCTTGGCCCACCCACTAGATTTGTTACATTAAGTTGTGCAGAATATGCATGGAAAGATTTACATGATTTCCTATGCATATCAAACAAAAACAAAACAAATATAGATATACTAACACTTGGAGAACTTTGCTCTCTAGATCCTGTTAATGTTTCAAGATATTTCCATCAACATTTGATTGCTATGCTACACTTTTTTCGTAATAAAACTGTTCCTCCCCTCGGAGAAGTGCACCACTTCTTTTGGAGAAAAGAATACCAAGCCAGAGGAGCACCACATATCCACATGCTTTTATGGATTAAAGATGCTCCTAAATTTGATCAAGACAGTGATGCCACTGTTTTACAGTTTATCGAAAAATATGTAATTTGTGAAATTCCATCAGAAGCAACAAATAGTGATCTTCATGCACAAATTGTACCATTTCAAAGACACAAAGGTGGCAAATATTTTCATCGCAAATACAAACACTAAGGGAAATACTACACCAAATGTCGCTTTGGTTTTCCTAGACCAGTTGCAGAAACAGGTGAAGTGAACAACTTCATGTCTTCAGTTAGACATAGTGTTAAAGGTAAATCACCTAAGAACACATATTACATAAAAAGAACAGAAGAAGCAAAATATATCAATGATTACAATGCAATCATTGCCCTCTTATGGAATGCAAACATAGATGTGCAGTACATTGCAGACAATTCCACTGCAGTTCAACAATATGTTACAGCCTACTTAAGAAAAGCAGAAAAAACAGAGCTTCAAGACCTCTGGAATGACCTATCATCGGAAAAAACACTATCTCAGAAATTGTACAGCTTAGGCATAAAAATTCTCTCTCAACGAGAATGTGCCTCCTATGAAACTGCAGATCGTTCAACTGGTACTGCTTTGTATGTAAAATCTGAAAATATAGTATGGCTAAGTCTTGGTCCTGCTAAATCTAGAAAAAAAGTTCTCAAATCATACGATGCCATAGAAACAATAGCCAAAAATAATCCAAACAGCCAAGACATTTTGTAAAACTATTTACCAGACACATACTACCCAAACAGGAGTACTACTTTGGAAACCATGTGTCTATACCACATAGCACCACATAGCCCAAAACTTCATATACAAAAATAATATAAAACCCAATGAAAAAAAAGTAGATATAAAGTGACAAATTGTGAAGGCAGCTTAGTGAAACTTACCAAACAAAGCTTAATTAATCATATCAAATTGTCATTAAAAACTCCTTAACATAAAGAACTATATTACATGTCCCTGCTACAACTTTTTAAACCATGGAGAAAAGAAGAAGATATTCTAGAAAGCTATGATTCCTATGAAGATGCTTTCAAAGCAAATGAAAGCACTATCACCGATGTAAACTTTACACAGTACAAAACAATGTTGCACAATGAACAGCAACACGAAGAAGATCTCCAGGCCCAACTAGATAAGGACACTCCCGACAGTAGTCAACCTTCTGTAACAGGAAGCCAAGAACCACTGGGACAGCCACTAATAGCAAATGAGGCAGAATTAGCTATGACAGAAGTAGAGAACACCATATATCACTATGAAGAAGATACAGAAGACTTAACTGTACTACAATCAAAATTGAACAAAGAGCAGCATACCATTTTTCAAGAAGTAACAAAACAAATTGCACATTGTGTACAACATGAAAATAAAGAATGTACCTGCCAAAATTACGAACCTATACTACTATACATCAGAGGTGAAGCTGGATCAGGCAAAACATTCTTAATCAAAATCATCAGCAAGTTCCTTCAAAAACTGACAAACAACAAACTGTCAGCTGTTGTAACTGCCCCCACAGGTTTAGCTGCCTACAACATATGCGGTGTCACTTTACACCGATTACTACTCCTTCCAGTAGAACACCAAAACAAATTTGAATATTACAAACTTTCTACAGAAGCTGCAATGGAACTACGCAGAGTGTTAAAACAAATGAAAATGCTACTAATAGATGAAGTGAGCATGGTCTCCAACCTAATGTTGGCTTTGATTCACCTCAGATTGCAAGAAGTACTTAAAACAAACTACGAAGAGCTCTTTTGAGGAAAACACATTATTATTTTCGGAGATCTTCATTTTACACCAGTGAAAGATGAACCTATTTTTAAAACCTTAGGACACAAACTCTGCCGTAAAACTGATGGCAGCATAGGAAATGTCAACCGTTGGCAACATTTCCAATACAGAGAATTAACAGAAAACATGTGCGAATCTGTCGACCCCACTTATGCCAACATTTTAAAAAGGATTAGAGTTGGTGTAATATCTCAAGAAACACAACCAATATTATAAACCCGGCACATCGATGCACTTTATGGCCATAACTCAATTGCTACTGATGTCATGGAACAATTACTACACAAAAATGTCAATTGTATGTCCTTAATACCAACTCTTGCAAGCTGTTCCAAATTCAATGAAACAATGTCGAAAAAAGAAATGCAACCAATAATTGAAATTTGCTCCACAGACAAACTGGATGTACATGGTATGACACTACCCATGTGTCAACAAGCCACAGCAAAACTAAATACCTTAGAAAATTGTATCTCCAACACAGCTGGTTTGGAGAAAATATTAAAATTATCCTTAAATTGTAGAGTAATGCTTAAACATAACCTTGACGTGGAGCAAGGACTAGTTAATGGAGCACTGGGTACAGTTGTTGGCTTTCAAACATAACCACGTGACAACGACATTCAGTTTGTCAATATTCTCTTTGATTTACTTTCAGAAGTAAAAAGGATTGAGTGCTCAAGAGCCCGATTCCTTCTTTTCAAAGACATGTATGTACACAGAGAACAATTTTCTCTAACTCTAGCATACGCAGTCATCATTCACAAATCACAAGGTATTACCTTAGATAAAGCATTGATAGATATTGGGAACAAAGTCTTTAAAGAATGCATGAGCTAGGCAGCACTATCACGCTTACTTACACTTGATGGTCTATTTCTAATCAACTTTGATGCAAGTAAAGTAAACAGTGATATTCCTTGCATTTTAGAATACAATAGACTGTTCACTATACACCCCCATCTAAAAACATATCCTGTTCCACAAAAAGGAAAACACTGTAAAAGAAAACTAATTCAAACAGAAATGCAACAAGATCTCACTGCAAATCCTCCAAAGAGAGTAAAAGTAGCTAATGCTTCATCAATGACCACACCCAAAGAAGAATCTATTACTCAAAGTAACTAAGGTACTTCTTCAAAGAAGCAACACACACTCCGAAAAAATGACTTGGACACAGAACGATCTGGTCCATTCAAATTCTCAAATATAACTGGTGTAAGTTGCTATGCAAATGTAGCAATCAATGTTCTATTTCAATTGCCAGAAATTGTTGACAACATTTGCTTAAACAGGACAGACAAATTGTGTTTGCAAATGTTAGTCCTTCATAGAAATGCAACAAACAATCCTGACAACACATATAGGGCCTCATTACGACCCAGGCGGTAAGTTACCGCCTGGGACGTACCTTTACCACCATGGCGTAAACTACGTTTACGCCATGGTGGTTGGCGGACTTACCGCCCCATTCCGAGGTAGGCGGGGCGGTAAGTCCCCAATCCCCATTTACCCTTCCCCATTCCCATTTTTGCCCCATAGGGCATAATGGGAGTGGGGAAGGCGTTAATTACGCCACCGTAAATTACGGTGGCGTAATTAACAACAAGGTCCCTTAGCGCCATGGATTTTAACACCTGCTAAAAGCAGGTGTTAAATCCACCATGGCCCTAAGGGACCTCGGAATCAGGCGGTAAGGGTCGGCGCTGTTTACGCTGCCGTAAACCCCTTACCGCCTGGGTCGTAATGAGGCCCATAGTGTTCATGGAATAAGACAAGAATTGGACTACTGTGCTGGAATGGTGAAATTCACTATAAACTCACAAGAAGATCCACAAGAATTCTAATGTACTTACTACAAGCACTGGAAAACAAAAACATACCTCTAAATGAATTCTTCCAGATTTCAGACATGTGGAAACATACATGCACTCTCTGCAACATTGTGGCACAGGAACAAATCCCTAATGAGCTATTTGTGTATGTATTCATACCTAATTGTGAATCCGTTCCATTTCAGCAACTTGTACAAAATGCAAACTATGGTAGATTATGTACTACCTGCAATTCAGATAATCGCTCCACCTTACTAATACAAACACAGTAAATACGTAATACTAATGCTTCTACGTTACAATGCAGATGGTACCAAAAACAACTGCAAGCTGACTGGATTCATACATGGTCAAGTATCACTTGGTAAGAAAACCTTCACAACAATAGGTATAATCTACCACGCAGGAGCCACAACCAATGCAGGTCACTACACTGCATATATAAAAAAGAAATGTGGATGGTTCGAATGCAATGATAGTACCATTACTCTAAAGCAGAGATAACCAGCAAATCGTACAAACACTTATTTAATCTTCTTAAAACCAAAATGACTAATCTGTACTTAAACATTAACAAAATGTCAATTAGAAAACTATAAACAGTTAGAATACGCTAACAGGTATCTAACTTCTCCAAGATTTTTCAACAAACAAACAAACAAATCAATACCACTAATAATGAATCTGTGCATACACATTCATAAAACTTCAATTAAAAAACTATAAACAGTTAGAACACGCCAAAAGGTACCTAATTGCCCCAAGATTCTGCAACAACCAAACAGATAAATCAATACCACTAAATTATAACAAGAAATAAACAGTTAAAATACACCAACATGTATCTAACTGCTCCAAAAATCTGCAACAACTCAACAGATAGATCAGCAACTTGAGAATATAAATAGAAAACTATAACCAGTTAAAATTCAACAACAGATATTTAACAATCTGCAAAAAGCAACAGATAGAACATTAGCCAGAAACAAGAAGTGAACACTGAAAACAAACAAATAGACTGTAGCAGAACAAACAAATGTTTTTTTAAATCCAACATGGATTTTTTTTTCCCACAGACCCAATGATTTAAAAAAACACACACAGAAACTGAGCAAACTGCACAGTACACTGGTTTGTAAACTACTAAATATGAGAGTCGAAAAAAAGCTGAAATGTCTATTTTGCAATGTAATAAGTGTTTATAAAAGACCTACACTAACATGATCTTTCCTTTTATCACAGAAATTGAAAAAGAATATCTGCTCCAGTTACCACAACTCATGAAAAAATATATCCAATCACAAAAATCAAACAGTAAGTATATTCTAATAGAAAGCATAAATACTGCTGCATAACAGAAGCTTTGAGGCAAACATCTAACCATACACCACAATACAAAATGTTTACTTCCATAGATATGTTATACTGCAGTGCTCTTTACCAAACTCTACAATCTTAATGACATGACGTAGCCTAAACTTCACATACAAACTATACAAATCAAACAGTACACAAACTGTAGATTTGCAAATATTTCATAGATATTCGATTCTATGGGTGTGATCTATGGGTGTGATATGCTGCGGTGGTTGTGGCCAGGGCCTAGAGTCTTGTGCGCATGGCCAAAACGTAAAGCAAATAAATTAGTGATATCTATGTCTGCTTCGCGGACACACTTCCCTGTTTGCTCCACGGACAGGGCACCGATTGGCTAATTGACTTGCGTCATGTCCGCGGACACCCAACGTGTTCGCTGATTGGTTGGTGTGAAGCGTGAGGTGCGTCAGATTTTTGGAGGCGCCCGCCAACTTGGATTCGCAGACATCAGCCGGTGTCCGCGGACATCGTGGTGAAAACATATTAAAAAACACAATATTGCACTTGTCAAACTTATCAAATAATCTCTGGGGAAGGGAGGGGTGATGAGGATGGGATTCAATATGGCTTAAGTTTTTGACTGTCAGTGAATAAACTCACCTGGCCTAGATATGTCAGTGAACGAAAAAAGAAGGGGCTAGACATGTGATGTCATCAGTGATGTCATAAATCATATCTTTGATGTCATGGGTGTTATTCTTAGCAGTGCACGGAGGTGGCGCGAGTTATGGTTGCTCAGCTTATCATAACTGGCGAATTTCTGGGATTTTTCAGTTTTACTTGTAACCATAACGTCCCTTTAACAAAGTGTTTTCATTGACTATATATATACGTTTAATTACTGCTGCAGGCAACAGTGGAGTTAGTTGCACTCTTTGAGGTTTCCATAATTACAACAGCTGGTCAGAGTCCAAGTTGTAGAAAAAATCTTTATTGGTGCATCACAAAAATGATCTTAAAAGTCATCCAAATACGGCATTCCCAAAAGGATTCAAACCAAAAATTCGGCAGCATCTTTACGCTTTTCGTGACTTGCAAATCGCTTGTTCATATCTATATTACACGTCCCACGGTAGTGGCCGTGTAGTTATGGTTAAGTTGCTAAACCCATAGGAAGAGCACTTTTTGGGTGGCTTATAATTTTGCTCTCCCTGGATGAATCCTCACCAAACTTTGCAAAGTATGTATATGGAGCACTCTGATTTTTTTTTGCAAAGTTTGGTGAGGTTTGGTCAAGGGAAGCAAAGTTGTAGGGGGGTCCCAACATTACTTTTTTTCTCATAGACATAATCGGAAAAAATGTCTGTTGCACCTACAGCCCAAACCGCTGGACGGATGTTCACCAAATTTGCAGCAGGAGTTGTGGCTTGTTCCCGTAAGTGTGATTTTGTTAATTTGGTGTAAATCTGTACAGTAGTTTTTATTTACAAGACCAAACTTAAGGCAAAACAATTAGTGATATCTATGTCCGCTCTGTGGACACACTTCCCTGTTCGCTCTGTGGACAGGACACCGATTGGATAATCGGCTTGCGTCATGTTTGCGGACACACAAACATGTTCTCTGATTGCCTGGGATGAGGTACCCACCATATTGTATGCACGGACATGCGCTGGAAGTGAGCATAAATCTAATTTTGGGGAGTGTGATTGAGTGCTTGGAGAGGGTCGGGGAGTAAGACATGGGTCAAATGCTGTATTTGTTTTTAAGGCAAAAGGCTATGATGTGTTTGCAGTGTTCGTGGTCACCACGATTGTCCGCGAACATGGTAAGCACTGGGCGCACTACTAGCTATTTTAGTTTCATATGATGTTGGTTTTGGGTCGTTAGAAGAGCATTGGGTGAACATGGTATGTATTGAAGAGTTTGTACGTTGGTTGTAATAATTGTTTAGTATGTTAATTGAAGTGCATAGTTTTGAGGTGTTAGTATTATGTTTTTGGGTTGTGGTAATTTGGTAGGTGTTTGTTTCTATGTATATGTCATGCTGCAGTGGTTGTGGCCAGGCCAAGCTTCTTGGGTGCATGGCCGAAGGCCAACCCTGGCCACAACGACTGCAGCATGACACACCCATAGAAACAAACATTTTGATTGTGGTATGTGGGCTTCTTAGGGAATATGTTTTAAAAAATGTGAGTACTGATTGGTAGTAGTGTAGGATAGCGAGATGATATGTGTTTGTTTGTTGGATTGTTTTCAGATTGTTGGTATTGAAGACTCTAGGCATTTTGGGTTGTATTTATTGGTGATGTGTTTGTTTGCATGGTTGTGTTATGTTGCATTGTTTGCGAGTTTAATTATTATATGCTTACTCTTTCCTTTGTTGAGGCTGTATAAATAGTTGTGGCGAGCCTATGCAGTCAAGATTGTAGTGTTTGGAAACAAGCGGTGCAGCATAAGATACCCAAGGAAGCAAACATTTTGGAATGTGGGTAATGGTAAGGTGTTTGCTTGAATGGGTGTGTTATGTTGTGGTGTTTGTGAGGCCAACCATTATATACTTACTGTTTGAATTTTTGGGGTTGTATGCAGTTTTTTCATCACATAGGTAGTTGGAGCAGACATTGTGTTTCAATCACTGTGATAAAAGAAAAAAAATCAAATGTTAATATAGGTAGTTTATAATGAGTATTGCATTGCATAGTAGACATTTCTGCATGTTGTCACCCCTCATAGTTAGTACTTTAGAAGTACTATAGTTCAAACCAGTGTACTGTGCAATTTGCTCAGTTCCTGTGTTTGTTCATTAAAACATTGGGTCTGTGGGGAAAAAATCCATGGTGGATTAAAAAAAAAAACGTTCTACATTGTGGTACAATATATTTGTTTTACTGTTTTCAGTAGGAGGAATCGAATAGGTGTATGGTTTTTGATTTGGAAGCAGTGGTAGTATTGTTGCAATTAGATAGCAGTTGGTGTATTCTATTTGTTTATTTTTTTCTCCATTTTAGTGGTATTCATCTATCTGTTGGCTTGTTGCAGAATCTTGCGGCAGTTAGATACCTGTTGGGGTATTCTAACTGTTTATTTCTTGTTTCATTTTAGTGGTATTCATTTATCTGTTTGTTGCAGTATCTTGGGGCAGTTAGATACCTGTTGGCGTATTCTAACTGGTCATAGTTTTGAAGTTCAAATTTTGTTTATGTTCATACACAGATTAGTTATTAGCTTTTGGTTTTAAGAATATTAAGTAAGCGTTTACAAGATTTGCTGTAGTCTCTGTTTTAGAGTAATGGTAGTATCATTACATTCGAACCATCCACAGTTCTTTTTTATATATGCAGTGTAGTGACCTGCATTGGTTGTGGCTCCTGTGTGGTAGATTATACCTATTGTTGTGAAAGTTTTCTTACCAAGTGATACTTGACCATATGTGAATCCAGTCAGCTTGCATTTGTTTTTGGTACCATCTGCATTGTAACGTAAAAGCATTAATACTGAATGTAATGTTGCAGGGTTAATACAATTGTTTGAATACTAGAATTCTTCAGTGTTTGAGAAGCAGCTAGAACATTATGGCAGTATTGCACTTACTTTTTGGGATGGAAAGAGTAGGTTTCTTCTGAGTTCTTGAGTTCTGAGTTCTTGTTCGTACTTAAGACAGTGCTGCTTTTCAGGAGACTGGACTTTACTGCAATTCTGAAATAAAGAAGTTAGTAAGTATGTGTGTTATTGCACTGTTCTTAATGTAGACATGGATTTCTTTGTTTTTGCAGTAGTAGTGCTTTCTGATAATTGTGCATAGCATGTACATACACTTTTCTTTGCCTATGTGCATTCTTCATATTTTATTTAGAATCTGTTAGTTGAATCTGCTTTAGAAATGAGTACAATAGTAAGTTCCCAGAGCACACTTGGCTTCGTAAGAAGGTTTTATTGGATGTTAGGAGATAGAAGAAATAATGTTATGCTTTGTTTGCTATTTTCACAGGGTAAATGGCAGGAACTGTATGGAAAAGTATGGAATGTATGTACTTGTGAAGGTGTGGGAAATAAATCAGAAGGTTTTGATGGGGACAGCAGCTTATTACTCAGTAGGTGATTAGTAAGCTACTCAGTGAATCTGTGGTGCTTGGAGATGGGAGAGTCTGAAATAAAGTAAGGGTCGCTAGGAAGGACCTGGTGCTTGTGTTGTAGACTGAAGATAAGGGGGAGATGTTGTTTGTGTTTAGAACACTGTACATAGTGAAGGCAAGCGTCCCCAGCCAGCATGATCCTCCCCACAATGAGAGACAATGAAGGACTCTCCCAAGTCGGGAATAAGGCCAAGACAGAGTGCGGGTGAGCTTAAATGGGAGTTTATCAATCAGAATATGGCATGCAAAGAACTCTGCAACCTCCGAGAGCGCTCTGTCTGGCAAAGACAGGCGTATATATTTACAAAGAACGTCATAAGAACCTACATACTATAGGGGGCACAAGTTCAATGGGATTGGGTGGTGATGACTAACTATAGGTGTTGCTGCGATGTGGTTGGCCGTGGCTGGAGAACGTCACTGGTCAGCCTCGTGGGTTGGGCTGGGCCTGGCAGGTTGGCAGAGTTCATCCGGGCGGTGTTGTTGTGCCATCGCGGCCAGTGTCAGAGATGAATGTCTTTTCCTGACTTATTTGCCCTAGGCCATGCACACCGGAGTCAGTCAGTCATTGCAATATTATCCTCTTTAGTAAATCTTCCAATAGGTTATTCTATAGGTTAACGCAACACAGGAGGAATGCACCTTGTGAGGGGTCTAATGGTCATTCGTCAGGGCATGGTTACCAGTGTCCTGTTGACCGGAGCCATAGGTTGAGGGGCTAAGCTTCAGGGCATGGGACGGACGGTACAAGCCTCCCTGTCTTGTTAGATGTGGTTATAAATGTGCCGCTGTGTGTTGCCACAGTGTTGGGTGTCCTGATTGCACAGGGCCATAAGTCTAAGATGATCTGGTGGGTTGTGGGGTTTACGAGGGGGCGCCTTTGGAAGTGTGGGTTCAGGCAGGGGTTTACTGCTGTGCTGTAAATAATGCAGGTGGCGGCCCGTGGCCTTGGGTGCTGCAGAGGGGGCTACACATCTTTGAAGCGGCTCCAGTCTAGTTGGGGGAGGTGGAGCAGTGCGGCGCGGGCCTCTGCTCTCATGTTTGGCAGTCTTTGCAGGGTGGGAGGGGGAATGGCCTTGCACATATTCACAAAGGTATCTCCCTCGTGTGTTGCCAACTTTAGGTAAAAACATCACAAACATTTGAACGCTCGATAATACTTATTCAAATCACTTTAAAACATGCATTTCAACTTTGCTGAATGTGTCTCGATTATATTCAGTCTGGGCACCTTATTCATACACTATGTTTTAACAACTACAGTATTTAGTTATATGCATATACATTTGCAGTAAGTGAGGTAGTATCAGGGTTGGTGGAGTACATAGAAAGTAACCCGCCACTGTACGTGGCGGTGGTGGCACATAAGGGGCTTAGACATACACGCGTGACGAGTGCATTCTCGCACACTCTTCACATGTGCCCTTGGTATGGTTACATTCGTTTTCTTGTGTTACCCTAGCAGCATTAGTCCAGTTATGGCGCGGGACCGCGGGGTGTACGGCTTTCAATGATACATATGAATAATAATCCCCGGAATGCTTTTATCATTTGCACACCCCTGCAGGGGTGTGGGTCCGTCACGGCTGGTGTCATGTACGATAAGTACACAATTTTACAGGTTTCTTTAGTAAAAGTGGTTGTATGGAGAGGATACATGTGTTAAAAGTGGTTTTTTACATTCATATTTGGGTACCTGTCTGCTTTCATCAGATGACCATTCTACAGATCTTCCCATCGCCCAGGCCTTGCTGACCGGGTCATTCTGGGAGCAGTGATACACTGCGGAAGGTGAACTGTTACAATGTTAGTGTATTACGCTAGATCATGTCCGTCTTGTTCGTGGGAACGGGCTTGCAGCGGATCTGCCATGGTGCTGCGGGGACAGGGAGGACTGAAACTTTCCAAAGGTGGGGGCCGCGCTACAGCGCGCTGAGCTCACACCATCTTTAGTAGACAAAAATGGTTTCTGAGGCCTAGCTAAATTTAATACGTGCGGGCAATGTCAGCAGCAGGTGAGCCATCCACCACCTGGGCCCTGGTGGTAAGGAGGGGACGCCCGATGAGCCATGGCCCTCACCTGGGGTGGAGATGCAGGCCAGGGGGGTCCCTTGGACCGCTCCTCCCCTACATTTCCCCCCTTTCGTTACTTAAGTAACGAATACTTTAACTCCTCCAGCCTTCTGCATTCTGCTTCGTCCATCACCGCCTCATCCCATGCAGGTGTGCCTTTTTTGGGCATCCATGCTCTGCACACCCCTCGTAAGCTTTCCCCTCTTCTGGCATATTCATCTGGGGTGCAGGTCAGGTATATACATCCGTCATCTCCCGCCAGATCTACCCACACCTCCTGTTACCATTCTAGTACACGGGGCTCTCTAATGGTGGTGTGCCACGCTTTATCTATGATATCTTTGTCGTGATAGATAGGCACTAGCTGATATCTTGGTGTGTCATCTGCTCCTGTTTGCACCTGCACTTCCTGCATGTTTTGTATTGTCCCACGAGTGTTGCCCATTGTCACCATCATCATTGCACCATTAGGTACTGCGTTAGCACAACATCGAAGGCCCACCTGGCACAGGCAAAAAATAAAAAGGAGGAACACCACAGCTGGCATCAAAAATTTCACAGTTGTTCCAAGCCACGAGGGGACCCAGGAGAAAATGTTATCGAACCACATACTGTCTTCTGCTCCACCTTCCATTTTCATTTTTTCTCCTAGGTTGTGCACTGCTTCGATCACATGGGATAGGGAGCCGTTTTCTGCATCTTCGGAAGGTACGAAAGTGCAACAGGCACTTCCAATTTTTCGACAAACACCTCCATCCATCGCCATTAACAGGTCCAAGACATACCTGTTTTGCATTGTCATCAGCCGTAAAGCCCTTAGTTCCACTTTTATTACGTTGAACCCTTCTTCAGTGTCATTGGCCAGCTGAATCAGTTCCCAACGTGTTATCTGGAGTCATTTTGCGTTTGCCCTTGCTTGGACACTTGAGATGAGTGAGGCGAAGAATGTTTCTGCTGAGCTGAATAATCGATATCTGTCTGGGATCTGAGCCAACAGTTCTGATGATGCCTTTGATATGTAATTTGATGCTCTTCTGTTACGGGTCAGCACCTCTCCCTTGTTTCCGGAAGACAGGACATACGTTTGTGACTCCGCAGTCGGCTGGGCTGCACTCTGTTGTATGCGTTCCTGTGTCATTTTGCTTCCATCGATGTGGCTTTCTGGTATTACCATTAGGGCTGAGTGCAGAGTGGCCATTGAGCATCTGCCACTCCATGACGGGGGAAGGTGCAGGTATGGCTGATTGCCGCATACCCAGTACGTGTCCATTAGGGCCGCTGTCCCTTTTCTCAGATCTGGGATGGTGAGGGTCTTGTTGCAGCTCTTGTTTGTTCCCATGGTGGTTTTCCCCTCTCCTTTGAAACATAGTTCATAGTCTATTTCGCTCTGTAGTTTGAAGGGTTTTTCAATGGCGGTTACCCAAGTTAGTTTTGAAATGTGTTCCTTCCATACTGGTGTGCATGTTTCTTCTATCCACTGCAGTTTCTCTGGTGCCACACCTCTCAGTGCTTCAGCTTTACACATTACTTCTTCACCCTTCCACTTGTTGTCTGAAAAAAGTGTCCCTTGTATTACAAAAAATGGTTCCTCCAGACATACCACCCCTGCCGTTTTTGGGTAGCAAGTTTTCTCGTTCTGCAGCATTTTAAAAGTAACTTCATGTGCCTGGAAGGTGTTCTTAATCCTGCATAACGTGAGATGAAGGAGACATTAGGCATCTATAATTGGCAACTCTTTGGGTAGCAATACTTTGGGTGTACCTGAAGCATGAGGAATAAGAGAGTAGACATAACAGCTCTCATTTGTTGTTTGTTTTGCGGTGGAACTCATATCTGCATACCACTTATTTGTCTGGTGGGGGTGTCGTGGGTCTTCCATTTTATCTAATCCTAACCCATAGTACTCATCATACTTCCTCCTCCCGGTTTCCCTTTTCCGTCTGTTGTTCTTGTTCCTCATGTACTTCCCAGCCTCCTGGGCGAGGGAAAAAATAGACCCCCCTTTCTCATTCCCGCCCCCCTTGGCCCATTTATCATATAGGATTTCGTGTGCTGCTAGCATCTTTTCCTTTTCGTCCCTGAGTTTATCTTGCAGTTTGTTTTTTAAGACGGGGGCAGGTTGACTGGTGGGGGTATCATACAACCACGATATGGCAGACGGGTTTCGGTCATTTAAACTGCGAGCATTATACCTATACATCACTGGTGGAGATACTGTGTTGTTTTGCGTTCCACCCTGTGGCTCTTTCTTTTCTGATATGACAACATTGGATGGTGTGGTGTGATATCCCCATACAAGTTTAGTTCCGTCCCATACCAGAAAATCACCTTCCCTTATAGTGACACTTGCAGTTACATTGGTCCCAGTGGTGCTGTTAATCCCAGTGCTGTTAATCCCTCCCCCCTCGTTCATCTCGATAGAGATGAACGCTATAAACCAATATGTAACCAGACCAAACATTAGCATAAAAAACATCGTAATGCACACAGATAATCCACACTCATACGAATATCTGCATCTCTCATTTAATAATTCTCTCATTCTACTAATTCTATCCGTTGCAGGCTGCCTGTTAGATGCCATGGTAGTTCCTGTTTGAGATATAAAAGTGCATTAAGTGCATGCATGTAAACATTTTGTCGGCACCATTAGTGCCAATATATATATTGACGGGTAATGGAAGCGGGTAGGGTTATAGGGAAGGGTATTCACAGACAAGGGTGTAAACATGTCATAATTTGATCACTTCATTAATTACATATAAATCCAAACATTTTTTTTTTTTTCAGTAATATATATAAAAAGAGAATGCAGCAATACTTCATCAGTCACTTTCCCATTCACGTGCATTGCTGACGCACAAACACAAGTTAATATTCAGACATTCTGTTCAGTTCATTCGGTTGCTGTTGTCTGTGCCTCCTCATCTGCCTCCTCTTGCACATTATTATAAGCTCTTCGCACATCTGTCAAGTGTACCCAGTACCTCAAGCCCTTCACTTTTACAGCTGTGGGCGTGCAGAACACTACCTCGTATGGGCCGTGGAACCGTGGTGCATTCCATCGACGCACAAAACTCCTGACATAAATTAGTTCGCCCGGCATTAGCTGTAGCTGTTGCTCAGGCTCTGTGACAGACCCTGTTATGTTTCCCTCCTCTCTAGTGAAGGGTGGGGAGAGCGGCTTTGATATTGCGCGCGCTGCCCTTGTTAATTTTTTCAAATAGTCCGTGAATTC
This sequence comes from Ambystoma mexicanum, assembly GCF_040938575.1. Classification (NCBI taxonomy): domain Eukaryota; kingdom Metazoa; phylum Chordata; class Amphibia; order Caudata; family Ambystomatidae; genus Ambystoma; species Ambystoma mexicanum. The sequence continues at coordinate 834,969,837 of NC_090937.1, read as the reverse complement.
TTCTCCCAATATCGTGGCGCTCCTGTGTGCATCTGAATGTTCGCGCAGTGGGGAGTGTGCTGGGTGCATTTGTCTCCCAGTCACGATTTCGTGCGGGGACAAATGGTGATCTTTACTTGGCTGATTTATCAGTTCAAATAGTGCAAGGGGCAGACAGTATATCCAATTCTTCTTCAATGAAAAGCATAGTTTTGATAACTTGCCCTTTAACAGTCCGTTCATCTTTTCCACTACGCCATTACTTTGAGGATGATAAATCGAACACAATTTATGTTTTATTCCCAATAATGTAGTGACTTCCTTGAAAAGTTCATTCACAAAGTGAGTGCCATTGTCTGAGCGAATTACGTCACAAATTCCCCAGCGCGGGAACACTTCCCTCACTAGGAACTTTGCAGCGCTTTTGGCATCAGGTCGCGCACATGGGCCTGCTTCCACCCACCTTGAGAATGGGCACACAACCACGATCATGTACCGTGCGCCATTACACCTCTCCCCCATGTCCGCGTAATCAATATGCAGTTCTCTAAATGGGCCAATGGGTTTAGGAATTGTTCCTCTTAGTGTGCGTAATGTCATTCCTGAATTGTAGATCTGACATGTTGTGCATTCCATTGCCAATCGAGATACGTGCTCCTGGAGACAGGGCACGAACCATTCTTCTTGTATTTCTGCTGCAATGTGCTGTTTGGTATTATGTGCAGGGAAGTGTAGTTGTTGAAACGCAATTTCTAGTAACTGGATTGGCATTACCACTTTCCCTGAGTTATTTTTCCGCCACAGTAAGTCTGTTCCCGACTTGCTGCTCCCTCGTTTTGTCCACATCAATTTTTCGTCTGCACTAGCTCCTTCCTGTAATTCTAGTATTTGTGATATGGGCATCATGTTGTACCCTTCTGGGGGCTCTTCGTTTGTCTTGTGCTGCAGCATGTACTCACCTGCTTCATATTTCTGAAAATAGGAAGCCTCCTTGGCGGCAGCGTCCGCTGCCGCGTTCCCCAAAGACACAACGTCTGTGTTGGATGTATGCGCTTGGCACTTAACTATTGCTACTGCAGTAGGGTTTTGTAGGGCCTCAATTAACTCTTTCAACAATTCTGCATGCTGTACTGGTGTTCCGTCTGCCCGTCGAAATCCCCTCCGCCCCCATCTCGCTAGACCTCCATGTACTGTCGTCGTCATGTAAGCTGAGTCTGTGTATATTGTCACTGCGCAACCCTTTGCTGCATGCAGTGCTTCTATGAGCGCAATCAGTTCTGCTGCTTGTGCGGAGTAATGTGATGGGAGGCGGTATTGAACTAATGTTTCATACTCACCGTCTTCTAACCTCACCACTGCCATACCAACATGTTTTTCTCCCGTGTCCACATCAATCGATGCAGACCCATCCACGAAGTACACTTCCCCCTCGCTCAGAGCGTTCTCACACACCACTGTGTCCTCCCCTCTTTCTCCTGTGTAGGTTGCGCAATCGTGGTCCTGCATGTCCTCTAGTGTGCATGCTTCTGTAATGAATGTCGCAGGGTTTACTGTTTTACATCTCACCACATGAATGTTGGTGCTGGACAATATGATTTCATAAGCTGTTGCCCGCTGTGTTGTCAGTGTGCTTTTTGACCTCTCAAGGATTGCAAATAATGAATGTTCCACAAACAATGTTACAGGGCAACCCATTACTATTGTGGCACTCTTCTCAATCGCGAACGCGGCTGCAGCGAGTGATTGCTCGCACGCGAAATGGCCTTGCATCACGGCATACAAAGTACCACTATAGTAAGCCAAAGGCTTGTGTCCTAGAGACGTCTTTTGTGTCAGTACAGCTGTCATGAGTGTTCCTTTGCAGTGTGAGAATAGGTGAAATTTGCGTCCATAATCAGGGTTGGCTAGCACTGGAGCGCTTGAAATTAACTTTTTTAATGATTTGAATGACGTGCTCATTTCTTCTGACCATTCGATCGTTTTATTTTCCTGTTGTGCCTCTTTGAGTGCTTGTAGTAGGGGTCTCGTGTATGCTGCATAATCTAATATCCATGCTCGGCAATAGTTGCACATTCCCAAGAATTTCTGCATCTCTTTCACTGTTGTGGGTTCTGCTACTGATCTTATTGCTTCTACCCTGTCGGGAATTATTCTTTTTCCATCTTTTGATATCAGTTGTCCCAAGTATAAGACCTCTGTCAGGCAGTACTGTAGTTTCTCCTTGTCTACCTTGTACCCCTTATTGGCCAAAAGAGTCAGGAGCGTTGTTGAATCCTTTCTACATGTTTCTTCGTCTTGTGCACACACTAGTAAATCGTCTACGTACTGAATGATTGTACTCACAACTGATAGGTTTCCCAAGTCTTCATGCAATATGCGGTTGAATATGCTCGGGCTCTCACAGTATCCCTGTGGTAGTCTGCAGTGTTCATATCTTTTTCCCCCCAGTGTGAATGCTGTAAGGTATCTACTCTCTTCAGCCAGGGGTATTGAGAAAAATGCGTTTTTCAAGTCTACTACTGTGAAATGTGAAGCCAGTTTCGGGATGCTGCATAATATTGATGCAGGGTTCGGGACCAAAGGGAACTCTTTCTGAATTACATCATTTAGGGGGCGTAAGTCCTGTATCATCCTCCAAGACCCTCCTTTTGCTTTTTTGATTGGATAAATACATGTGTTACATGGGGAGGTTGAAGGCACTATTATCCCTTGTGCTAGCAGTGCATTTATGGTCTCTTTTATTCCTTCTTCAGCCTCACGGGACAATGGATACTGCTTCACTCGGGGTAAAATTGCTCCTTGCTTTAGCTTTATTACCACAGGTTGTACTCCATGCAGCAGTCCTACATCATGGGGGCCTGTCGTCCACAAATTATTTGGTACGAGCCTCATGTCATCATCAAAAAATGACGGCGGTGCTCCTACCACTGCCATCAATTGGATGGGGGTTTCCCTGGCTTGAATCAAAATGTCACAGGGCATTGCTATTTCCATTACTATCTCACCATCCCCTTCTGTGTCTGAAAAGAGATCCTCATCTGCTAACTCTCGTAGGGCGATGTTGGCATTTGTACACAGCACTGTACGCCACTCACTTCCTTCCCTATCCACTCCGATCACAGCGATCCTTTTCGCTGATACCTGTACAGCGTGCAAGTCTAATGATACCACTGATCCTGGTGCTGTGTCGGGGCACACTATAGGGCGGAAGAGGAACTCCGCTGGAATCCTCCAGTCCATTCTTCTTAGTTCTGGAATTATGAGGGCCAAAGTCTTTAGCCCTTTAATAAACATTTCCTCATTTTCCGGCAGCCCTCGTACTTCCTGTGTGGTTGTGTAGGCTTGCACTACCAACATCGCACGCAAGGGGCATATCCCGGGTGTAGAACACACTATTCCTCTCTCGGTAAATGATATGGTCATGTTAAGTTTACTCAGGAGATCCCTCCCTAATAAATGTTTTGGTGAGTGTTCATAATACAGTAAGGGTGTCTTTACAGTTTTGCCCCCCACTGTTACATCCAATGCTTCTGTGTAAGGAACTTCAATTACAGCCCCAGAGAACCCCTGCGTCTCTAACTTCCTGTTAGATAACGGGAACCGGCCCTCCCGGATACATGATTTCTCCGCTCCCGAATCAACCATGAATATGAACTGCTTGTCTCCTATCTGCGCCCCTACCAATGGTTCCTCTGCTGCATTGTAGGTTGCAGATAGAACTGGACACGCAAGTGTTCTCTGTGGGCTGTCCTATGCGGGGTGTCTCATAGCTCCCCCCTGATTAAAGACACTTCCTGAAACCACTGACATGCCGTTGTAAGGTGCTGGTGCGGGGGCCCCGTTTGCTGTTGTCGCGAAAGGGTTGCCTGGCGTATACTGCATATTGTCATTGTTTTGTGGGTGGTTCTGTGTTCTATACTGGTGCCCGTGTTGCTGCTCAGCATTACCTTGGCCCGTGTTTCTCAGTTGTTGTTGTCCCATTGGAAGACCATATGGGCTCCCCGGGTGGGGATGGACATACTGTTCTACCTCTTGGAACCCATTGTTGGGTCTGGTTCTGCACTCCCTAGAGTAATGCCCCCACCTTCCGCAGTTCCAGCAACTCCCTTGTGCACCTCTAGGGCCCTGCCATCCATTTCCTCCCATTCCTCCATATCCCGGTCCACCTCCTCTTCGGCCCCTGTACCCACCTCGTCCCCCTCGAGGGGTCCACTCTTGCCACTGCGGACCTCCGCCTTGCTCCTGTTCATTCCACTGCCGCTGTCCTGCTCCAACCCAATTAGTTGCCACCCTTCCTTGTATTGCTATCGGCCCCTCCTCCTCCTCTTCTCCCTCCCTGCTGTGTGGGAGTGCGGCTACTGCTGCTGCAACCTTCACCAACTTTGTACTAATTTCGCTTCGTCTGCCAATCTTTTCTGCGCCACCTCCTTCTCCCTCTCCTTTATTCGCTTACAATGGTGTACTATTATGCTCTGAATCTCAGGCCATCCCTTTGCTTCAATACCTGCTATTTTGTCGAGCGCCTTTTGTACTTCTTTGGGGAGCCCTCTTTTTATAATGAAATAAAATAAAGATGTCGATTGATACCATGGCGTGCCCGTTTCTGCTCTCCACATCTCTTGGACCCGGAAAATGTAATCCATAGCCTCCTCCCCGTCATTCATTGTACACTGCATTACTGACTGTAAGTCTGGCGTGTCTGGAAACGTTTCTCGCAAGGCATCCCACACCCTTGCACGCACTGTGTTAAAGGAGGCTCCGTCATGGCGGTCGCAGTCTAATGTTACTCCCGGGAAACCGGCCTTGACCCATACTCTCTCAGCCTGATCCCCCACTGCTGATACAAGCAAGCTCTTCACATCTCCTATTGCTAGGGGTACCCCGGCAGTGTGCTTCTCAAAGGCGTATATCCACTTACTTGCCCCTCCTGATAACGGGGGCAATAGCTTTAATAAATTGGCTTTATCCATCTGCGCCCATGGGATATAATTCGGCCTCCCTCCTCCCCTATGTATCAATGGGAGCTGCAGCCTTCCTTTTGTCGTTGCATCCGGACCCGTTTTGGCTGCTGAGGTCCCCAGTGATGCCATTTTCCCCACCCTGTTCCTTAATCGCCCCGTCCACTCATCATCCAGTGTTCTCATTGAACATGTACCATCCCCCCCCTTCGCTTCCCCCTCCCATTGCCATGCTCAACCTGTCGCTTTCTTCTAAATCGTCCCTTATATCACATAGTAATTCCTCTCTGTCCCCCATAGATCTTTCTTCATTATCAATATCTCCCTCCCGTGTCCCTACTTCGATTATTCGTGTCGGTTCTTCTTCAATTCTGAACAGTATCTCGCCTTTTTTCCACCCGTCTTCAAGTTTTCTATACTCACCTGGCGCCCTAGACGTGCGCCCTGATCTAGCCGCATTAAGTGCTGTTTGTTCACACATGTCTTTTATCCTCGAGAGCTCATCTTTTGCTATTGAGAGTCTTGATTGTAAATCATCTGTGAGTTTCTCTATGTCCACCCTTTGTGTACTTGCCTGGGCTCGCTCCCTTGTACTTTCATATGGCGGGGGTGCCGTGGGCCGGCGGGGTGTAGTAGTTGTCTGGGGAGGCACATATGTGGGGTCACTGTATCCTTCTGCGGGCACAGGCTTGTTTAATATCGGGTACAAACTTTTTACCTCTACTGGTGGCGCTACACTTGACAATTCTTTAACATCTTTCTGTATCATCAGTGGATTGTCTGTGGTGGACGGGAGATCAGGATTTAATGCTAGTGTTTTAGGCGGTGGTATCTCTTCAAATAACCTCCAGAGATCTAATACTTCTCTCCTATTTTGCAACTGCTTCCCCTTGTACTTCAAACAAATGCATGTGGCCACCATTTCCAGAACACTTTTATCAAATGACCCTCCCTCGGGCCATATCTGGGGTAACCCCTCTCCTTTCAACTCGGTTATCCATTGGTCATGATATTTCTTAATTCGCTCCGCGTAGCCTGGTAGGTTCTTACAAATATGTGATAAGGGTGTTTCGGCCCCCATCTTGCGTATTTTCCTAGTACTTGTTTCTCTCTGTGTGTTCACAATTACAATGTAAACCTCTTACCACTATGGGTTTCGTTTTTTACTTCACATTCAACAATGGGCTCCTTCGTGCTCTGCCCCCTACTTGCGCAATACAAGACTGGCTGTACACAGTATCTATTCTCTTTTTCTTTGGGGGGCACATACAAGAGCAACCCATCAGTATTTCGACAACCTTAACCCGGAAATCAAATAGGTACACATTCTCTTCACCTTGTCACTCTTCTCTACACAAAGTTCTATCCGGTCACACTCACCATGACCATTCGATTTCTATACATTTATAGCCATTTTACACACTTACAACATCAGATTGACGTCTGACACATACGAGGCACACACACACCTCCCGTAACACTCTAGTCACAATTCAAACTATCCTCCCTTTCCTCCCTAGCCGGCTGCCCCTGTCCTTCTTATTCGGATGTATGGATGCGTATATATATATATATATTGGTTTGCTCTTCCCTCTTATAGTAGGACTCTCTTTTTCTTACTTTCTCCCTAAGTTTGGTACTAATCTCACTTTTATTTTCCCCCCTAACCCTAAAGAAAAGAAAAGAAAGAAGTAATAGCGGTCACTAATATATTCTCAGTGCCCCCTTTTGCTGGACACTTTTATCTTATTTTCCACTTCTTCATATATTCCCAGTACTAGTCAAGATAGCACTATGCGGCGCCGCCTTCCACCCCCTTTCGGAGTTAGGTTCCCGTCACTTTTATCTCTTATTCACCTCCTAATCCTAATGGCCATATGCAAAGAAAAAGCAAGGAAATTTTAGGATGATCCTTAGTAGATCTGCGTACCCCCTCTTCGTTCCCTGTCCTACACTTCTTCCCCCACTCCCTTTACAATCGCTCGCACTCAATACTCACGTGCCCGTCTTGAACCGATAGTCTCCGAAACTGGGTCCGTCCAGGCAGTGTTGCCGTCAGCTCAACAGTCAGCCCCGGCTCCGGCGAGCGGTACTCAAAGGGGATTTTTCAACTGGGATCCCGTACCCTCTCTCTTTTGAGTGCGCACTTCTTAGTGTACCGGTCGCCGTTGGCGGCCAGCCTCCCGGAGCCGGCTCACCTTGTGTATCCCTTTTCGACCGGAGATTCTCGTGCCAAAAGGGGACGGTAATGTTAGATCGGGAAAAAATAATAGTAATAATCACGCTTTCGGGGTCACCACTGAAGGCAAGCGTCCCCAGCCAGCACGATCCTCCCCACAATAAGAGACAATGAAGGACTCTCCCAAGTCGGGAATAAGGCCAAGACAGAGTGCGGGTGAGCTTAAATGGGAGTTTATCAATCAGAATATGGCATGCAAAGAACTCTGCAACCTCCGAGAGCGCTCTGTCTGACAATAGCAAAGACAGGCGTATATATTTACAAAGAACGTCATAAGAACCTACATACTATAGGGGGCACAAGTTCAATGGGATTGGGTGGTGATGACTAACTATAGGTGTTGCTGCGATGTGGTTGGCCGTGGCTGGAGAACGTCACTGGTCAGCCTCGTGGGTTGGACTGGGCCTGGCAGGTTGGCAGAGTTCATCCGGGCGGTGTTGTTGTGCCATCGCGGCCAGTGTCAGAGATGAATGTCTTTTCCTGACTTATTTGCCCTAGGCCATGCACACCGCAGTCAGTCAGTCATTGCAATATTATCCTCTTTAGTAAATCTTCCAATAGGTTATTCTATAGGTTAACGCAACACAGGAGGAATGCACCTTGTGAGGGGTCTAATGGTCATTCGTCAGGGCATGGTTACCAGTGTCCTGTTGACCGGAGCCATAGGTTGAGGGGCTAAGCTTCAGGGCATGGGACGGACGGTACAAGCCTCCCTGTCTTGTTAGATGTGGTTATAAATGTGCCGCTGTGTGTTGCCACAGTGTTGGGTGTCCTGATTGCACAGGGCCATAAGTCTAAGATGATCTGGATGGTTGTGGGGTTTACGAGGGGGCGCCTTTGGAAGTGTGGGTTCAGGCAGGGGTTTACTGCTGTGCTGTAAATAATGCAGGTGGCGGCCCGTGGCCTTGGGTGCTGCAGAGGGGGCTAAACATCTTTGAAGCGGCTCCAGTCTAGTTTGGGGAGGTGGAGCAGTGCGGCGCGGGCCTCTGCTCTCATGTTTGGCAGTCTTTGCAGGGTGGGCGGGGGAATGGCCTTGCACATATTCACAAAGGTATCTCCCTCGTGTGTTGCCAACTTTAGGTAAAAACATCACAAACATTTGAACGCTCGATAATACTTATTCAAATCACTTTAAAACATGCATTTCAACTTTGCTGAATGTGTTTCGATTATATTCAGTCTGGGCACCTTATTCATACACTATGTTTTAACAACTACAGTATTTAGTCATATGCATATACATTTGCAGTAAGTGAGGTAGTATCAGGGTTGGTGGAGTACATAGAAAGTAACCCGCCACTGTACGTGGCGGTGGTGGCACATAAGGGGCTTAGACATACACGCGTGACGAGTGCATTCTCGCACACTCTTCACATGTGCCCTTGGTATGGTTACATTCGTTTTCTTGTGTTACCCTAGCAGCATTAGTCCAGTTATGGCGCGGGACCGCGGGGTGTACGGCTTTCAATGATACATATGAATAATAATCCCCCGGAATGCTTTTATCATTTGCACACCCCTGCAGGGGTGTGGGTCCGTCACGGCTGGTGTCATGTACGATAAGTACACAATTTTACAGGTTTCTTTAGTAAAAGTGGTTGTATGGAGAGGATACATGTGTTAAAAGTGTTTTTTACATTCATATTTGGGTACCTGTCTGCTTTCATCAGATGACCATTCTACAGATCTTCCCATCGCCCAGGCCTTGCTGACCGGGTCATTCTGGGAGCAGTGATACACTGCGGAAGGTGAACTGTTACAATGTTAGTGTATTACGCTAGATCATGTCCGTCTTGTTCGTGGGAACGGGCTTGCAGCGGATCTGCCATGGTGCAGCGGGGACAGGGAGGACTGAAACTTTCCGAAGGTGGGGGCCGCGCTACAGCGCGCTGAGCTCACACCATCTTTAGTAGACAAAAATGGTTTCTGAGGCCTAGCTAAATTTAATACGTGCGGGCAAAGTCAGCAGCAGGTGAGCCATCCACCACCTGGGCCCTGGTGTTAAGGAGGGGACGCCCGATGAGCCATGGCCCCCACCTGGGGTGGAGATGCAGGCCAGGGGGGTCCCTTGGATCGCTCCTCCCCTACAATAGTTGTAGATGATATGATAGATATGAGTGCACTTGTGCATAGTTGAATGCTGTTGTGAAATCTAGAACGGAATGAGCAACCAGCTGGAATGAGAGAGCTGTGTAGATTGGAAGAAAGGTTTTAGAGGCAGTGGTGTTGTTTCAGCTGGGAGCCTTTCAAATGATATTGGATATCTGTGTGCATTAATATAAATGTTCATCCTGGTTAAGTGTAATTTTATAACATATTAATAAGTATTTTTTCCATAATTATACTGTTATTTCTCCTATCTTTTAACATGAAATTACACTTTGTTATATAGCTGTGTTGGTTGTGTCTGATTACTAACATAGTCATTTGTAAAGGAAGTTGAAACGATATGGCATGTATGATGTACTGTGCAAAAAATATTCATACCTGTACTTTTTGTTCATGCGTGTGGATGTGGGTGAATCTGTAAGTGGAAATGTTGGAGACTTCACTAGTATTTGCTGTAGGTGCTTTGCAGTCACAGGGCAATTGTACTCGGAGTGATCAACAGTACATGTAAAGTGCTGAATTGTGAGGATGGAGTTAGATGTAGAGGTCGTGCATGTGATTGGTGGATGGTTGTGTGACTGCTTAACAGTAACCAATGAGGGAATGGTGCAGAGAGTGAATTGCAAAGGGTAGAAGGGCTGTCACAGTGTTACATATGCACTCCGCGGACAGCACAGCTGTTCGCAGACAAGACATGCAGCATCTGGCCTTCTGAGCAGGAAATGAGAGTGTGTTTTGAGGAATAGCGAATCAGGTGTTGAAGTTCTGCTTCGTATTGAGAGAGGCCGTGTGTAAGGAAGATGGCAGAGGTGGAGAAAGTCAGGGTGGTGGTGCTTGGAGATATGTCCGTGAATGGTTTGGAGCAGTATGCTAAATCTAGGAATGTGGCTAACCATTTTGACACAAAAGGAGTCGAGTTGCTGTGGTGCCCTGTGCCTGGTTTTAATTTGCATGCAATGCTAGAAGTTTGTAAGGATATGGCTAGGTATAATAGTCCACATGTGGTTGTTCTGCACTGTGGTGCTTTGCATTTGGCTACGTCAGTGCCCCTACTTTGTTGCAAGATCTACAATCTTGGTTCAGACAGTAATGAAAGAACTTCCAAATGCCAAGATTATTTTTTCTGGTTTGATACCTACGCCAATATGGGACAATAGTTCTGTTTTTTGCCCTCAGCAAAATATTTGCAGGCACTTAATCAACCGAAGCATGTTTGCTTGTATGACTAGAGTTGGAATGTTCTTTTGCAACAATGAGAACATTGACTCTGGTAATGTTGATTACTTTAAAGATGATGGCATGTCTTTATCTTTTATGGGAAATGCCATATTGTTTTGGAACATAAGGGTTGCTTTGGAGAAGGTATTGTGAAGAAGGGGGAATGGGGCACATTATTTAAATTTTCATTCCCCACGCTCAGGTTTTGCGATTTGTCCATGGGCAGCGCGGCTGTCCGCGGCCAGCACGTATTATGTATGGGATTTTTGAGGTTGAGAGTCATGCAATTGAGACCTAGAACAGCAAGGGATTGGTCAATAGGGTTTATGGGTGGGATGTGTTAACAGAGAGTTTGTCTGAAAGTATTTTTCCTGAGAGGAGAGGAGATAGCTATGGCTGTGTTTTCAGAAAGCAGATTGTCTGGATTTTGGGAGGTTCATGGATAAATTGGTTGGAGGTGCATGCAGATCTCTGCGTGTGGCTTTAAATCTTGGATTCCCTCATGTGGAAGTGCACTAGCATGCAGTGCGTGGAACGAAGTGGCTGGATTTAGTACCTCTTTGTGCTTCTTTGGTGACACAGCATCATCCAGACATTATTTTTATTATTCATTGTGGAGGGAACAATTTAGGACATTTTTCTGGAATCTCTTTGCAATTTGCAATGAAAGAGGACTTGGGAAAGTCATGGACATGTACCCAAACTCCAGAGTCATTTTTTACTGTATTGCGCAGAGACAAATGTGGCTGCTTTCTTCTTCATTTGGTCCACAAGTGGAGAATGCAAGGCGCAGTGTGAAACAAGGCTGTGTGTACCCTTTTTAGAGATGTTGGTATGTCCTCTTTTCACAATGAAAACATTATGTTTTGTAGTACACACATTATTTGCAGAGATGGAGCACATCTTACTTATGGCGGCAATCAGATTTTTCTGCAAAATATACAAAGTGCATTGCAACCTTTTTTGGAATTACAGCAATCCATTTTGCCATAGGTGTTGGCCATTTGAAGTTTTCAAAACACCACAAAAGGGCTCTTTTCAGAGCCACCACTTCCTCCCAGAAAAAGTGCAATGTTTGTGAGAGGGCACCACTGTACAGATTTTAGATGTCCTTGGACTGTCCGCTGACTTCTAAAAATGCACAGGGCCCTGCGCATTTCTAGACACTTCTCTTTTTGAACTGTGGAAGGTGGCTCTGAAAAGAGCCTTTTTTGTTTTCTTTTGGTTTTTGTTGTTTTATATGTTTTTTGTTTTTTAAACACGACACACAAGGAAAGGAAGGGAAAGGAGGGTAAGGAAGGGACACCGACTACAGGGATAAGAAAGGGCAGGTGGAGAGAGGAAGATGTAGGGTGGGCCTTATTCAGGTAGGTAGCAGTTCTTCTCATGCTCCTGGACCACAGTCTCGAAAGCACTTTGAAGGTTCTCCCCCTGCAGAGTACTGTGTCGCAGTACATGCATAATACTGTGACATTCAAAAGGTAAGGATCAACAGCATCATGTATGGCCTGCGAGGCAGCTGGAGGGATCCACTGCCCCACAGGAGTGTCTCTTGTGGTGGCAGGAGCGTAAATGGGGGATGCTGCAGAGGAGCTCAACCTACTACATTTATTGCAAGGTAGAACCTTACGAATAACCCCACTGTGGAACGATTTTAGTTGTCTCTTCATTGTGATAGTACCATAGCTGAACAAACCCGGTTTCCCACGATTCAGCACCATCTTGCAATGATTGCAGGCCACCTTGTGTGCACGTGCTTTTGGTACTCCACCAACAGTGGTAAATAACCTCCACACCCAAGATCCATGCTGAGAACTAGTAGTAGGGACTTCCATTATCTCATCCTCTTCATCCTCTTCATCACTCTCCTCTGTGTTCTCACGCCTGTTCCCCTCTGCAGGCCCTCTGGGAGGTGGTGGTTGTGGAGGGGTTGGGGGTGCTGCTGAGGCAGCAGTAGCACCAGCGGCAGACATGGATGCCATCAGGACAGCTGTTTCAAAGAGCAGGAGCAATACAATGCAACAAGGAGCAGTCTCTGTCCTGGAAGCCCAAAAACAGAATAAGGAGCAGCTCTTGGGTGTGGCTTTTTGTAGGAGTGCTGGGCGCACTTCACGGACACCCTCAATGTCCCAGGACACTTTGTACACTAAGGTAGGTCTCAAAAAATTCAAAAAAGGATGCAGATGGCCAGGGACATAGTGTGGGACTTGTGCAAGGGTGAACTTTCCCAGGAAAATACCTTGGATTGCTGAAAAAACACTTTTTAGGTGTCCGGGGGCCCACACTGTGTCTGTTATGCTTAGCATGGGTGCGGTCACATGATGATGTTGAGGACACGTTGGCAGATGGGACAGTTGTCTGTAGGACACCAAATGTGCGGGGTCAGATGTACACATGTGCACGGGTGTTCTACGGACAGTGTTCAGATCCGCGAACAAAATAAATGTGCATCACAACTTTGCAGCCAGGTGGACAGGTTATGTGTTCTACGGACATATTCATTCTGGTTACGGAAAATGCAAACAGGGGGAATGTTCTTAGGACACTTTATTTTGCTTAGCTACGAACATGCAGACATCTTTATTGTTCTGCAGACAACCCTAGTTTGACTATGGCCAGTTTGAACAGGTATAGTGTCCTTAGGACACCTCCATTTTGGTTAATAATGGACAGGCGGATATCTTGTATGTTCTAAGGACAGTCCCATCTTGATTGAGGACAGTGCGAACAGGTGTAGTGTCCTTAGGACACCCCCATTTTGGTTAATTGCGGAAAGGCAGACATCTTGTGTGTCCTAAGGACACCTCCATTTTGATTGCCAACAATGCAAACAGGTATAGTGTCCTTAGGACACCCCCAATTTGATTATTTGAGGACATCCCGTACAGTTACGCTGTCCGCAGACATTCTAAATGCCTTTTAAAAAAAAAAAGAACACACAGAGAAATATACTAAAAACACACTTAATATTTTATGACTGTACAAAACTATAAAAATTATGAAAGAGAGGGGGAAGCAGAAACAGATACAAATACAGGGGAATTAGGGGTTTGGACATGATGGATGGTAGGGGAGGAAGGGAGTGAAGTCTCATTGTAACGTTTTTGGTGCTGGGGAGTTTTTGGCGATAGTTGGTTGGGACATGGAGAGGGGGTACAGGTACTTGTGGGAAAGTGATATCTAATTTTTCCTCTTATATGGTCCTCCAAAATGTTTTTTAACAGATTGAAATTTTCCAATAACATATACATTTTTAGTTACATTTGTTGCAGAGGATGTTCTAACATCTCTCTTGGTACATTATGTTTAATGTCTGTATGGTCTGTAAAAAAGAAAATGTTAAGTACACATAAAGTAATGGTTATTCATTGGCTTATATAGAGAAGTGCAGTGTCTACCATTAGTATCACTGTATTGACTCATTTCATCCAAAGGAACATTTTCTTCCAGCCATTCCCAAGTACTAGACATTTCTGTGTAGAAAAAGAAAATATTACTTTTAGTGTACCTAATACAGAAAGTTAATAAATATATACAATAAATGGAGTGTACTCACTCGTTTCTTGCTAGGTTTTGCTGTTACTGCTGTGTAGGTTTTCTGTTGATTTTTGCTCTGAATTTCTGTGAGGTAATTCTGTTGGAGGCATATTTATTGTGTTTTGGTATATTCCACTATGTGGCATATGCTATCTAATTGAACTGCTAGTGTCTGGCATACACAGTTTTACTTCTTATTTATTATTGAATGTAATTTATTGATGTGCTTTTCCAACATGTTTAGTGTTTTTTTTTTGGGATGCTATAACAATGTAAGATAGTTTTGGATAGTGATGATGTTGTCTGAGTCCATCCGCGAACATGCACATGGTCCGTGGATATCAGACCCACTAGTGCAGGTAGGGGGTTCAATATGTTCTATGTTATATGTATATAAACTAAGGGCATTTTAGTAAACATTTATCAAAATTTACATTATCTATATATCTAGATTCAGTGAAAAGACTTTGTTACAGGACTGTTATGGTTAAGTTGTGCTACTAAAAACCTATGAAATTCAATAAAAAGACATTGTTAAAGGAATGTTAGGGTTAAGTTGCGCTACTACAAACCTATGAAATTCAGTGAAATAAACTTTGTTAAAGGGATGTTGTGGTTCCAAGTAAAACCGAAAACCCCCTGAAATTCACCAGTTATGGTAAGCTAAGCAACCATAACTCGCGCCACCACCGTGCACTGCTAAGACTAACACCCAGGACATCAAAGATGACATCACAAATGTCATTGATGACATCACTGACAGAAATACAAAACAAGATGTAGTGATTTAGGTTTTCATGTTGTCTTTGCAGAATGAGTAGAATGCTGAGTGAGTGACATGGAATCATGCTGGTGAGAATGTTGTTGTATGGTTGAGAGTTCTGAGTGAGTCAGTTGGTGAGATGTAGCCTACCTGCGAGGATGCCGGTGCATGTTTGCCTGGAGCTTTGATGAACTTGACATATGAAACATAAAAGATGTACTGGAACTTCATTAAAGGAACAACTAGAACATCAAGAGATGTCAGAGTCATCACTGGGAACCCAGAGCTTTACATTAGCGATGAGGATGCTGGCTGTGCTGGGGGGACAGCACTAAGGAGGTCACATGCACTGCCCCCCCAACCAAAGAAGATCCTCTCAGGTAGGGCAAGCGATTTATGTCAGTAGGTACAGAAGCCCAAGCACAAAGGGCACCTGCGCAGGAGATAGTGAGCAGCACCAGGGCCAGGGGCCAGCTGTCCTGCCATCAGTTGGGCAGATTGAGCACATTGATCAAAGTGACTGGCAGAGGAACAATGGTAGGGCTGAGGGCCCATTGGACAGTCCTGAGGGGATTTGGGAACCCAACGCTGCAACATGAAGGCCTGTAAGCCCACAGCAGTAGCAATCGGAGAGGCTTGGAGCCTGAGCTGCGCCTGGGAATGAAGAATCTGGAAGTCATGTTGTGCTGCTGAGGGGCTTGGAGCCCAGGGCAGCAGCATTGGGAGAGGCTGGGAGCCTGAGCTGTACCAAGGAGATACTAGGAGACCACTGCTCTCTGACAGAGGGGCTAGGTGCCCACTATGAGAATTGTGTTTTTATGAGGGTCCAAAGTGACTTTGGTGGAGTTTTGTGCCCATTGCAAATCGGAAGAGGGGTGGAGCTCATTAAGGCCTGGAGCAGCTGGGAGCCATGGTACAACATTGGAGGGGCTTGGTCCCAGTTCAGTTGAGACCGTGCTGAGAGATAAAGCACTTAGCCGCAGTGTGAGCAAGCCTTACCAGACTAGATGCTGCTGTGTGGTGGTGCACTGTCTACAGTAGCAGGGAGCTCCGGAGCATTTTGGTTTGTGCTAAAAGAGGCTGGCAATACGTATAAACTGTGACTTACCTAGTCTTTGAAGGGCCATTGAAGGAGCTGTGGTTTGGCAGGAAGTGATGAAGGCGGAGTGTGTCCAGGCTGGAAGAGGGGGCTCCGATGTTGTGCAGAGCTATGGAATGTCATAGTGGCCGGTGCGCTGTGCTGTGGACATTGGTGTTGAGAGCTCCGTCTCTCATGGTGGCTTCAGAGGTCTGATGACATGCTTTGGAATCCAAAGGGTGTTGGCGACGGTACTGTGATCTGAGCATGGTGCATTATGGAGTGAGCCCTTGTGTGGACACGGCTGTGGAATGCTCGAGCTGAACAAGCTTAGGGGCTGCTAAAGAAAAGGTCCTTTCTCCGTGCCATGACAGCGTCACAATATATTTTACTTCCTGGGTCCGTTTGGTATTTGGTGAGTAGTTGGAGGGCAAGGAAGCTGGCTAATGATGCAGCTATTTGGAGAAAAGTAAAGAGAAAGCAAGGTGCCGCGGTCAGTGGTGGTGCTCATAGTAGAGTCTTGCATCTTTATAATGAATTTAGTGGCGCGCATTAGGTCATCTGTAACAGTGTGGGTGTGTCTCTGCGGGTACCGTGGCACATATGAAGCAAAATAGGAGAAACAAATTAATCGGACAGCGTGCTGGCTAGAGGCAGCAACATGTTTGGCAGTGGAAACATCAGCGTTTGGATGATGGTCGAGAAGTTAGTTAGAAGAGGGACCGTGTCCCCCAAGGTATTTTTTCCTATGATGGTGGTGGCAGGAGAAAGATCATGGCTATAGAATTACTTTTGGTTATATGTGGTGCATTAGATAACATGCAGCAGAGTTTCAGTTAACATGTTGTGTTTAAACTGTCATGTGAGGCCTGTGATAGTGGTGATATTTTGACACTATCATTGCAACATGAGCATTTATGAGAGAATGTACACTGGATGGGAGAGTGTGGTGTCGTGGCCTTTGTTGAGAGACACACATTTGATGTGAGCAATGTTAGTTTTATGAGGAAGTTGTGTTTAACGCATGTTCTTTCCGCAGACAGACTTTTCAATGCAATAGGCAAAGTGGACTGATATTGCTATAGTACATTGCATGGGAAATGTGATAAATGGAATATGTTTATTAATTTTTTGCTTTGCAGATGCGACTGTTTAAAGGACTTTTGTGCCATTTAGGGAGAACTAGGAAGCTTAAAGGCCGATTCATGGAATCAATGTGCGCCGAAAATGGTAGCGCAAGTGTGAAAATCGCAACGCAAGCATGCCAAAGCCGCGCACATCGATTCATGGAAGTCAGTGCGCGTGTAAATCCTGGGATGTGCGCTAAAATCGTGGGTGGCGCACGCGGGTGCACACGTCATTAAACATGGTGGTGCCCCCACATCCCCAACCACATGCACGGCCGCTGCACATGGGAGGTGAAAGGGCACGTGGTGAGGCAGCCCTTACCCAGCTGGTGGCTAATTACTTCACCTAAAATCCTACCCCTCTGGAGTGCACACAGCCCTGGCACATACCAGCTGGCAATCAATGATGATGACATAAGGGACAGTCAACTGTCACAACCATACCAGCCTGAGATTGGTCAAATGGAAGTGGTACATTGTGTGCATCCATAACTACTTAAAGACAACCAATGCTGTGTTACAAAAAGACACACATTCATGCAGTCACCCAACCCCTCCCCATCTCAGCTACCCAACACACCATGGCATGTCATGCAATGTGAAAGCAACCAAATGAATGAACAACACATGACACAAGTGTCACAAAGTGCACTGTCCCAAATGTAAAAAGGCCACAGACAATATGCTCCAAGTAATCAATAAGAAACAGCACACATGAACAAATACTTACCAGCAACACAAAACAGCAACACAGGATGAAACAGTGGCAAAATATGACAGTACAAAATCAAAGTAGTGCAAGTCTCACAACCTGACTAAGAAAGCACATCCACCCCTTCCAACTGCAGAGTGTTGCTGTCAGGCAAATGTGTCAGTGTACTGCATACAACATGAACTGCATCTGCAAAGGAGACGGCCTTGTGAAGACATGAAGAAGGTACATGTGAATAAGGAGAATGACATGGATGCACAAAGACATATCAATACACCATGCAGTGTTCAATCCAACAACAATCCCCACTAGGGATGTACACACAGTTTTGACTACAGACTGCCCACACAGCTCATGGGAGCCCAATGCCACTGTGTAAGTTACTGTCACTTGTTCACACCCTTTGCAAGCCCATGGAAAGGGGAAGCAGGAGGGGTGTGTGTGTCAGGAGCACAAGCATCTAACCCAAAGACAGGACAAGCCTGCATGTACCCAGCTGGAATACACAGTTGATGCCCACGGGAGCCACACAAGGTAACACACTGTTAAAAAAAAAAAGAATACAAAAATCAAAAATGGCCATGTGTGGACTGCGGGGGGAAGCCACCCAGGAGGTTTGAGGACAGGGTGCACCCCAACACCCACCTGCGTGGGGTTGAGAATAAAAAAATACCTCCATGGGCTCATGGCCTGCACAGCTACGCTACTGTGGGAGAACTGCTGTCGCTCTCTTCACCCTCTGCTGCTACATCAGGAGGTGGTCGTGCTATGGGAGGCAGCCCACGCAAAGCCCTGGTATGGTCCTCAATGGCAGCAAGCATGCAGGTGTGCAAGGTTTCGTTCTGGAGGATGATGGTACGGAGATCCCCATGCAGCACCTCACGGGTAGCCTGCATTTCTACCTGCATGGCCTCACGTGATGCCCGGATCTCCGCATGGGTTGCCTGGAGCTCTGCTGAGAGTGAACGTGTGAGCTGCTCAAGCTGCTGTTCTGACCTAAAATTTCAGGAAGCCTCAAGTTCACCCAGAGTCTCCCTGAGGGACTGGTGTTCTAACCTCAGGGCTTCCCTGTGGCCCTGTGACTCTACACTCTCGCGCAAAGTGTCCGGTGCCGCCCGTCGGTCCCTGTTGGACGCCAACATGTCCTCACCTTGCTGTGCTGGCACTGCCTGTGGCTGCAGGGCTGCATTCCCCCTTTGATCTGATGGCCCAGGAACAGGAGCTAATGTTGTGGAGAGTGACCAGGCATACGTAACCACCAAAGGCGGAGTTACCAACACCGACATCCCCATAAAGGGGTCTACCCCCGGTGCAGGTGGGTTGGACAGAACAGCATCCCTGCCAGAAAGACTCACCTGCGACGGCACATATCTCTCGCTGTCCAATTCAGCACCTGAATCATAGAGGTCTGTGGAGGTGCACCCAGAGACACCCGTGGACAGTATTGTCTGCAGGAGGATTGGGTTTTCACCCACCACCACCCTACGTCCTCCACTGGTGCCCGGTTGTGGCTGAGATTCCTCCTGGGTCTGCACCATCTCCTCCACCTCAACATCATCAAGTGGCTCATCACCTGCAAAAACATGAAAGACAACACATGGAAACAGGCATGAGCACCATAGCACACACAAGCAAGCCAGAGATCCAGTACATGAATTACACATGTCCCACATGACTATAAGCCTGGCATGCATGCACTCTCAATGAGTTGGAAGGGGAGGCAAAAAGCAGACACTGAGGACTCCAAGATGGAAAAGCAACAGATTTGCTGCATGCTGGATAGCACTGGCATCACACATTAGCCTGTGAGTGGCATGTCCAATACACATATATGACACATGCCAGCACACAGATGGCACGTAGCATAGCCATGGTACATTTGACAAGTACAGCCATATGTTAGTGAATGAGTACTGTCACCCATCCATGTGAGATGGACATGATGAGATGAAAAATGCAAAATAGTGTGACAAAAAACGCATGTGCCACACACTGCAACACATCAAGTGTTCAATGATACAGTGATGGCAGGCAGATGGATACATCAATGGTTGGTCACTTCAACATGACAGGAGACAACAGTCAAGTTCCACATTCAAACAGGGCCCAAAAAATAATGTCAGCTGGCCCTTACTCAATCAGCCTGAATGGTCAAATCATTCCCATGACAAGGGAATACATGTGGGCCATTGTGGGGTGTAATCTATGGCAGAAGCATGTCCCGCGAATGATGCCCGCGGGCTGTCGGCGCGTTACAAATACATAGACATAGACATAGACATATGTGGTATTAGGGCAGAAAAATGCGTTTTAAAAATGGGAGGATTGAAACAATCAGGCTGAATGAACACTGAAAATTTCGAACAATGTTGCAAGATGACAGTTCAAGGGCAGCAATGTGGTGCTAATTGGCTACTGTGGTCAGTAGGCATACTGTCATACCCAAATCCAAAGCCGGTGAATTTTTTGGAGGAAGCACATGGGTGACCCATACCACTCATGAGTACACACCCTCACCTGGCACTCAATCAGAACACATCACCCAAGCAACATACACATGGATTACACACACATGCATGGGCACTCACTGGACAATGCTTCATAATCTGGTAGGTCTCCCACGCCTTGGATCTGTTCCTCTGTGACGAAGGTTCCAGCAACAGACTCATGTTCAGTGAGTTGGTCGTCCTCTGGTGGAGACCCACCACCAGTCACCAGAGTAGAGGCATGATTGGAAGCCAGCTTGCTCTTTGCTCTGCGTTTCAGGTCATTCCACCGCTTGTAGCAATCATCAGCTGTGCGCCTCACAAATCCAAGGGCACTAATGTGGTCCGCGATGGTCTGCCAGTGGGCAGGCGTAGTCTTGCAGCCTGCAGTCACCACCATTTTGCGGCTATGTGCCAACACATAGACCACAAGTGCATCAAATTCGGCATCATTGAAGCTAGGCTTCCTTGACATGCTGGAGTGTGTAGCCGTGTCTGGGGTTCCAGCCTGTTTTGCAAGAGCACCCTTCTTCTTCTTGGAAGGTGGTGTGGATCCTGAGTGGCTTACGCCGCTCTGGTCAGTAGGGGCAGAAGCGCAGGTGGACTGGGTACTTGAAGCCTGTAAAGGCACAATGACCAAAGGTCTTGGTGCAGGCATTGGATGCAGGGTGATGTTGGCAGTGCCAACGTCGGTGTGATGGACCTGGACCGACACTGTCCCGGCTGGGAGACTCGGAGCTGGGGTGGATTAAGCTGCAGCTGCCCCTGCAGCCTCCTCACCATGGCTACTTGGGGCAGCTGACATTGCTGCCCCAGATCCATGTGGCCTGGTGACAGGAACTTTCACCGCCACACGTGGCTTAGACTTGGTGACCTGGAAGTCAGCCTGGGAGTCATCCTGTGCCGGTTCAGTTGACACAATGGGCTGGTTCAACAAGGGCTGAGTTGGGATGGTGTCGGCTACATTTCCCACAACCATTGGGGGGGCATAGGTGGCCCCGATTGGTCCTCCACACACTGGGCTCTAGGGGCACCCTGCAAATCCTGGCCACATCCCCTACCGCACCCACCACGCCAACCTCTTTAAGTTCGGCCACCTTTGCCTCCCTTACTGCTTGGTCACCTCCCAACCATGGCACTGATTTTGTTGTGCGTATGGGAGTTGCAGTAAACAATTGTCCTGGGCAATTGGGGTGAACGGGGTAGGGTACTAGATGGAATTCGTACCCTAGTGCTCTAGCAAGTCTGTCTGTGACCCCTGGGGGAAGATGACGGGTCACGCAATGCACAGGCCCCCCAAAAACAAAGGTACACGTGCACGCAGCCCCTGGTAGACGGGTAAAAATGAACCCGCACTACGCTGTGGCACCCAAAAACACAAAAATAGGCGTACGCATGTTACACGCAGCCTACAATGACCTTTGAAGGGGTACGCGACACACGGGGGCAACCACAGTTGGAAAATATGTGCACAACTCACCGTCTGCCTTGAAAAAGAACATGAAAAAGACGCACGTGTGCGCGTTGGCAACACCCCCGCCAAAAGAAGAAAAGAACGCAGTCTGAGGAAACAGGGAGTACGAACTGGAAACGTTGTGAAGTAATCGCGTGTGAACCGACAAGAAGTACAAGAATCAACCTCTCGCTCTCCACAGAAAGCACGTACAAGAAAATAGC
Organism: Ambystoma mexicanum; assembly: GCF_040938575.1. Lineage (NCBI taxonomy): Eukaryota > Metazoa > Chordata > Amphibia > Caudata > Ambystomatidae > Ambystoma > Ambystoma mexicanum. The sequence goes on along the minus strand of NC_090937.1, from coordinate 834,947,954 downwards.
GTCATACTCGTACCTTTTAAGCCAGCCCACACGTGCAACGTTACTTACACGCGTACGCGCTAAGGCCCTTTCTTCCAATAGCATGGTGATGTGCAGTTTTCTCACGTGCTGATTCACTATGCACCTGTATCAAGATGGCCACGCAACAACACACAGAAGACCACGCTCCTGCCCAGAAGGCCATATCCCTGCCCCACAGAGCCCCAAGCACACTCCCGCCTGCCATCTGCTGCTGCCTGCCTGCCTGCTGCCCATATGCCCTGCTATTTGGTGCCTGCACATCAGCCAGGGGTGCAGTTGCTGTGACCACCCCTGCTGGAACTGAAGACTCCCGACTGGGATACCATCACTCCACAGCCCAGCCCCAGGACCCAGTTGCCCACCCACACCTGCCTCTGGGGTTGCCATGTCGGACACTACACCATCTGGCACCACTGGCAACCCCCAGGCAGAGAGGCAGAGGGCCACCAGCTTCAGTGCCAGGGAAGTTGGTGTCCTGGTGGAGCATGTCCTGGGCAGTATGATGACCTCTTTGGAAGTTTGCACACTGACAATGAAGGACGGAAGAGGATCTGGATGGACATCGTGACTGCCATCAACGAGGAGTGGGTGGCAGTCCATGAGATCAAACATGTCCAGAAGCGCTGGGAGGACTTCAGGTCCAGGACCCTCAACAAGGCCCTGCGCCTCTTGAAGGCAGCGGATGCCAAGGGGTGCCGGGTCCACCTGACCGACAACCAGATGAGGGTCCTGGAACGCATACGCCCAGCATGTCCAGGTCCTTGAGGGGCAGTCCCATCTGGAGTCGAGCGGTAAGTGTACATGCATACTGATCGGAAGCTGTGCGTGTTGTGGTGTGCCAGGAGTGTGCAGGTTGCGCATATTTCTTTGTAGGGACATGTATGGCTGCGTATGTACAGGGACGTGAACCTGCCACATGTGATTCCTATCAAGTGTGTCACACATCGATGGTGTATGTGTTGGTAAGCATGCTGTGCAAATGTGTGTGTGGGTGCACACATGTAATGAATTATGAGTATGTACTGAGGCATGGTTGTGGTGTCACACATGGATGCTGGTTCATGCTGCATGTATCTGCACTATGCACATGTGCATGTGGGTATATTTGACAAGTGTGCTACTGTGATGCAACATGGATGCATGTGACACTGACATATAGAAGGCTGAATGAGAGATGTGACATGGATGGCGATCTCATCACTGCGACAGTTGGTGGAGATGTACACATGCATGTAAGTCTGGTGGCGTGTGTGCATGTGTTGTGCACTCCCTGTGTTTCATGTGTCATCAGACTCACCTTCGGTTGCTCGTGCTGTTGTTTGTGTATGGAAGGTGCTGCGTGGTGCAACATTCCTGTTGATTTGCTCAAGTGTGTGAGTTGAAATGACATGTGTTTTGGGGAGTGTGATGCCATGTCTGTAGTTTTACACTGCCACTCATGTGCAACTGTCATGTGTGTATCAGTCCATTGTACAGTGCCCTGATGACTGTGTTCTATCTCTCCCTGTCTGCAGCGTCAACTGATGAAGAGGGCGGAGAGGGTGCTGTGGAGCAAAGCGGCAGGGATCGCACCACCAGCCAGAGACGCAAGGCCCGGCTCCCCTCCTATGTTGTCATCTCATTGGGGAGTGAGGAGTCTGGTGCCACATCCCAGGCCGCAGCTGCCGAGGGTATGTCCAAGAGGCGGAGGTCGGAGGTGGACTACTCAGCAGCAGAAGGGGCAGATGAGACCCCACAGGGTCCTACGGAGGAAGATGGCATTGAGTCATCCAGGTTGGTGAGGGGTTTGGTGGAGGAGAAGGCCGTAGAAGGGACACACACATGGTCTGGAGGTGGGGATTCCACTGTTGCTAGTGGTGCAGTGCAGGGGCAGGGACAGGATGCAGCACAAGCCGCCATGGAGGTGTCTTTGTGTTATCCTGTCCCCGATCCTGTGACTGCATCATCCTACACCGGCAGGGATGCCTACGTCCAGACCCGATTTCAGCGAGGGGATGAGCACACAACAACTGGCCTTCCTCTCCCTGCGGACGTGGCAATCTGGGACCGGGTTGAGCCTGTCCTGGCTGGGATGGCGTTGCATCAACGGGGCATGCGAGGTGCCCTGCAGTGTTTTAGTGAAGACACTGCACGTCATCTCGGATGCCTCATTGATCGCGTTGACCTACTGGGATGGGTCACCAGGGCTGTATTCCTCCGTATGCTGGACCTTATTCCAACCCCCTCCTCACCTGAACCCCCTATGCGCCAGTCCTCCTCCATGTCATCTTCCCACCCATTTATCACCTGGGTACCCTGTGGAGCTGCCTCTGACCCAGCGGCCAGGCTGGTGGAGGACACATCCCTGCCACAGTCGGGAGTCGGACGTCCAGCAGGGGTGTCCACCACGACAACTGCACCCCAGCCGGAGGAGGACGTGCAGGCAGCAAGAGTCAGGGCACAGGCACAGCAGCAGCAGCAGCAACAAGGTGGGAGCGATGATGGCTCGGGGCCATCAACATCGGAGGGGCAGGCATCGGCCAGAGGGCAGGAGGACCCAGGATAGGAAGTGTCTTCCGTGTGGCAGCGGTTGGGCCAGGCCACAGGTGCGGAGCGGCAGCGGGCAGAAGAGGCACGGCTCACAATGGTCAGGACGGAGAACTCCATGCGGAGGTTACTGAGGTGGGCCGAGTACCTCAAGGCTATTCGCAGGGAGATGGAGTCCAACATGGCATCGTCCCTGCGAACCCTTAGGGCCATGGAAGAGGACCACCTCCAGGACATTGAGCAGGAGTTCGATGATGCCCTGGCCCGGGACATCGGAAAGTGAGCCGTTGGACTAGCCCGCCGCCATTGTAAATAGTTTTAAGTGTTAGGTTTCATTTTTGTTTTGCTTTATTTTGGGGTGATTGGACTATGCCCCACACTTTTGTATATAGTTATTTCTTAGGTAGTTTCTTTGATAGGTTTCAGTTCTTTTGTTGGGCTCATGGACCCTTTGAAAATTGCTTGTACATAGTTGGACATTGGATTAATATGTACATTTTCTTTGGATTTCACCATGGAGCAATGGATTTTGATTTTTACGTTTCCTTTGGATTTGTTTTGGTGGACAGAGAGTTTGGACCATTTTTCTTTAGGATTTCTTTGGATTGGATCTACATTTCCTTTTTCATATTTTTGGACATGCATTTCTTTTCATGTTGTTATTATTTTTTTGGCTTTCATTTCGTTACATTGAATTTGTTCATAATACATTTTGATATTTTAATTCCATGTGTGGGATTCGCTCATTGGGTTCATGCATGTATATATGTGGGTTTACACGATCTATGGCAAGCAGTGTGTGTGTGTGAGACGGACATGTGTTGATGTACATGGTTGACTTTTGATTTGTGTCCTGACATAGGCATGTTGGTGTGGGGTGGATTGGTGAAATCATTGTATGTCAAGACTGTGGTGGCATGCTGTGGTATTTTGGTGCACATGAGGCCCATGATTGTGCAGCTTCCTGTCGTGTCGTGGCCTGACCCTCAATGCTGGGTGAATGGGGGTGCTGGGGGACATGAGTCGGGGCCTGCTGCAGGTGCCCCTCACTGCTGGGTGGATGGGAGTTCTGGGGGACATGAGTCAGGGCCTGACCCTCAATGCTGGGTGGATGGGGGTGCTGGGGGACATGAGTCAGGGCCTGAACCTCAAATACATGTACCCCGCTAGCACAAGGCCAATCACGTGTGGAAGTTCCCGCACACCTCAGAAATACACGTACCCCGATCGCACAGGGCCAATCAGGTGTGTAACTTCCCGCGCACTCCTGAAATACATGTACCCCATTCGCACAGGGCCAAACGCGTGTGTAACTTCCCGCACACCCCAGAAATACACGTACCCCGCTCGCACAAGGCCAATCGCGTGAGAAACTTCCCGCGGACCCCCGAAATACACGTACCCCTCTCGCACAAGGCCAATCGCGTGTTAAACTTCCCAGGCAGCGGGGTACGTGTATTCGGAGTGGTGCGCGGGGAGTTTTACAGACATTTTCATGGTTGGGGGCTGTATGCTGGTCCACTGGCCTGTGCGCCATGTACGGGATTTGTGCGCTGTTCATGGTACACAGGGAGGGGTTGGGGGTGTAACTGGTGCTGCTGCAGGGTCGCTGCGCTACTCTGCGCCACGGCTGGTTATGGATGTTGAAATCCATGAATACGCTGTGCGCGGAAATGGATTTTGGTGCACACGGCAGGTGCAGCCTGCCGCACGTGCACACTGTGCGCCAGCCGCGTGATCCACTTGTGCGCTGAATTCTATGAATTACCCCATTAGTATTTTAGCAGTAATTTTATTAATTTTAAAAACACTGTTTTGTTGTTGCAGTGTGGGGATCTGCTTGTGTAAGTCTTTGTGGTGTGCTAGAGATTTGGCATTTTGGTGATTTTTGTGCTCCTGTGCTTGATAGAATTTGTGTATGGTCTGTTCAATCGTGTTATTCTTCCAGCAGTTAAGTTAGTTTGTCTTGATTCATAGAACACTTGTGACGAATAGGGGGTGGCAACTTTGACCGTTGGTGTTTGGATGTTGTTTCACTCGGACGTTTGGAACGTCCAACTTGGTTCTGTGTAAGGTTGGGCACACAGCATAGTGTTGTGTGTTGGTTCTGGATGTGAAGATTGATGTGGGTGGTAGTACAAATGTTGTGTGTTTGTTTTGGTGAATGTGATGCATTAATTTATGTGAGGTGTGTGATGATGCCTCCTCATAGTAGTGTTGGTCTATATGGTGGATCATTAGGACACAGGTGATGCATTGGGGTGGCAACATAGGCACTTTTGGGTGCACAGTTGTTTTGTGTCGTTTCACTCGGGTGTTTGGAACGCCCAGCCTTGATCTTTGGTGTGTGTGCGTGCACAGCTCGGAGTTGTGTGTGTGGTGTGGCTATGAGGTTAGTATTGGTTAGATGGTTTTGTGTGGTAGAGGAGGAGAGAGGTGAGAGAGATACCTGAGGTGTTGAAGATTGGTAGTGGTGTAATTTTCAGTGGTTGGTGTTCTTCCTTTACTGTGTAGAGAAGGGGAGGGGAATCATTAGTATGTGTTATGGTACTATTTGAACTGTGACACGTTCAGGTTGTATGGGTGTGGTGATAGTTCATGTGGTTGTGATGAACGCCATGTGTTGGAGTGTGTGTGTGCACTGTGTGTTGTGAGCTGACCAGTTTTGGTAGGTGTTGTTGTTGTGTAAGGAAGGGAGATATGTAGTGATTTAGGTTTCCTTGTTGTCTTTGCAGAATGAGTAGAATGCTGAGTAAGTGACATGGAATCCTGCTGGTGAGAATGTTGTTGTATGGTTAAGAATTCTGAGTGAGTCAGTTGGTGAGATGTAGCCTACCTGGGAGGATGCTGGTGCATGTTTGCCTGGAGCTCTGATGATCCTGACATATGAAACATAAAAGATGTACTGGAACTTAATTAAAAGAACAACTAGAACATCAAGAAATGTCAGAGTCATCACTGGAAACACAGAGCTTTACACAAGAATTTTCAAATACCGTTTTACTACTGATTTGTATTTTGGTTAATTCTTCTGTAATATTAACAAGTTTGATAAAATAAAAGAACAATGGAAAAAGAAGGTAAACTAAGCGGTGTTCTTTTTGGTGCAGACACCAGTCCCGTGGTCTAGTTTGTTTAGTTCATTGTTCCTTTCCTTTTTCCATTGTTTATCTGAGTCAGTTACCAGGGGGAAACAAACACAGATAAAAGACTTAGAACTCGGATGATCTGAATGTTCCCTCTGCGGTGGCATTTACCGACTTATTTTAAATGAACCAGTTGTCTACCACTAGATGCTACCCCGCATCAATTATGATAGCAACGCAACTTTATAGGACCGCTTTGGTACTGCCGTGGGAATGGGCACAAGAGAATGACAGTGCTGTTCTACTCAGAGCTTCAGGAGAATGTGAAAATGAAAGAAGACAAAAAAAATCGAAGCAAGTCTGCGGAGAGGGAGTTGCAATATTAGATTTCTCAGCAACGAAAGTGGCACTTGGGCCCATGCGTTGAAACATTATGATGCCGTCCAGGCAATTGTTAACTAACGGCAATGTGAATGTTCCTGTCATCAAGCAACACAGGGAATTAAGTCGGAAATTGCTTATTGAAGTAGAAGTACACATTTGATTGTATTACTGGCAAGGCGCATCAAACCATGAACATGGAAACCAATTGTATGGCCAAGTCCCAATTGAGCATCTTGTTTAATTGAAATCTTTTGCAGCAAATTGGTAAAAGGAAATGTTAGAATGTATTCGTTCAGTATTATTTTGTGTTGTTTTGAGCGTTGTATTTCCTCTGTTATTGAATGGAAAAGCCCTGAAGAGCATATTTGATGCTAAAAAATAAAATGAAATGCTGGATTATTCCATCACACTTCTTCCCTAAGAACCCCCTGTGTATCGCCTGGCACCCCACAAAGCTTCGGTCTGATGCTTGGGCAGCCCTGCTTCAGCCAGAGAGCAGAGATTGTCAGCACGTCCGAGTTGTCCTCTGTTGGTGTGCAAATTGCAAACAACGGGGGAACACGAAGATTATTTGTTTTTCAGATATATTTAACCTTACTTGAGCTCAATGCGAATGTGCTTTTTGTAATGGGAGGTATGTCTTTTCTGCAGTAATATTTTTATGTATGTGCTGTAACACTGTAACAATGTATGTACTAAGATGCTTTTGTGAGCTGTAGTTTAGTTCCATGGAATGTTGCTGTCTTCAATCACAGCGTTCAGCGTGCAGACATGTGTTCAGAACATACTCTTGCTAACTATGCTCTTTGCATAGCTTTTGTGGTCAAGGTGTCCACTTCAGTAGACGGCTGTCCTTGATGCTAGGGCCTAACGTTGCTCTCTGTGATTCACATTGTGGCACCCAGAGAATTCCTATAATTAAGTTGAACTCTACATCCAATCTGCCATCACCATACTCCATTCTGTGAGAGCACTGTTCACCTGATTATCAGTTTACTTCTTTGTGGTTACTTATCCTATCCTGGAATTCCCTTTGTTTAAAGAGGGCTACTGGACAATTTCCTCTAAAAGCCACAGCATGATAATCCACCAGATGACACCCTGTTTTCAAAAGTCACTGCAGTAATGATGCAAAATGGCATTTACATGACCCCAACTGAAGATTCGAAAAAGGCAGCTACCAAGAGGAGCTTGGATGTATACATCAATGGGTCATGCAAAAACAATCTGAACTCCTTCTTTGCGATACTTTCGGACGGGAGGGTAGCTCTGTTGCAACATGCGGGTCTGGAAAGCAAGACTAATCTGAACAAACGCAGATTTGAATCCCGGATCCGCGTTTGAAAAAAAAAAAAAAAAGAGCAATGAAACTAGCGCCTAGATAACTACTTTATTTATTTATTGTGATATAGTTTAAATTATAAACTTTAAACAAGACATAAAAAAATATAACACATTAATACTACATAATCCAAATATAAATACAAAAAGTCATATTATGAAGATAAAACATATAGAAAATGGAAAAATCATCATCGTAAATCAGATATACAGCACACAATAATCTGTACAATATTAAGATGCAATTGCTTAATCAAATACTTAAAGTGTTATGATCAGACTAGCTTCAACCCTCAGCCAGATGGAATACAAGGCCGTCAGCAGACGCATGCTATTGGAATTAATGCAGTGGTGCCATAAAAGGTCGTCCTTGATATACTTATTATCATGGGAATAGCTGTCCAAAAGGGGATTGAATGTACTAGCCATTTCAGGGCATCCAGTCAGAAGATGCTTTGCGGTTTACAGCTGGTCTTGGCCTTTACATCGGCGGCATATTCGCAATTAGGCAGCAATGTTGGCTTTTCTTCCCGTAACCATCAACGTGGGGAGTTGCTCCAATCTAAGTAACAAGTTAAACCATCTAAGTCTGACTGATGGACAAATGTTCAAATATCTCTGTGGTTTCTTGAACTCAAACAATCTATTTTGCACGAATTTATAACTACTCAGGCTCCTCAGGTGTTCAAAGTTCTCAATCCAATCCCAGAGCTCTATTCGTTTGCATAGAGCCTTTTGAGCTTTTTCTGAATAACCCCCCCTCCCTAGATTGCCACCCTATTTCATGGTACAATTTGGACATCTGATTGATAGTTGTACAAACCGAATTCTCCCTGGCCATTTCCTGATGGACGGCTGTTAACAGTCCATTACTGGTATCTCGAGTCATTTTTAAGTATAGTGAAGCTTGCTTCTTCAATACTAATGCCTCTAGAGAGATCAGGCCTAACTCTAATCTAATAATGGCCATTGGGATGCAGGGAGGTAGGCCAAGAATACAGCACCAACATCTACCTTCAATCACCTGCAACCACCCTAGATCAATCTCCAGTAGGGCTTCCAGCCCATATATTATATCCGGAGAAAAGGCTTGTATATAAAGCTGACGAATGCCCCACAGTGTGAAGCCGCACTGTTTAACAGTAAACCTGTAAAACAGGGCAGTCAATTGTGCCGCTCTAATAGAGCGCACTTGTTTACAGGCCACATAGTCACCAGTAACTTCGAAATCAATACCCAGATATCGATATTGGGGGACATAGGAAATATTCACTAGACCTACCGTAAGTGATACACGAGATGCTTTCTTGTTAGTATATTATCTCATAACCTTTGTTTTCCCTAGATTGATACTAAGGCCGTTCACTTCTGCATACTCCCAGAGTGCAGCCGCTGATCTACGAATCCGACTGATGGTATAGTCAAAAATCACCAGATCATCGGCATACGCTAATACAGGGTAGGGGGCTTTACCAATTTTAGGGGAACAGTTGCTTATGGCAGATATTGCTTTGGGGATGTCATACACATAAATATTATAGATTAAAGGTGCTGTAACACAGCCTTGCTTTACTCCCCTATTTTGTGTAACATTAGCAGTTGTGTGGCCTTCTTGTTCTACTTTCAGTTTCACTGAATTATTTTGATGTAGGAGTTTTAGATAATATAGTAAACCTTTCAGACAACCCATTACATTCAATTTCCACCACAAGCGGCTTCTGGGAATGGAGTCAAAGGCCGCTGAGAAGTCTATATATAAGGCATATAGTGGAGCAGCCCCTCCTCTTAGAGCTCTAGCTCGTAAGATGTCCATAATCATGATGTTATGGGAGGTGGAATATCCCTGTCTGAACCCACTTTGAAATTTGGACAGTACACCAGAACTCCCTGCCCATAATTGTAGTTCTTTTAGCAAAAGTGAGGCAAATGTCTTCCCCGTGGCATCTACCATTGAGAGCAACCTATAGTTGTTAAGGCCAAGTCTATCTCCCTTTTTAAACACGAAGATTAATATTGCAATTTGCCATGAACGGGGTATTTTGCCAGATTTTAAGATTTTCTCAAATAGTATTCTCAGTAGGCTGGCCCAAAACTCGGGATATGATTTGATAACAATATTGGCCAGTCCGTTAGGACCAGAAGCTCGTGAAGATTTGATCTCTTTAATTTTATTCAAGATAAGTTCATATGATGTATCAAATGGAGCTACTAGTGGGGGACTGTCCAATACTGTTAGTTTATCATCCTCTGCATTCCGATTTTCCAGAAATTTTACCCAGACTCTGCCTTCGATGGGGTTAGTCAGTGCCCATTTTGGGCACCTTGCGCCTCGCCCAATAGGGACCAGATGTTACGTGTTTTCCCTTTGCATATGGTCTCCACCATTCTTTGCCAGGCAAGTAATTTGTCTGCTTTTCTTTTTGCTTTAATGGCCGCTCTATATCTGTTTTTGATCACTCTCACTTTTGCATAGTATCTCTCCCCAGGGCCATATCTGTTTTAGCTTTACGGAGCTCAGCTCTGAGAGACCTTTTCATATCTCTGATCGTTTTGTCATAAGGCAATTTTTTCCCCTCCAAACTTATCATTAACCCCACTGGTAAAGCTGCGTGCTTTTCTGCAAAAGCCTGGACCCAGTCCTCTATACAGTCAATAGACAGCTCATTAAAATTAGGGAGCTTACTATAATCTGCCGCCCCCAGAGCCTCAGTAGCATGGGAAATGTTTTTATCCGTCCAGGAAATCCTGGTACCCATTTTATTGGTTTTTACCATGCCTATATTACTGGGCAAGGACTGCTCTCTGGGAATGCTAATCTCGCATATCAAGGTGGCATGGTCGCTCCATTCATTAGAAATCACTGTCATATCCATCACCTGTAACTGGATCCTAGGGCATACAAATACATAATCCAGTGTGCTATATGAGTTCCCATTTGACCATGTATGCTGCCCAGGATAGTCACTTGTTGTTCTACCATTAAGCATTTCCATGTCCCAGGACTCAAACAAATATTCCCATGCTCCACCCTCAAGATCCTTTTTATTATGAGCCATAACTCCTCTGTTTTTTAATGTAGGGTTCTGCATTTTACTCTCATGCCCTGACATATGGCAATTAAAATCTCCAACAACAATAATTCCAGTGTCACTAAATATGAACAACCAATTAGCCAATAGATCCTGGAGAGAGTCCTGCAATTGTTCGCTTAACTTCTCCCCAGGTGGATTATATAAGCTCACCAGCAAAAAGGAGCCCTTAGGATCCTTACAGTCTGGAATTACTTCGACTGCTCTCATATTACTTTCAAGGTTGCAATCAATCTGTCTCGAACCCAATATGTTAGACACCCCTATGGTCAGTCCACCAAATGGCCTGCCTTTTTCTCCCTTTTTTGCTGCCGAGTGGTATAATACATAGCCATCCAGTATTAACTGATCGATGGCCCAAGTCTCTTGAAAACAGAAGCAGCTATATTTATCAAGTAGCTCTGTTTAGCCCTCCGGCGATAGGAGATGGGCAAAGCCTCAACAGTTCCAAGATAGTATGGTTAGATCTCATTGTTTAAACAGAATCTCGGGAGGTGCATCTACTAACCATTTTAGCATTTGTTGGACTTCTAATGCATCAACCTTCTTTTCCTTAGGTGAGCTTGAGCAATCCGCTATTACCGTAGCAATATCTGCTTCTTTCATTGGGCTGTTCGGGTCAGTTTCATTAAGATCGGCATCTACTTCAACATCCACTGCTTTTAATTCCTCTTTAAAGTTTCTTAACAGTTCAGCAGTAGCCAAGAACTTACAGTGTAGCGCAGATACTTTAGAATTTGGACCTTTCAAGGCCTCAACAAACAAAAAATCATCGGATTTGAGGACCCGAAGTTGTGGAACCGAATCTAGTCTTATCAGGAATTCAGAACATGATAGCCATTTACTATCCTTCCTGTGATATAAGTTCTTGATCAGAGATATGCTGTTTCCTCTCGTCTCCCCTTTGTTTTCTATGACGGCAACTGCTGTGGTTGCTTGGTTTTCTGGCTCTATAGGACGTTTTGATGCTTCGTCCGTGTTGGTGGCCTCACTGTTGCACACCTCTTCCAACTCACTGTTGCACACCTCTTCCAACTCCACAATCTCCATCTCCCCTTCCAGCTCATTTACAACCGCTTGTGCGGGAAGCAGCCAGCTGGTAAGGTATCCCTCCCTTGCTGCCTTCCTTTTCTTGGCTCTTGCCTCTCTTTTCCTGCTCTTTTTGGTAGGCAGTCCCGTCTCTCCCTGCTCTGGCATCGGGCGTGTCATGGCACTAACTCCTTTGCCCTTTCCGGCCCTTCTTGCTAGTCTCTGTTGTTTTCTTGAGAAGAAAGGGTCAGGGCTATCCACCTCCTGTACAAACTCCAGGTTTTGTTGCTTTTCGGTTTCAATGGCAATGTGGATGGCCTCAGAGAGATTAGCTTCTACATCTTCTGCTGGTATCACTCTTCCTTTATTTTCCATGGAAAGTGCCTCAGTGTTAGCCAATATTCGCCCAGACATTTTAAGCAGGATCTTGAGCGCAAATTGTAATGATGCTACTGATGCCTGAATTTCCGCTATTTCGGCTGCCCCTGGGTAAGACTTATCCAGGGGATCTGTTTCAGCTTCGGGCACATCCTCTGTTAAGACCATTACTAAGTTAGGTGAGATTGACAAATGATGTTCCTGGAGGTGTGGTCATCAGTCTGTCTGCCTGTATTCCACTGTTATTACTTGTCCTTGTGTCCGGGTGGGGTGTCATGTTCCTTTGGATATTTAGACATAGGTCTAATAACAAGTTGTTATCGATGTCTTCAAAATTTAACGAAGTTATAGCCTCATTTTCGCAATGAGCTGGTCTGTCTTCTTCCATAGCAGTGGAATTTATTTCACAAGCTACATTCAGTGGAAAGAATTCCGTAATCACACCTTGGTTTGTAGGAGACATTTTCCTTCCTTTTTTTTTACCTATTTTTTTTCCATTTCACCCTCCTTATTAGCAAGACTTATTAGGTTTGTAGATGTCACCTTGGTTTTTCTTAAATTGTATGTAGATTGGTTCAGCTCTTTTCCTGATTGCATTAGACCAACAGATTGTTAATCCCCTTACGTTGAACCAATTCAGTTTCCAGGGTGCTTCACCTTCTGCACGCTGTCAATCTCAATTGGCTGTATACTGATCACAATACTCGGTTTACCAGTGCCTGTTTCCAGGGCCCGATTCCAATCCGCCTCAGGATCAAAGGCACAAGGCCAGCAGTCTCCTTATATAGTTGCGGCAACTGTTGATTCCAAACCTATATAGGTTTGGTCTTTGCAGACCCTCTGCCTAAGTTCTCGGATAGCTCAATAGTCCTTCACAAGGAGGCTAAAGATCTCCGCGGCTGTCCGCAGGATCTCAAGGGACCAGTTGATAGTATCCCAGTGATCGCTGATGGGGCAAGGCAACGCAAATATAGGTTAGCCTGTCCTAGTTGTCACTTTAGGGTATTCATTTGCACTTCCTGCAAAGTAAGCTACCACACCCACCTCTTGTCACTAAATATCAAGAGGGGGGGAGAAGGAAGAGGGGGAGGGAGAGAGGGGAAGAGGGGAGCAGCAAGGGGGTAAGCAAGAGGAAAGAACAGAAAAAGTGGGGGAACAGTAAGGGGTAGGTGCTGCTCAGAGTCTAACTCCGCTCCACTTCAATTCCACTCCCTGACTCCCCGGCTAACTCTAAATTGCAGCGGCTCCACACCTAAGCTCCAGCCGCGAGGCCCAGGTTGCTCAGGAGCCCAGGAGTAGACCCTTACTGTTGTAATCAGCCAACAACAGATCTTACCAGTCCCTAGTAAGCGTGCTACTGCTGATGGGCACACCTCTCAACCCTCACGACATTGGCACATTGCTGCACCGCACTCAGCCCTCGCGGTCTTCTCAGCCAAGTCCGTCCTTGGCTCCAGACTCCAGACTCCAGATGTCAGGCTTTTCCGCGGTATCCGCTCGATGTCCTTTATTACCTCCGCAGTGTCTCCACCATGTCTCCCCGGCCCACAGTGTTCTCAGAGAACACGGCGCCACAGCATCGAGGGCACCAAGGTGCTAGCGTTCGTGGTTCGTGGGACGTTCATGGGACGTGGCACACGGGCTCGTAGCGGGACGCGGGCTCGGGCTCGTAGCTCGTAGCTCTCGCGATTAGAGTAAGGGACCTGTGCCACTCGTCAGAACGTGTCAAGCCGCACCACGTTCAAGCACTCACGCCCACAGAGCAGAGAACTGGCCGCTTCCGACACAAAACTGTCTCGATAACTACAGGTTATGTGTGCTGTAAATAAATGCAAAAATAAAATAAATACTACCAACCACTGATTTTTATCAGCAGGTTAAGAATGTTAGCCTGAACAATTCTGCGGACCTTGCTCTATAAAATTCCTCTAATTTCCTCCATGTTAACAATCCAACCATGCTGCAATACAAGATCTGTTTCGACCTCAAGCTTTTCCTGATGCACTGTGGATTCAGGAACTCTGTATGCTCCAATGCTTTCATCTGACCTTCAATGAACCAACCACATATCACTATATATCATCAATGCCTCTCTGACCATTCACGATGTAATGTATATACATTGCCCTCTAACTCATTAGCAGACACTCTACATGTCTACATGACCTCCCTCTTCACTCATCTTCTTTCCTTAGACCCTCAGAGTATCACGAGTATCATCCTCTCAATTGATTTCTGCTGGGCTGTAATATTGCGTGAAGCCACTTGACCTCATCACACACACCAATCAGATGGCTCTGTTGGAGTATGCGACTGAGTAGTTCTACATCTAGAGGCAGTAGTGGAGCAGATGCATTATGGAATATATGAATGTTTGCAGCCATCACATGCATTCCATGGTGTGCCAGAAAATTGCATCTGGTGGCATTGCAGTTACATAGCTGTAAGGTGACTAGCCATTGCAAGAGGACAAAAGATCAACTTTTTGATGGAAGAGGAAAAAATATCAGCTTTTTGACAGAACATTACTCAGTGCTCAGTTAAGAAATAGAAACAGGGTGAATTGTTGTCCTATGGCCTTTGGTCTCCTTGGAAGACAGTAACATGTGCTAAGAGGAAGCTGACATGATCTGCGCTGATAGGACTGGGAAGAATGGGGTTGATATATCATTTATTTAAGCTTGTCATTTAAATGTTTGTTTTCATTTTTTGCTTACCTTTAGTGTTGGGCCTGTGACGAACCCCATTGATTAACTTCTGATGTTTATTCCAACACCCAGTAAATCGGGTTTACAATGTAAACTTTTGCGGAAGCTGGTTAAATAATACATTTTAACTATCAGGGTATTATACAGAGAGAAACATAGCCATTTGGCTGAAATGTTTAGGCGCCAAAGAAAATGCCGGTCACAACCCTTGTCAAGACAGGAGGTAGAAGATGTTTTGGTAGCTGCATTAGCTCTGGTCAGGGGGTAAATTAAGTGATGATGGATTTTGCATCAAAGGTGTTGCAAGGAGCAGAGAGGGCTAAATGAACAGTGAAAAGTGAGCCATTGGCTTGTAAGTAGAGAGTATTTATTTTATGTGGATACCATATAACATTAATCTCAATCATAAACCTCTTATTCTTGATCTATCTTTAAAGAGGCTATAGAGTCGTTCACACAGATTTGATGGGTAGTCATTGAATTTACCAGAATATCCTTATGATGTGGAATATATGCCTAGCATGGCAAATGGAAGCTATGTCTAGTCAGACTGCATGTCTCGGCGGACAGGATTAGAACCCAAAGATGTGTATAATGTAAAAGCCATGTTAGTAGTAATGGAGCAAGTTGTGGCCAGTGCATTTCTCACTCATATGGGATAAGCATTGTTGAATATGTATGTGGTTAGGGAGCTGTTGTGCTGGGTTAATAACTTGATCGCTGTAACAGGATAGTTGTTATATTGGAAATGGGACATCAGAGTCGTTTAGTAATACGTGTGACTAACAAACTAGTGAATTGTATCATTCATGAACTGGGATGAGAGAGGGTGTAACTTACTTGCTGACATTTGTAAAACCCCCAACACAAGACCATTTGTCTTGGCAAGTGACTATTCATTGATTTATTTAATTGCTCACCACCAACTGGCCAGACAAAAAAAACTAAAAGCACCTCTCCGTCCTCTCCATGGTGTGGCACTTGAAGAGAAACAACACTGCCCATCGCAAATTGGAGGCCAAACAAACCACACAATGATATATATGATGTGACCGGCAAATGGTGTCTTTCATTGTCTCCAGCATTAGGGAGTTTGTTGCATTACCAGCTCTGTTACTGCTTTTGACACACTCCTCACTGAGAGGTACACAATCCTCACTAAGCCCAGGCCTAACCGGTCTGTGGGTGAAGTGGCCTTGATCTTCACTGAATGGGTCCCTGCTACTATCATCCCCACTCAGTCCTACTCTTCCTTTGAATGCTTCATCTGCAGACTTGGTGGTTCTACAACTCTCTCTTTGACTCCCACCACAATCTATAAGTCCCCTGATCTGTTCTCCCTTTTCCTATCAGAATTGTCTGATCTCACCTCCTCTCTGCTTGCCTCCACCTCCAAGCTTCTCCTTCTTGGGGACTTGAATATTCACCTTAACTCTCCTTATTTGTCCACCGGTCTCTTTCACAGCCTCTGTGACTTTCTTTCCCTTGCCATTCCATTCATCCCTCCTGGCCGACACACTCAGCCAGACATACCTCAGATGTTCTCATCTCTGCAGACATCCCCATCTCCAACTCTCTCACTACACCTCTCTCCTGGTCTGACTCTGCTCTTCTTTCTTCTCACCTGGATCTCCTAGGTCTCCAGCTAAGCCCCTGCCTGCACTGAAAGTCTCCTTCTCCTTCTCTGACATTCAACCAATGAAGCAAGTGTCAGTTGCTGCTTTTGCCAACACTTTCATTCTCCCTACCATTCCTGCCACTGACTCCCACGCTGACCTCACCCTTGCCAATCTTCATCTCTCTATCACCAACTGTTAGGGAGAATTCTCCAGAATGGCTATATTCCCTTACCTACTGAGTCCCTTCACCGCTTTTGCTGGATTTCTAGGATTTATTTTTTCCACCTGGTAAGAGTGTGAGCCTTTTTACCCATTCTTACATGTGTTTTGCTGTGTGTGTTTAACTTTTTTTGTGGTCATAGATTGACTGTGGAGCTTCACCTACTCCATTAGCATCATCTTTTTACTGTGTGTTACACAGCACCTTCAGTGCAGTGACACAGGGTTGTCTTTTTCAGACTTCCCAACTCCGACTCCATTTTCTGGGACTGACTACTGTCTCCCAGAACATGTAAAGTTTCCATTGACTTTATTAGTCTTTTTAAACTCACAGACCCAGTACAAACTATCTTACATAGATTTCTGGAAAGGGTTAATAATGATCCCTTTTTGTCTGTTTCTCATGGAACATTATTTTGTTCCCTTTTCATCAAGACTTGGCTGGTGGCAGTGGTAACTACCGTATTTTTCCTAACGCGGTTATCTTAAATAACCTTGGTATTGTTTTAGGCTATCTTGGTAGCCTCGATTTTAAACCCACTGGACCATATACGTTTGTATATGGTTCTGGCTGGGTTTATTCACCATTTCTTTTTGAAAATATATTTCTTGTGTTTTACTCTGTGCGTCAGGTTCGGTTCCTTTGTTCACTGTCTTTTTGTGGGATTCTCTGCAGAAGCCCTCCTTAGTCGCCTGAAAATCTGGGTAGGCAGGATGTGAGGGAAGGGTTTTAGGACCCCTGCCATGGGTTCCCTTGGTAACCCAGGTCGCACTCCTGTTTGATTGGCTAGGTGACTGACCCGCCAGGACAGACACCCTGCTGTGTGATTGACAGACAGGCTGTGTCAATGGGGGAAAAACTGCATAAAAAGCAGGTCTCTGAGATTGGAAAGGCAAAGTCGCCACTGGAACAAAAGAACCAACGAGGAGCGGACAGAAGAGGACCCCTACAATGACTGAACCGCCCGGTGAAGCCCTGCTGCAGGTCCGAATCTTCAGACTCCAACGACAGAGAAGATCTACCAGGAATCTTCTTCCCCTGAGCTGGTGGGACCAACCAGTTCACCCAAACTGGAATCCAGGACTCCCTCTTCTGGTCGAATTTGCTGTACAGAGCTACAGTAAACCAGATAGCCAGGAAGGTTGGACCCTGCTTGTGTTTTAAGGAGCGCACATTTTATTTGTTGCTTTGCTCTGCTGCTGGTTTCTTCCCTGGGCAGTGCAGGATCCTCCAGTCTTCCTATGTCATGTAAGTCCAAAAGTCGCTTCAGGAACCATGAGGCTGCAGGACCTGCCAGGAACGTCCGCCTCAGCTACAGCTTGATCTCCATTTAAAGGTACTTTGCAAATCCGGTTGTTCATTTTGTTCAGCCGTGGTGAAGGTGTGTGAAACCTTTTGACAATCCGAGGGCTTGTCCTTCTCTACTCTTTAAACTAGCTTTTCTGCTGACCAACTTGGTCTGGAACTCTTGGCAAAGACTTAACCGCAAACTACCCTGAACTGTGTGATCTTGAGCAAAAGACTTTCGTCCTATTGACTTTAGCCCTATTACTTTTTGATTTGAATCCATCACTGTAGTTCCTCTTTCTAGATTGCCCTGCTTACTTACCTGTTGGTGCTGCTCAAATTGTATCTAATTTTCTCTTTCCCTCCCTTTTTAAATTGTTTTGAGTGCCATTTTTCTCACACTTCATTTTTTAGCTTAACTTGTCCAGAATCTATTGGGAGTGGTGTGGTGGGAGTACTTCAGTACATTTGATCTGACTTCAGGCTGTTGGCAAATAGCCCTGATAGACCATGCCAAGGAGAAAACTGCATTCTCAACCCCAGCAGGCCTCTACCAGTTTAAGGCTATGCCTTTTGGATTAAAGAATGCACCTGCTACATTCCAGGCGATGGTCAATCAGGTTCGGAATGGGATGGAGGACTTCTGCATGGTATACTTGAATGACATTGCAGTATTCAGCACTACTTGGGAAGAACATGTTGATCACTTAGGACATGTTTTGCAGGCTCTTGAGCAGGCCCTTCTGACCATAAAGGCAAGCAAATGTCAAATTGGTCAGAGCAAAGTGGTCTACCTTGGTCATGAGGTAGGAGGAGGTGAAATAAGGCCATTGCCTTGCAAAGTACAAGCTGTACAAAACGGGGCCACCCCTACTACTCAAACCCAAGTGAGAGCCTTCCTAGGTCTCACTGGGTACTACAGGAATTTCATAGAGAACTATGGTACCATAGCTTCTCCTTTGAGTGTGATCTCCTCTCCAAAATTCCCTAAAAAGTTTAGATGGAATGAGGAGTGCACTCAAGATTTTGAAAGCCTGAAGAAAGCCGTTAGTCAAGATCCAGTCCTAAAAGTTCCTGATTATCACCAACCCTTCATTGTGCAGACAGATGCATCCAATACAGGTATAGGTGCAGTCCTTAGTCAACTGAATGAGAAAGGTAGGGAACACCCCATTTGCTTCATCAGTAGGACACTGAAAGATCCAGAAACAAGGTGGGCAACCATAGAGCATGAATGTTTTGCCATTGTGTGGTCTTTGAAGAAGTTTAGATCATACTTGTATGGATCTACTTGTGCGATTCAAACAGACCACCAACCCTTCAGATGGTTAATGCAAATGAAAGGGGAGAACCCAAAACGTCTAAGATGGTCAATCTGCCTGCAAGGGTTTGATTTCACCAGTGAGCACAGAGCAGGATGTCACCACCAACATGCAGATGGTCTCTTTAGGATGTTTTTAACCGACTAGAGTGAAGAGATTCATCCAGGAGTGGATTAAATCCTCCTGTCCCTTAGTCTTGGGGGGCGAGTGTTAGGGAGAATTCTCCAGAATGGCTAATTTCCCTTACCCACTGAGTGCCTCAGCAGCTTTGCTGGATTTCTAGGATTTTTCTTTTCACCTTGTAAGAGTGTGAGCCATTTTTCCCACGCTTACATGTGTTTTGCTGTGCGTGTTTAATATTTTTTGTGGTCATAGACTGTGGAGCCTCACCTACTCCATAGGCATAATCTTTTTACTGTGTGTTACACAGCACCTTCAGTGCATTGACACAGGGTTGTCTTTTAGACTTCCCAACTCAGACTCCATTTTCTGGGACTGACTACTGTCTCCCAGAACATGTAAAGTTGCCATTGACTTTATTAGTCTCTTTAAAATCCACAGACCCAGTACAAACTATCTTACATAGAGTACTGCAGAGGGTTAATACTTATCCCTTTTTGTCTGTTTCTCTTGGAGCCTTGTTTCGCACTCTTTTCATCAAGACTTGGCTGGTGGGAGTGGCAACTACCATATTTTCCTACCACGGTTATCTTAAATAACCTTGGTATTGTTTTAGGCTATCTTGGTAGCCTCAAACTTAAACTCGCTGGACCATATACGTTTTATACAGTTCCGGCTGGGTTTATTCGCCATTTCTTTTTGAAAATGTCTTTCTCGTGTTTTACTCTGCGTGCCAAACCAGGTTTGGTTCCTTTGTTCACCGTCTTTTTGCGGGCTTCTCCGCAGAAGCCCTACTTAGGCGCGTGAAAGTCTGGGTAGGCAGGTTGTGAGGGAGGGGTTTTAGGACCTGGGTTACCAAGGTTCCACTGCCATGGGTTCCCTTGGTAACCCAGGTCACACTCCTGTTTGATTGGCTATGTGACTGTCCCGCTGGGATTGGAAAGGCAGAGTCGCCACAGGAACCAAAGAACCGATGAGGAGCTGACAGAAGAGGACCCCTAAAATGACTGAGCTGCCCGGTGAAGCCTGCTGCAGGTGTGAATCTTCATACTCCAACGACAGAGAAGATCTACCAGGAATCTTCTTCCACTGAGCTTGTCGGACCAACCAGTTCACCCAAACTGCAAACCAGGACTCCCTTCTCTGGTTGAATATGCTGTACAGACCCACAGTGAACCGGATAGCCAGGAAGGTCGGACCCTGCTTGGGTTTTAAGGAGCGCACTTTTATTAGTTGCTTTGCTATGCGCTGGTTTCTTCTGTGGGCAGTGCAGGACCCTCCAGTCTTCCTACTTTATGTCAGTCCGACAGTCGCTTCAGGAACCGTGAGCCTGCAGGACCTGCCAGGAATGTCCGCCTCAGCTATTTAAAGGTACTGTGCAAATCTGGTTGTTCATTTCGTCCAGCCGCGGTGAAGGTGTGTGAAACCTTTTGGTAATCAGAGGGCTTGTCCTTCTCTACTCTTTAAACTAACTTTCCTGCCAACCAACTTTGTCCGGAACTCTTGGCAAAGACTTAACCGCAAACTACCCTGAACTGCGTGATCTTGAGCAAAAGACTTTTGTCCTATTGACTTTGGCCCTAAGCCTTTTTGATTTGATTCCATTACTGTAGTTCCTCTTTCTAGATTGTCCAGTTTACTCACCTGTTGGTACTGCTCAATTTGTATCCAACTTTGTCTTTCCCTCCCTTTTTAAGTTGTTGGTGTGCCATTTTGCTCACACTTCATTTTTTATCTTAATTTGTAGAGTGGTGTGGTGTATTAAGAGTGTGATTTTTCAACTGCTTTACTTTAGATTTGATATTATACAATCGATGTGCAAATAAATCTATATTCTTTTACTAAGAAACCTTGAGTCAGTGTTTGTTTGAATCATAGTAATTGCTGTCCTTTGTGTAACTATTTATACTGCTTACTTGCTCTTGAGATAAGTCTGGATGCTCAGCCATCGCTACCACTTTACTGTGTGATACAGGCTTATACCAAAGGTGAATTTGTACTGTCACTTTTAGTTTTAATTTTGTGTGGTGTTCCCAAAGGGTACTGCATATAATTCTGCCTAACACCTCAAACTACTCTGAAATGTGTGATCCTCTGCAAAGACTTTGGTCCATTGACTTTGGGCCAGGCCCCTTTAATTTGATTTCCTCACTGTAGTTTCTTTTTCTAGATTGCCCTGCCTACTTACTTGTTGGTTCTGCTCAATTTCTGTCTAACTTTGTCTTTCCCTCACTTATTTAAATTACTGGAGTGCCATTCTGCTCACACTTCATTTTGAGCCTAACTTGTCCAGAATCTATTGGTTGCGGTGTAGTGTATAACGATCGTGATTTTTCAACAGCTTGATAATAGTGAAATGTTTAATAACTGATGTGTAAATAACTGTATATTCTTTTACTCAGAAACCTTGAGTCAGTGTTTGTTTGAATCATAGTAATTGCTGTCCTTTGTGTAACAATTGATACTGCTAACTTTACTCTTGAGATAAGTCTGGCTGCTCATCCATTGCTACCACTTTACTGTATAGTACAGGCGTGTACCAAAGATGAATTTGTACTATCACTTGTAGTCCTAATTGTGTGTGGTGTTCCTAAAGGGTACTGTATATAATTCTGGCTAACGCCAACACTCTGGACATTCTTGCCCCTGTCATGAGGATCTGCATTAAGCCTGCCTCCAAGTGCAACACCAAGTTTGATTCTGACCTAGCCTCACTGAAATGCAAGTGCAGAGTTGCTGAGCGTGTGATGCAGGAAAAGCATTGGAGGGATAGGGCCTCCGTATCCTTGCCCTTTACTGCTTTTTATAGTGTGTTCTGTCGTGTTTTCTGCACAGGAGTTCATGTGGGACTCCTGATGGTGCATCTCTCTCTCCTTTTGGTTTGGTGAACGGACCCGTGGGATACCCTTATGGCACCCATGGGTAGGGGCACAACCCTGTGCCCCTAGTGTATGTTTTTGGGCACCTGTGTGTGACCCACAGAGCAGAGTATGGGCTGGTGGCAGATCCGTGCTGAAGTGACGGTTGCCCTGAGCATCCTCCATTTTGGGATGGCCAGGCCCTGTCATTGGAATCGGTAGATTCCTGATGGAGACAAAATGGCCCCCATGGCCTCTTGCCTTCCATCACCTGTTACCCTGATCTTCCCAAAGTCCCGAGAAGCCCTGCCTCTGTCCCTTCCCCCTGACTGGCTGTTGAGTGGAAGTTCTGTATATCATAGTGTGGGGAAGTGCCGAACAGACAGGCTGGAGCCTTCTCAACAACCTTATGTTGTGGGTACGCCTGTGGGTGGGACCTGGGTGAAGGGAGTGTATGACTAATATACATTCTATGTTGTGAATGTCTAGTATCTGGTGTTTGACAGAATGGTTGAGACAGGCCCTGCCCAAAACTGAAATGAATGCAGCTTGGAGCGTTGAATGGCTCGGTACTTGTCCCAATACACATAACTTGTTGTGAGTGTCTGGAGAAAAGTGAATGGCCTGAATACCTTGTGTGCCTGATTGGTTGCCTGCCTGCATGAATGCCCGTAGTCGTGATTGGATGCTTGATTGCGACCCAGCAGAATGAATGGGAGATCAACAATATATCTGGGGACCTCTCACTGCTAGGAATCGTGTTCAGAAGCTGAAGTCCACTACGACGAGTAACTGGAGTGAAGCATAACCTTGAGCCCTGCTCTATGGGAAGAATTGCTGTTGCTCTCCTTCGCAATCTGTAAGCTTCTGTGCTTCAAGACAAGAACTGACCCAGAGATGACCTGGTAAGGCGCCCTCTTCCCGTGCTCCGTGGGAACATCGTGCACAGCTGATCTTTGCCCAAGCTCCCTGGTAGACAGACATTCGACAGGCTGCCGACCCGATACGGGGACTGCTGCGGAACTCCAAGGAGAAGCACCCGGACTGTTGTCTGCCACTGTCGCCGACCGCCGTCGCTGACCGGAGCCGCCGTGCTCCCGTTACCTAAGAACTTCATTGATCCAAGGACACTCTCGTTCACATCATCGCCGCTGTAAACTGCTGGAGAAGGCCTGACCGTCGATGCGCCGAGGTACATCCACCGGTGGGTTTCCCGCTACCCAAAGACCAGAGAGGCACCGACGACTCAACGCCCTTGCTGGGCCACAGTTCTTCAATTCTTTGCGGTCCAGAACAATCGACACTGAGGTGCCCTGCACATCTCTTCCTGGCAGGAAGTTTACTCTTCCCCTTCAACGAGCACCGCTAGGAATGAGGTGGCCACTTTGCCATCGTAGCTCGACCTGTTCTCCGTCGGACGTTCGACGACCCGTGACTCCTGCCTGAAAGGGAGGACACTCAAGAAGATGTGTCGATTTCCCCGACGTGGAACGCTACAACACCAAGGTACTTTGGGGTTGCAGAACTATTGGGAAGTCTAAGGGTGAACAATATATGGACTGGGCTTGTATCTTTCTTCTACAGGTTGCCCAGGTGGGGGGATCTCCACACAGAACTGTGTCTAGGTAACGGGGCCAGTACTCTGCCTATTGTTCAACCATCTTGCTTTCCTTCCTCTCTCTACTGCTGGTTTCCTTTTTTTTTTATCTGTGTGTCATTCTGACCGTATGCACTTTATTAAGATCTAATAACATTAGTGGTACCACTTTAGAATTGTACATATTTACCATTGTTGATTTGCAGAGCACAAAGTGAGTTATCGTGTATATGACTTTGAATATTAATTATATAAAGACAGTGTTTTAACCGATACAGTGTGTGAACATTCCTTCGTGGGTGCTTGGGGACTAAACTGTACTTAAGAACCAGCTCGCCTCACCTCCCGAGAAGCTAGGCCTTGATTGCTCGTCCATTGCTACCGTAATAGAGAATCTTGGCTGTGGTCTCTGTGCCTCCCTTCTACCATATAGAGAGCGGAAGTGCAGACCCCCCTCCGGTATTTACAGCACGGAAGTGGCAGGCATCATGCACATCCTCTGACAGATTGGCCTGCCACCTGCTCCAAAGGCACTACAGACTCTCCATCTGCTCAAAGAAGAGGGCCCATTTCCAAGCCTGCATCTCTTGGTTAACTAGCAACTTGTGCAAACTGTTTATAATCTGCAAGGAACTTGCCAATCCATATGAGGTCTCCAGTTCTCACTTCCCTTCACTCTTCACTGACCCTCTGTACTTCATTGGCCTCTCACTTCTTAACTAAACCTCAGGACATCCTGTCCTCACTCCTCTCTACTGCCTTCCCTCCTCCATCCTCCCTCCCCAGCTCTCAATCCTCCCTTGTCCCCCCTCCTTTTACTCACCTCTTCCTCACCCATAGCATCAGATGACATCTCTAGACAAGCTCTCTCTATCAAAGTCTTCTCCAAACAGGTGGTCCCCTGCTCATCCAGAACTCTCAAGGACAGCATTGCCTCCCTTGCACCAGCCTTGACCGATTTCTGTAAGCACTCCTTTGCTGCTGGCTCCTTCCCGCTACCGCTCAAGCGCTCCTTTGTACATCCTCTCCTCAAACAGCCCTCTGCTGACCCCTCCTGCTAACTACTATCATATATCCATTACCCGCTTCCTGGGCAAACCGTTGGAGAAGTTGGCCATCTCCCAACTAATCCAACACACTGAATCTGTTGGTTGGCTCCACGACTACCAGTCTGGCTTCAGAGCACCAGAGGCATGGAAACTGCTCTTATGAACACCTGTGAAGACTTGCTCTCAATTCTCAACTCCAACTTTCCATCTTTTCGTATCCTTCTGGATCTTTCCTCTGACTTTGACATGGTCAATCATGTCACACTAATCGGCTCTGTGACACACGTGGCATCATGGGTCTGGCACTGGACTGACTGACCTTGTTCCTCTCTGACTGTCCTTCCCGGATTCAACTGGGCCCTTTTCTCTCCTCTATCACACTCTCCCTCTGTGATGTCCCTCAGTTCTCTATCCTCTCGCTGTGGCTCTTCAGTGTCTACCTTGGCCCTCTGGCCCTTCTGATCCCCTTCAAACTTCCTTCTACTTCCTCCTCTTCTTCCGCTCTTAGCCTTGACTGTCTGATTGCTTTTCAGGCATGGTGTGCTGCTAATGGTCTCTTGACTCAATGTCAGTAAGACCCCAGCTCCCTCCTTCCCTCCTACCCTCTAGCTGCACTCAATGGGTGCCCTCCCTTCACCGTCTTGTGGGGCAGGAATCCTTGGTGTCATCTTTGACACCTCTCTCTCCTTCTCTCATCACATTGCAGACCTTGCCAACATGGCCCACTATCAGCTGCACCTCCGCTGAGGCATTCTTCTTTTCCACACCTTCCCCCAGAGACTCAATTCCACCATAGCTCTGAAGCCCCCTTCAACTAATCCAGAATACGATTGTGAGATGTATCCTTGGCCTGAAGCGTGGGGACCACATTTCTCCAGCCCTAAAATCTCTCCACTGGCTCCCAGTTGCTGCTGGGATCGAGTTCAAGACCCTCTGCATCATCTACGTTGCTTTCTGGGGCCTGGGACCCCGATACATCCAACTCTATCTTCCTAAATACCTCCCTGCTAGAGCACTTCGGTCTTCTAGCTCCAGCTCTTTGTACATCAGATGGTTTGCTAAGAAGAGAGTGGTGGGTAGATCCCTGTCCTCCGCAGGAGCCTCCCTCTGGAATGATCTCCCTGTCACTCTCAGGCTTGAGCTGGATCTCCGTAAATTCTGGAAGCTCCTCAAGACCCTACTTTTCATCACTTCCTTCCCTCTCCTGCTCCCCTGACAACACCCCCTCTGCCTTAGTGACTGGCTGCCTGGCTCCCTCTGAGTTCTACAGGGCTCCAGGTCCCCCCTGCCCAGTCCAACCCCCCTTTTCCTTGCACTTGCACATGGACCCTCTCCCCTGCTCCCCATGCAACCCTGTTTCTCTTCTTCCTTCCCTCTCCCCACCCCTGCTAACACCCCTCTCCCTTAGTGACTGGCTGCTTGATTCCCTCTAAGTTCGAGGGCACTCCAGCCCCCCAACCCAGGCCACGCTACCCTCCTCGCACTTAGCATGTGGACCCTCTCTCCCTTCTCCCGATGCAATTCCTCACACTTGCCCTCATGGCTTCCCCTCAGCACTTGCCTAGCCCTTGTGGCTTCTGCCCACCTTCACCATCCTCCCTTTTGTCTCTTGCACTCTTTACTCTGCACTTCCCCTCCCACCCCATCACTTCACTTTGAGCTAAACGGCAGCCCCCCCCCACACTTCTTGTTACTGCACTTTCACACATCCTAATGTTACAAGGCCTAGTAGGACCGTTTTGTTGTTATCTTTCTCCCTTGTTCCCCACCATTATATGTGCCTTGTAACACCATTGTTGTATAGGCGCGTTACAAATACACAATAAATAAAAACATAGTATAAGTATATCCTACATATGCTTCAGAATAATAAGGATCAACAGGAGCTCAATGCATTTTTGAATTGACTTTTTTTACTATTTTATTCTGGAGCTTTATTGTCCCGTTATTAATGTGGGGTAAATAAATGTGTATGTTTGGGGCAGCAATTACTTTCACGTCTTAGTGGCCAAAGAAACATGTGCAACCTTTTCAATGAAGCTGGACAGAACTAGATAGTCAGTTCAGTGATGAAAGCCACTGGACATCCAACACTGTTATGCAGTATCTCTGTGAACAATCACATTCCTTTATTTGTACACAAATATTAAAAATACTGCTTTATTGAAATATGTGCTGGCATCATGAACCTATCCCAAATGATCCCTCTTAAAGAAGGCCACACTCAAACCAAGGGAACCAGTTAAATACTAATCCATCACAAAGCTCCTGCTCTTTGGGAAATTCATAGAAAACGTTGTTTGCCTCCAAACTATGGTCTAAAATTTAATAACTCACCTTGTCCATGACTTTTAGCCTGGTTTCTTCCCCAAGTGCAGTACAGAGATGAGAGACTGCCACCATACAAGGCGTGAAAAAAGCATTGCAATTCATTGACAAAGGTGACTCATGCGTCCTAATCTTAAACGTCTTAGCTGCATAGGACACCATCTACCATTAGACAATCCCCATCCTCCTAGCTGACTGTTTTGTCTTCTCAGGTCCCTACTGGTCTGACACCAAGCCATGGACAAGGGTAATATCAGTTCCAAATACTCCCAGCCACAATCATATTTACCTCTATGTGGATCATCTATGAATTTCAATAAAAGACCCCAATAAAGCCATTCATTAATATGCTGTTGACACCAAGCTTTACCACAATGTCAAAGGCACACAGTAGATCACGCCTCTGTGAGTGCCTGGCCATACTCTAAACCTGAATATTGAAAGCATATCTTAAGATTAACACTACAATTACCACATTGTCCTCATTGGCCACACTGCCAAAAGATGGCATGTCCAAAATTGGTTTGATCATAGACAAACTGCAAGGATTTACCTGGAAGGTGTCAGACAAAGGTTTCAATGTTGGAAATAGACTCTTCTTCCAAAATCACATAGACTAGAAATTACCCATCGACCTGGATACAAATCTCTACAAAATCACCCCCCTTACGAATTCTGCACTGTGGATCAGAGTTCCATGATCTCCTACATTGACAGGGGCAATACCCTCTTAACCAGGCATGCTCCCCCCTGGCTGTCCACCTTACTAGAGCCTGCATCATTACAGGCCCTGCCGACAAATTCAACCACATCTCGTCCTGCCCGCACAAGGTTCATTGGCTCTCCCTCCTCCCCAGAATCCTATTCAAAACATGCTGCAGCATCTACAAAACAGTCTTAGATGGCACATCAACATAACTGACCTCGATACAACACACCCCTGGAGGTTCCGAAGGCTCCAGGAGTAAATCTATCAAACGTTTGGAGTCAAAGCTAGTCTGCAAAGAGAAAATTCCCAAACAGTCTTTTTCCTTAAATGACCCAACCCTTTTGAACTCTATCCTGCTGCAGGTTTGGAATGTCCCCACCATCCTCAGTTCTGCAAAACACCAAAAACATGGTTTTTCCATCAACACCTGCAGCATGACTATTTCCATGTTTTTCTGTCCCCTCAGTCAAACGTACTGCGCTATTGTCCAAAAGTGGCATGCTCAATGCTAGCTTCTGAATGTTGTAAAACACTCTGCTGCTCTTGAACTAGAGATGTGCTATACATGACAAAATCAAAAATACATGCATTTTCTGACAATACCAGACCAGGCAGTATATTATAGTCACTATTAACCATCTGAACTTCCCCAGTTCCTTTTTGAATGGCCTTCAATTTTATTATATTGGTTTGCATTTTTTAACGCGCACAGTAATACAGGAACTTACTATGGGTTTGAAGCTTATATATTTTTGTGGAAGCAATTAGCCTCATGGCTTAGTAGTTGAGGTATTCTATACACCTACTTGTTCGCTGGAGGTAGTCGTTCCACTTATCAGAGGGATCGGGGACTTAGTTGTTTGACCACAAGTATCTTGGGCCTTGTAACATCTCCCTTTATCTTTGTCTCCCAATTGCTGGACTGGGGTAAGGAAGACAGAGAAAACTTCTTGGTAGCAGCACCGTATCATCTCTAAATTCAAATTGAAATTAGGATCAGCATTGAAATTGAGACAAGTGCCATTATTTTACATAACATCTGAAGCGTCAGCTGTTTTGAAAACCAGAGCAAGGCCAAACACAGGACCTCCAACAGTCGTATATAATCCCAACTTCAGTCTCTATGCTGTTCTGAACTCTCTCCACTTACCCTGTTCCCTGTTAGGCAGAATTATATGCAGTACCCTTTGGGAACACCACACACAATTAAGACTACAAGTGACAGTACAAATTCACCTTGGTACAAGCCTTTACTACATAGTAAAAGTGGCAGCGATGGCTGAGCAGCCAGACCTATCTCAAGAGCAAGTGAGCAGCATCAATAGTTACACAAAGGACAGAAATTACTATGATTCAAACATACACTGACTCAAGGTTTCTGAGTAAAAGAATATACATTTATGTACACATCAGTTGTGTAACATCTCACTAAAGTACAGCAGTTGAAAAATCACACTCTTAATACACCACACCACTCCTAATAGATTTGGACAAGTTAAGTGCAAAATGAAGTGTGAGCAAAATGGCAGTCCAATAATTTAAAAGGGAGGGAAAGACAAAGTTAGACATAAATTGAGCAGCACCAACAGGTAAGTAAGTAGGGTAATCTAGAAAGAGGAACTACAGTGATGGAATCAAATCAAAAAGGGTTAGGGCCAAATTCAATAGGACAAGAGTCTTTTTCTCAAGATCACACAGTTCAGGGTAGTTCACGATTAAGTCTTTGCCAAGAGTTCCGGACGAAGTTGGTCAGTAGAAAAGTTAGTTTAAAGAGTAGAGAAGGACAAGCCCTCGGATTGGCAAAAGGTTCCACACCCCTTCACCGAAACAAACAACCGGATTTGCACAGTACCTTTAAATGGAGAAGCTGTAGCTGAGGTGGACGTTCCTGGCAGGTCCTGCAGGCTCACGGATCCTGAAGCAACTGTCAGACTGACACGAAGTAGAAAGACTGGAGGGTCCTGCACTGCCCAGGGAAGAAACCAGCAGCAGAGCAAAGCAACAAATACAAGGAGTGCTCCTTAAAACCCAAGCTGGGTCCGACCTTCCTGGCTTTCAGGTTCACTGTAGCTCTGTACAGCAAATTCGAACAGAGGAGGGAGTCCTGGCTTGCAGTTTGGGCGAACTGGTTGGTCCCACCAGCTATGGGGAAGAAGATTCCTGGTAGATCTTTTCTGTCATTGGAGTCTGAAGATTTGTACCTGCAGCAGGACTTCACCGGGCGGTTCAGTCGTTGTAGGGGGTCCGCTTCTGTCAGCTCCTCATCGGTTCTTTTGTTCCAGTGGCGACTCTCCTTTCCAGACCCAGAGTCCTGCTTTTTATGCAGTTTTCCCCCATTCACACAGCCTGAACATCAATCACAAAGCAGGGTTGCTGTTCTGGCGGGACAGTCACATAGCCAATCAAACAGGAGTGTGACTTGGGTCTCCAAGGAGACCCTGTGCAGAGGGCCTCAAACCCCTTCCTCACATTCTGCCCACCCAGGCACTCAGGTGCCTAAGGAGGGCTTCTGTGCAGAAGCCCGCCAAAGGATGGCGAACAAAGGAACCAAACCTGGTTTGGCGTGCAGAGTAAAACACTGAAAAGACCTTTACTAAAAGATATGGCGATACCACTCAACCGTAACCAAGTAAAATTAAAAGTAGATTACCGGGTTGAGGCTAACACCATAGCCTCTAACGGTACCGGGGCTATTTTCATAGTCTGCGGTAGAATAAAAATGGTAGATACCACTGCCACCAACCAAATCTTAGAGAAAGGGGAACATACTAATGCTCCATGAGAATCAGACAAAAGGGGATAACTATTAACCCCTCCAACACTCTATTGGAAAATAGGGTGCACTGGGTCTGTACATTTAAAAAGACTGGTAAAGTCAATGACAACTTTACATGTTCTGGGAGACAGTAGCCAGTCCTAGAAAATGGAGTTTAAAATGGGAAGTCTGAAAAAGACAACCCTGTGTCACTGCACTAAAGGTGCTGTGTGACACACAGTAAAAAGATGATGCCTACGGGATCGGTAAGACTCCATAGTCCATGAGCACAAAAATGTACAACACACAGCAAATCACATGTAAGAGTGGGAAAAAAGGCGAACAAAATAAACCCTAGAAATCCAGCAAAGCTGCTGAGGGACTCAACAGGTAAGGGAAATTAGCCATTCTGGAGAATTCTCCATAACAATATTCATGAACACAATCAGCCCTTTTCTCAAGATCATAAGTCCTCCTTCACTCGCACACATGTGTCCTCCACTAGCTTTAGATGCACTCCTTTCACATCATCTCAATCCAACAGAAACAGAGACCATTTTTTTGGGTCCTAAACAGCTATGATTCAGCATGAATTCCGTTAATGGCAATCCAATATGAGATGCCAACAGCCTGGGTCTATTGTACAATATTTTTGTATACATAATGCCTACTCGATCATTCCTTCTAATGTATTTCCCCAATAGACGACTCTGGTCAATTCCAGATTGGACTACACTAATGCTATTTTAGCAGGTGTTCTGCATAGACAGTTTCATTGTTTACAGTGTGCCCTGAATGTTGCTCTGGGCATTCTATTTAGATCACTAAAGCTTTATTCAAACAGATTTGGAAATATCTATACACTGATTGCCAGTTAGGGAGTGGTTTGAATTTAAAATTCTCTGCTTATTTTTTAAATGTATCCATGTACTCGCATACCCTTACTTGTCTAATGAGATCTCCCACTGGCGTAGCCACAGTTTGAAAAGCACTTACAACTTAACATTTTAGATGCTTTTGCTCCTTACTTAATTTGTCATTTAATACTTTATTCCTAGCAGGTAGCATTGAGGAAGAAGGTGGTCACATTACCACACACTGCCACTCAGCTGCTCCACTCACTATCAGTTTTTTGCACCTTTCAGACAGTTAAAGGACTGTAGGCCAGCAGATACAATTGAGCAGGCTACTTTTCAAGTGATCAGTTCCTGTCACTTAGCTGCTCCACCTAACACCAGCTTTCATTCCTTGCAGGCAGATGCTTCAGGAATCCAGGTCGACTCCAAATAGACAGCATTGAGGAAGCTGCTAATCATGTGACCATGCCCCGCCACTTAGCTGCTCTGCCAAAAACAAGCTTTTGTAGGCAGCTACTTCAGGGTACCAGGCAAGCTTTCAAATAAACAGTTAGCCTCATTTCGACTTTGGAGGTAACCACGCCGCTATTTGCAGCATGGCTGCCTCCAAAATCGTTCCGACTCCGCCCTGGTGAATGGAGTAATTACCGGTCCATTCCAAGGTTGGAGGGACCGGTAATTCCCCATTCACCAGGGCCCTTCCCCATTCCCATTTGAGCCCCCATTGGGCTCAATGGGAATGGGGAAGGCGCTAATAACGGCACCGTAAATTACGGTACCGTTATTAGTGCTAAAGTCCCTTTGCGAGTCCCGTCCTTAACGCCTGCTAGAAGCAGGCGTTAAGGAAGGACCCACAAAGGGAACTCACAGTAGGGCGGTAAGGGTTTAACGGCACCGGTCTCGTTACCGGTGACCGTTAACCCTTACCGTCCTACTCGGAATGAGGCCCAGTATTGGGGAGGTTGCCCAATCATCTGACATGGCCCTGTCACTGAGCTGCTGCACCCACAGCCAGTTTTCACACATTTCAGGCAGCTACTTAAGGACTCTAGGCACCTACAGGCACACATCATTGAGGAGGCTCCTTGTCACGTGACCAGTCCCTGCCACTCAGCTGCCCCAATCACCACCCATTTTCTCGGCTTTCAGACAAATAGATACATACTGCAGACTAACTCTAGGCAGACAGCATTGAGGAGACTGCTGGTCACATGACCACACCTGTCTACTCCACTGCTCTGTTGTGATCAATTTGATTCTGCTCACAGGAGTACAAGTGTAAGCAGTGAAACAATGGATCACTCATCACTCAATCTGGACTATGGAAATGGCAATCTGGCAGGTTGCCCCAGGAGGAAAATAACCAGGCTTCAGAAAGCCAGGAAAGTGGCAGTCTGGCTAAGTATTACATTGCACATTTAGGTAAGTCTCTTCTCTGGCTTTCAGTTAAATATGGAATTACGTTAAACATTATTTTCTTGGTTTTTAAATGCCTTCATGGGATTCCTCCACCAATACCCAGAAGCTTAATTGGTATCATCCTAACTGAACGCCCAGAAATGAAGATAAGCTCCTACCACAGATATCTCCTTCCTGTTGTGTTTCAAGAGGGGATCGGCTCCTTGAGATTTATGGCCTGCAACTTTGGAATTTGCTTCTTTGGAACGTCATACCATTACTGCCATTTTTCAATTTTGTAAAAGGTTAAAAACATTCCTGATTGCATAAAGGATTATTCTGGGATACTTTCAGCTGCTTCTCGATTTTACTGTAAGATATTAGCAGGAAACTATACCATGGGCCTCATTGCGACCCAGGCGGTAAGGGGTTAACAGCGCCGTAAAAGGTGGCGGCGCCGTTAACCCCTTACCGCCTAATTACGAGGTCCCTTTGCGAGTCCCTTCCTTAACGGCTGGTTTTACCAGCCGTTAAGGATTGGACCCGCAAAGGGACCTTGGAGGTAATTACGGTACCGCAATTTGCAGTACCGTAACTACCGCCTTCCCCATTTCCATTGAGCCCTATGAGGGCAAAAATGGGAATGGGGAAGGGCCAATGGTGAATAGGGAATTACCGCCCCACCAACCTTGGAATGGGGCGGTAATTCCGCCATTCACCATGGCGGAATCGGTAAAATACCGGCGGCAACCATGGCGCTACTAGCGCCATGGTTACTGCACAGGTCGTAATGAGGCCCCATGTATATCATCTGTGCCCAAAAGCAGTTAAGTCTGCCAGTTATCAACATGTTACACATTTCTCAAAATATAAATCACACGCTTCTACAAACCAAAACACAACACAATCATAAATGCAAAACAAGGACAGTTGAGAGATATCCCTCCTTCACCTTTTGTGGTAACACAGGCCAATGCAGGCTAAACTCCTAAGAGGGATGTGAAGGTGAACCAGTAGTGACCCAAACAACAAAATATCAAATGCCAAAATAGAGGGAATGTCCAATCGAGGTTCTATGCTAATAGAAACACTGTAACAAAACACACCATCTGCAAATAGAATGAAAAGCGATGATTGAATAAATACCCACCCTAGAGGGAAGGCAGAGAAGATTTGACAGATTGAGGAAGGTAGCACTTCAAGCTTTGGTCCAGGGGTGGTAGGTAAGGTAATACCAACAAGGATATCTTTGTGAAGCCAGGGACAATTGTGACCTAACATGTCTCTAGGGTACAAGTGGATCGGACGGGGGCAGTTCACTATCGCAGTACATGAATTTGGCTCTTGGTGGGCTGATGCATCAGACCCGGGTTGAACATTGATGCAAGTTGATTAGGCTCAGTTGGGCACATAGGATTGAGGAGGCCTGTTAATAACTTCAATTCAGCACTCCCACTAAGTCAATGCCTTTGTCTGGGATGCCCAAGGGAAGCCCTTATTTATATATTTTAATGACAAGTTATAATCTGGATGATAAACCCTTATATAACGCCCCTCTCTTTGAATCCCCCTGACCTCACTGAGCCAAGAAGTAGGTTTGTTTTGCAATTTAAAAGGTTTCTTGAGAAAGTAAACAATATATATATATATCACACTTTTATGAATAAATTAATATTTGATAGCACACTTAGGCATATGAAAGTGATCAACAATGGATGATGTTACACTAGCACACTGATTTAATTACTTAGGAGTTAGTATAGGGAGGATAAGGTAGCTGTAAAAACTTTTATGATTTCAAGGAAATGCCATGATGAATAAAAATGCAGTACAGAAATAAACTAATAGGGTTTCACAAGAGATAATATGTTCACTTTTCCCCTTGTGGCAATTCACTCCCCCCCTATGCAATATAAGGAGATGGAAGTAAATCACACAGTTTTCAGGAATACAATCACAATACCATACGGATTTCAGTTCCCCTCTAGCAAGCTTAGAAAAACAGGGATGGTTTTAAACACAGGCAAAAGTACTTTTAATTGTGGTATGCAAAGAAGGGAAAAATATGCTAAAAATGATTTTAATTCCCTGTAGGAGGTTCAGGGTAGGTGATAGCTATTAAGATTAGTTCAGGTCAACCCGATCAGTGATTCCTGAGGGATTATTAGGTTGAAAACGGATTTCAGCAATGAAAAGCAAAAGACAGTGATTTTTTTACAGGTGAAGAAGTTTGAGCTAGTTTTCAATTCGCGGCACTTTTTGCGAATGCGTCGAGCGCGATTACGGAAAAACTATAAGGAGTAGAAAGTCGGTTTATGGCTTGTTGGAAAGCTTAGATTCTTAGCTTTAAAATTAAAGTTTCAGAATGACAGATGCGCTGTGGAAGGTTTTGGATCAACAGGATGGACACACAATTCTATGATGCAGTTCTAGATAGGTGGAAATGGTTTGAATTAGATTATTTTAAACTAAGAGATTGGTTTGCACAGTTCTGACTGAGTACTCAGACTATAAAGTTGAATAGGCCATCAGGGTCTGGTCAGGTTTGGACTGGACTCCTGGCGGGTGGTTCTGAAGTCACAGCTCTATGGGTCAGCTCTGCTCTGCTGGTCTGGTCTGGCACTCGGCACTGCACAGCAGTCTGGATCTCTGGTTCTGCTGGTCTGGATCAAGTGGATTCTGGATACAGCACTGCTTTCTGGGTACAGGCACAGGGTTCTAGCCAGAATCAAACAGCACAGCCCGGCTGTTTGAATAATTTGCAAAAGATTTTGAGGCCTGCTGAAAAAGGATTCAGCTGGTGGTTCAGGCCTCTCTGCTACAAGTTCTGAAGACTGGATTCTAAGTTCTGGAGATGGTTGTCTGGTCTAGCAAAGCGCTTTGCAAGAAAGGGAAATGTGAAGTGTGTTGCCTGTCCAAAGCAGTCTCTTATTATGTGTTTTGAAAATGGGTGTGTGTGTGGGCATAACTAAGCCTGTCCCTCACAACTTATCATTGGCCAAGCTCTCCTCTCTCCCTTGATTTTGGGAAGGAATGGAGTGTCATCAGGCATCAATTTAATGGCATACAAAAAGAACACTCCCCTTGTCAATTTGCACAAAAATCTATTTTTGATCCAAATACATATTTATCTATGTACCATTTTTCTAATATTATATGTCCTGTTAACATATTTTCTGTAGCACCAAACCACCCGATCCCTGTCTTTGTAAGATGTTGTGTCCACTTATGACAGAATTCTGCCCTTTCCATCAAGAACATAACCTCTAAACTTTTCCAGTATTTACACAAACATGCATAAGGAATATGGGCATCAGATGATAAAGTGTCAGATTTTTAACATACAGAAATTCAGAGTAATACCTTATTTCTGCTATTACCCCCCAGAACATACCACAGAGTCCTAACACCTCTTACAATGTGCACAGAAAAATCACAAGAATAATGATATTGATTATATAATTTTGACAAGTCTGTACTATGAATTATCCATCTTTTTAAAATTATGCTCTTGCCCAGAGGGGTGTGGTTTCCCAAAGCACATGGTGGAATTTCTGGTGTATCCACTTCCTCCAACTCAGGTTGCTCACCGAGGCACTGCTCCTCCCAGTTTCTTCCAAGAGGAAGCCATTTACAACCCCCCCTAATTTAAGATTTGCCTGAGCCAAGGAAAGCTCATTGTTCTTTTTCCCTGCTCCCAGGTGCTCCTCCCCTGATTCAATCAGAGAGGTGTAATCTCCTTTTGGTGGGAACAGCAGAAGGCAGCCAGGCCTGCAAATGCAGTTTCTGGGCAAGTTTCAACTCCTGTCAGGGGTAGTTGCCGGGCAGAATTTAATCTCTTCAAGCCAGGCTTCAGCTAAATGTCACTTTTGTTCCAGTTTTCTTCATTCAAATCAAACTTACAATTTTTACACATGCAGCTAGAACGCTGATTTTAAGTTCAAAACTATGACCTTTAAACAGTTGCAACCTATGTGACACTCAAAAGTAGGTCACTCATTTATTTTAAACATTTCGATTTTAGTGGTTTTAAATCCAATTTCAGTGAAGCTGCTGACATCCACAGCTCAGCCAGTTTTGTTATAAACATTGTTTTGGGCTCGTCATCTTTCCAGATTTTGTATGCACACAAGACTACATTCTGCCAAATGTCTGCTGGTGTTCAGTGAGATTTTTGAATATCTTGCAATTTTTAAAATAGGCATTTTTCAGAGAAACAAAGGTGATTTCAAAGCGCTTTTTGAGCTAACAGGCACTGCTGTTTTTCCTTTGGCACCACGTTTCACTCATGGCGCTTCTGGCCCATCACGCTCGCGCTGGTGGGTGGCAGGTCAGGCGACCATTTTGGTGTGCGCAAAACTGCGCGGTTTTCCTGGATTCTGGCGCAAATGTGGGCTTTTCGGCCATCTTGGATTTTCTAAGCCCACAGCACCAAATGTTGCAGCATAATAACTTGAACGTGTGTCAAGACACCCAACAGGCCCTAACAGAAAGCAGTGTAGAGCAGGGTTGAGTGTGAGTGCATGGTGCTGCAGGTCAGGACAGTCTTAAGGACACTTTAACTTTGGCCTGGCCGAGTTGGGCTTTAGCTGCTGGCAGAGGTTGGTGAGTGATGCTCCAGAAGGTCAGTTCAGCGGGCAGCAGTCGTGAAGTGGTGATCAAGGGGACATCCTGGTGCAAGCAATGAGGTGGCAGTTCTCAGCCTAGCTAGACCAACCCATGTGGTTTCTTCCGGGTAGAAGCAGCAACTGAGCCTCCAGAGATTTGGTTCAGTTTGCGTCGTCAAGCAGACACTTCGGGCATGGCAATTGACAGTCTCTGATAGGATGTGATTCTTTGGAGGAATGATGGTGATGTAGTGCAATTGTTTAGCTGGTTGAAGGAACACAGAAACCAACCCCAGCGCTTTCCCTTTTGTCCAGAATGCAGAGAACAGGGAGAGGGTGGTTCGGTTTGGGTGATTAGGGAGCTTTGGCTGGTCTGGCCTTCTGGGAGGATTAGAGGCCTTCACAAAGGGTTTGAGGATAGAACACTCCACTTCACGGTCTGCTCTTCTGGCACAGAAAGTCACTTGCAGAATGGTTGGTCCTGGTCCTCAGTACTGGTCACTCACAATAGTACCAGGGAGTTGTTTGTGGACAGATATTCCTTCTGTCTTGGACTGCTCCATATTCAACTGTGGTGGACTGCTTTTGACAGTGCAACGGTCCCTAGGGAAGTCCAGGTGAGAGTGCCCAGAATGCCTATTCGGCCTTGAAGGTTTCTTGAGGAACTGAATGTATTCTGTTGAAGGGGTGTAACACTTTTTCTTTTAATGGCATAACTCCTCAGGTAATTGGACAAAATCTAGCCTGCTCTAGAAGACCAATACTTGCTCCTTTCAGGAGTGGAATTTGCCCTCTTGATCTTGAACCCAAAGTGCTTTGCTTCAGAGGAAGTGGAGGAGACAGGAACGGGAAAGAGAGACAGCGATAAAGGTGTCTTCCATTGTCCAGAACACTCCTGCCTATCCCATTCCTGCCTATTACCTTCTACCGACAACAAAATACCTTTCGAAATTCAACACCCAGGTGTGAGGCTACTCCTCCTGAACAAAAGTGCTCCTTTGATATCTGGGAGAGAGGGTTACCGGCCCTGACAAAGATAATCAAAGTGAGGCTGGGTTCTCTGGGGTTCTGTCCTGCCAGGTGGCAGTATCGGCCCGTCTGACCCTAATACACATTCCCTTCCAGAGCAGTTCTGACTCACAGGAGTTGATACATATGCAATATCAATTGGTTTGTGCCAGCCAATAGCATAAGTATCGCCATGCACTATGCCTAAACTCAGTCACAGAATATTCTTAGAGATTACCCTGCCACCAGCATGGGGTACTCATGAACGTCCTAGTTTGGGTATAGGAAGCATATTTTAAATACACCCCTGTGCTGCAGTGACTTTGCTGTCACTGCAGAAGTTGAGTGGGCATCGTGTGGCCTTTGAACCTGCTCTGTGCCATTAGTAGAGCATGTGCTGCGAATCAGGATACTGATGCAGCAGAGCACAAGTCTATTTTGGGCTTGGCAAGGAATTGTGACAAAGGGGATCTGGTTAGCAGATTACCCTTCGGGAGAAGCAATCCCCTACATCATTTTTAAAAAAAGCCAGGGTTTTGCACCCTTGCCAGATGGCAATTCCTCACATCCAGCCACCACCAGTGTTTTGCCCCTTTCCTCAGCTACTTAAGCTACTCAAGCCAGCTCCAGACAGGATGCTCTATCACCCATGGAGCACATGAACTCACCCCATCATGCTGATCAATGCTCACTCAGCAGTTGCACAAGCCACAGAGATCTTAATCCTCATCTCATATAACAACCTTGATGTCCACTTCTTCAGTGAACATGGTTTACCCACTCTTCCCCACACATGTTCCACATCCTCCTACCACCAGGCTTCTGCTTCTAACATGCTGACTTACCAGTAAGTGAAGGAGGTGGAGTGGCCAGTCAATCATATGAGCAATTAGCCACGCTTCATAATTCCTTCTCCCAGAACCAACTTATTTGAATCACTTGCCTGCCGGATCCCTTTCATATGGAGTCCATCACCTTCCCCCTCACAGGAGGGACTCTTTCATTGTGAAATACCAGCTTAGCCTTCTCTCCCAAATTAGCAGGCACTAATCATGTCTTTCTCTGACATATTGATCTCCCTGACTCTCACGCTGACAACCACATTTGATTAATGTTTTTCACACCTAAAGTATCCATGTACCTTAAGCAAACTACTCTCACCCACTCACAACAAAGGCAATTAACTGTACTTAGGACCTGATTCATGGAAGTGTTTTATAATGATGCTATCCCATGGGGAAATGTTTCATGAATCAGGCCCTTAATCTTTACATCAACCTACCTCCACATCTGCACAGGCCCTATCCTGGTTGACTGGTCTGACCATACGCCATCCTATTGTCCATCGCCCACTCGTCCATGGCCACAAGTCAGGCTAAACACCCCTCACTCTATTACACTCATTCAAAACGTTCCTGGTCAATGAGCTAGAAACAAACTTTGCAGACTTCTTCACCACTCCTAGAATTATACAACAACTGTGATAAATTGACTTCTGCCTTTCAGGAGTACAAAGATGAGTAGACACTAATATGCCCTCTCAGCCCTCACTTTTCTACAAAGCAAGAGCCAACACAATCATAAAGGTAATACAACAGGCACACTTAAGAGATATATCTCCTTTGGTATTATTGATAACATGGTATGAGAGAAGGCTATACTCTAAAGAGGGGTTTTTAATGTGCTTCACTAGCAACCCAAACAGCGAAGTATAACAATACAAAATAATGTACAATCAGGTTTCTATAAAAATATATATCTTAATCAGACACACCATGTAGAAACATAATTAACTAGAAAACACTATAAAAACCCACCCCTGTAGAAGAAACTCAGAATATGCACAGATACATTAGATGCAGCACTCTGGGGGATGAGTTGTAAAAGGGGATTACGATGACATATCCAGTCCCTAGGGCCCAAAGATGGACCAAGGGGTCAGGTATCGGCCAAGAGTACATTTTCAAATGTCTTGGTGGTTAAACAGCATTGAACCAGGCTTCTATGTTCTGATTGCAGTGTCAGCTTGGGTCAAGGATGCAGCAGCCACCATGGCTCAGTGGAAATCTGGCTTTGTATCGGGTTCCAACAGAAGGTGGCTGCAGTTTTAAATCATCTACTTGCACTGTGTCGATCAGGCAGTTCCCAGGTTCAGTCGGCAGTCACAGTTCAAGTTGATACCAGGATGTGCAGGTAAGTGCATTCTATGTGGAGGCTTTGTGATTGCTGTTCAAGGTACACAAGGTTCAGGTCAATCAACGTACAGGAGCAGCAATGAATAAGCTGGTGTTCCAGATTGTGGCATGAGCAAGGCAAGGCACCAGTACTTCGTGGTTCGACTCAAGGCAACAATGCACTTGTGTTGACATGGTGCAAAGGAGAACACAGTCAAACAGCAGACATTGGTTTAGTGAACAATGGATACCAATGGGCAGCATCAAAGGGTCCTGATAGATTCCTCAGCATCCAGTGTTTTTGAGTCTTGGCTCGGAGCTGGTATCCGTCTACGCAGGTGTGCAGGAGATGCTGCCTATCGGTGCGTAATACATTGCGCCTATGTCAACACATCCAAAGCTTTAAGAACTGAGTATCAGACCCTCTGCAGCAGAGACGTCACAGGACAAGGCCATGGTGTTGTGCGACACAGGTATTTGGCGGTCAAGGGGTAGCTGCACAGAGTAATCGCACGACACAGACATCAACCATCTGCATCCGAAAGGTAAGAAGGTAAGGGGAAGATGATCAGCCACTACTGCTCTCTACTAAACATCCCGGCCTTTGCTCGTATTTTCACCTAACCGTCTGACTTAATGTAAGTTGTCCCTGCGCAATCCTAGGCTCTCCCCTTCCAGTGGTTAGCCAATCTTTGTGTTCTCGGTCTTTCTCTAGGTCCCTGCCTTTGCATGCACTTCCACCTAATCGCCTGACTTAATGTACTCTGTCTGTGTGCAATCCTAGGATCACCCCTTCCAGCGGTTAGCCATACTTTCCGTTCTCTGTCTTTTTCTCAGTTGACTCATGTGCGGTTATGATTGTACTGTGAACTGTGCTCTT
This sequence comes from Ambystoma mexicanum, assembly GCF_040938575.1. Classification (NCBI taxonomy): domain Eukaryota; kingdom Metazoa; phylum Chordata; class Amphibia; order Caudata; family Ambystomatidae; genus Ambystoma; species Ambystoma mexicanum. Next base: position 834,906,604 of record NC_090937.1, on the reverse strand, counting down.
TAGGCTCCCTCCCACTATCTAGCCGCAATTCAGTAGTGGTGCACCTCCAACGATCTCTGCCTTTATCCCCCCAACTGTGGTTACTGTTGTACTGTGAACTGTGCCCTTGGGCTCTCTCCCATTTGCTAGTTCCCACGCTCAACTATGTTTACTGCTGTACTGTGATTTGTGTCCTTTAGGCTCTCTCCCACTCTTTATGACCTCTCCCTGCTGGGGTGCCCCTTTGAAACATTGAGTTGTACCTGTCTGCCACTGATGGTGTGTTCCCTACCATGTGACCCCCCTCTGCGCATTAAGTATCCTCTCTCTTTTGCTCCCTCCTCCTTCAACTTCCTCCCTCACACCCTCAATGGTGCTTTCCAGCTCCCCTATTTTCTCTAACTGCTACACTCTCTCCTATCCTATCCCTCTCACTAAGTCAGGAAGGAAGAAGTTCAAGAGGGACATCCTGGTCTCCAACCCAGGCCTCCCCATTGCTGATACTTACATCAGTGTTCCTCCAGTCAGACTCTTACCGACATCTTCTTTGTCAAATCTCCTTCCAGATCTATGGATGCCTCATATGGTCTCTGTTCTCTCTCCTTTTTCCTCCTCTCCCATTAATGGTGGCATTCAGTGGGGGGTACTCTTGGTCTCCTTCCACTCCTCCAAGACCATCATTAATGTCTATCTGAATTGCACCGTCTTGGAAAAGGGCCCTCAGCCCAATCTCCTCCTTTTCTATAGGTGTCTCCTGCATTTTATCAACTTCCTTCCTTTTCAAGTTCCTCTCTGGCTCTGCCACCAACTCCTTCTTCTGCCAACTCTCTGGCACCCACCTCATTCTCTCTGGCTACATTTCCATCTCCTTCTACCTCCACTGCCCATGCTTGGGCTACTCTACCACCTCCGCAGGGTGTACCTCAAACTTGTACCCCTCCACGGAGGTCTTTCAAATGTGGCAAACTTCTCCATGTTGCTACCCTCAACTCTCTCTCTGCTGTAAAATACTCTTCTGACATCTGCCACTTCCTTGAAGAACTTGACCTGAATGCCCTTCCTCTCACCAAGACATGGTTCACGGCCAGCTCTGCCACAAGTTTTAACACTCTCCTCCCTGACGGTTGCAACATCCTCTCCAGAACCAACCGTCCCAGAGTAGCTCTGATCTTTCCAGACTTGTTCCCTGCTTCTGTCATTCCTATGCAGACCTACTCCTCTTTTGAATGCTTGGTCTGCAAGCTGTCTCTACTGGCCTCTCTCTGACAGGTAGCCCTCTTCCTCTCAGAGTGGGCTGGCCTCTCCTCTTCTCTACTTGCCTCTACCTCTCAACTTCGACTCAGCGACTTCAAAATCCATCTGGATGCTTCTAATCCCTCCTCTGGGCTCTTATGCAACTTCTGCAATACTCTCTTTCTTTCCATTCAACCCTCTGGTTCGTCACACTCGGCCGGACATACCCAGGATGTTCTCATCTCCTCAGACATCCCGCTCTGTAAACCTCTCACCACTCCTCTCCCTTGAACACAACACTTTCTGCTCTCCTCTCACCTGAAGCTCTCTGTCCCCCAGGCAAAGCCGACCCCAGCACTGCCACCTACCTTCTCTACCTCATTTGACCCATGGAGAGTGCGTCAATGGAGGTTATTGATGCTACTTTCTCTGCTCCTCCTATACCTGTGGCTGACTCACACCCTGACACAGCCCTCTCTAATCTGCATCTTTCCATCTCAACACTCTGGATGTCTTGCCCCTGTCATGAGAATCTGTCTGAAGCCTACCTCCAAGTGCAACTCTTGGTATGAACCTGATCTCGCCACCCAGAAACGCAAGTGTAGGGTGGCTGAGAGGACGTGGAGGGCATTGGAAGCATCCTCTGACAAACTGGCCTGCCACATGCTTCAAAGGTATTACAGACTCTCTGTCCTGACCAAGAAGAGAGCCCACATCTCTGCAGCCTCTAACAACACAGCCAAACTCTTTAAAATATGCAAGGAGCTAGCCAATCCTTTTGCAGTCTCCACCTCTCCTGTTCCCTCCCAGCGTCTCTGCACAGTTCTGGCTTTCCACTTGTTACGCTCACCTGGCTCCCACAGGGGCGTCGGTCGGACCTGGACAGCTGCGGTCTCCACCCATGTGATGCGTAGTGCAGCGATGACTGACTGGATCTGCCCTCCTAATCTTGTCTGCTTAACCAGTAGAAATATTCTCCTGCAAGTGGAGAGATGGATTTAGCTACTTGTGGATTCAAGTGATGGCACCCCCACAGTCCTCCCCAACTAATCACCTTTGAAATGCCCTCACAGCAATCTCACCTTATATTCTTGAAAGATGAGCTCTCCATCCTGCGTGGATTTGCAGGGGCGCGTCGATTCCAGTCACTTCACTGGTTTGAAGGCTGGGGAGAGTTCCGGAGAGTATTGACTCTGAGGTTCCTGGTGAGGACCAGTAAGGATTAAGTTCATGGAGTTCAATATGTCTGATGTTCACTCTTGTTCCCCCCTTCCTTTCTTGTCTTGCAGCTGGCGCGTGAAAAGATGCTCTTGTGGCAGCTGGTGGCGCTCAGGTAAGAGTTTGCATTACCCAGCGCTGTCTGGTAAATGTTGCACGTGGAAAACGTGTTGTTTTGTCTCTCTTTACAGATGCGGCACGTGAAAATATGGAGAGCCACAAAAGGATGCCTCCAGTGGTAAATCAGGTAGGTCTATGGTGGTAAGAATTATATTTGTTGGTTCCCTCGGCTTACCTTGTGGTTTTCTTTTGTCTCCTAGGTGCCGAAGTTCGGAGAAGAAATGATGGAAGCAGCGCCGACCCGAAGGATGCTGTGAAGACTGGTGAGTATGGCGCGGCGCGTGCAGAAATGATGTTCTTTACAGGTCCGGAGACGAGATGGATCCAGAATCAGGTGTGGAATAGAAATAAGTTTGTTCTCTAACCTTGTCCCTTTCTTTCCTCTTTGTTTTAGGAGCTCCGGATTCGAGGAGGGTGTGGCAGGACACTGGTTGCAGGCTGCAGGCACGGTGAGCGTTACGCTGCTGGTTGCAGAATAACGCGAAGCGTGTGTTGCTGGTCGGGCGTGGTTTAAATAGCCTCAAAAGTAGTCCCAGTTAAGAAGTCCCTAGAACCACACCCGAGTAAAAAATAGTCCCTGTAGAAAAATAGTCCATTTCAGGCTTCATGTTGGATTGGAGTCATTTGCAGCATGGTCTGCCTGAGGTAAGTAATGACTATGAGCCTGGCGCCTTAGGCACCAGGACTGATTTCTACTATGAGCCTGGCGCCTAAGGCGCCAGGACTGAACCCAGATAGCCCCTAGCCTTGGCTGCTGAGGTTTTACTAAATGTCTAGATGCCTGCTCCCGGGGCTGATGGGCTTGGTCCGGATGCCTGGGGGTAGGCATCATGACACCACTTCACCAGTGAAACTCAGGATATCCTGTCCTCTCTATCCTTTTCCTCTCCCTCTGGCCATCTCTCCCTCTCCTACTCCTTTCCCCTCTTTCTCTCTGACCACTCCTGGCAATGTTTCTAGATAAGTCTGATGTATGAAAGTGTCATCCAAGCAGGTGCTCCCCTGCTCCTCCAGAACCACCAAGGACCACATTGACACCCGTGCTCCAGCCTTGGCCCATTTCTGCAATGACTTTTTTGACACTGGAACTTCCCCTCTTCCCTCAAGCATTCCCTTTTGCACTCCCTCCTGAAAAAGACTTCTGCTGATCCTTCCTGTTCAGTAAACTAACACCCAATCACTATCCTGATTGGGTGTTAGTTTACCGAAAGCTGAACATCTCTCATCTTACACTACAACTGAATCTGTTGGTTGTCTCCATGACCATCAGTCTGTCTTCAGAGCAGCCAGAGGCACGGAAACTGCTTTCCTGAACACCCGTGAAGATCTGCTCACTAATCTCGATCATATAGTTTGCAAAGGTAGCGGGCGCCCCTCTCTCGACAGAACAAGGCCTGATAACCTGTTCAGTGGTTATTAACCACTTGAGAGTTCGCAGCCACTGCTTTTACTCACTGTGCCTTTCACAGATGGGAAATATCCATTTACATATCAGTCTTTGTCCTGCCCAGGGGCAGTCCAGCACCGAAATGCAATGGCAATTCCAACCTGAACGAGAGTACCACCAGCAACCCCATACACGTGTTTCACCCTTGTTGGGGATCATCAGTGAGGTCTTTGTCCTGCCCTTGCGAGAGAGGGGCGCCCGCTACCTTTGTAAAACTAATCTCGATCATAGTCTTCCTTCTGTCCTCATCCTCCTTGATCTTTCCTCTGCCTTTGACATGGTGAATCATGCCATCCTGTTCAATTTTCTCTGCTAACCTGGCTTTAGGGATCAGGCCCTGGCTTGGTTGACTTCCTTCCTTATGGATTGTCCCTCCCAGGCCCAACTTTCTTTCCTTTCTCTCTACCACCTCTCTCGTCACATGTGGTGTTCCCCAGGGCTCTAACCTCTCACTTTGGCTTTTCAATGTCTACTTGGCCCCTTTGGCCAACCTTTTATGTACCTTCTCCTCTAAAGGTCAGTGCTATGTTGACGACACTCAGCTCTCCTTCATGCTACCCTCAGCCTCCTCTCTTCTCTTGCTCATTCCTGACTGTCTATCTGCAATTCAGGAGAGGTGCACCTCCACTGATCTCTGCCTTACTGCCAGTAAGACTGAGATCCTCCTCATTGGGATCCCTGCTCCCGCTTTCCCTCTCTCATTCTTCATGTGACGATTAAACCCATGGTGTCTTCTTTGACTCCACTCTTTCCTTCTCTCCTCACTACACAGAACTTGCCAAGAAGGCCTGTTACCAGCTGCACCTCCTCAGTGGTATTCTTCCTTTCTTCACTTTCCCTCAGATCTCACTGTCTCCAGAGCCCTGGTTCTCTCTAGGCTGGAGTACTGCAACAGCCTCTGTATGAATCTGCCTTCCTCTATGCTCCACCCTCTGCAATTAATCCAGAACAGGACTGCAAGTCTTTTCCTTTGGCTCAAGCCTAGGGACTGTATCACTCCAGACCTTAAATCTCTCCACTGGCACCTGGTCAAGTTCAAGACCCTCTGCATTGTCCAAAAGGCTTTCTGGAGCAGGGGCATGCACTACGTCCAACTCTCTCTTCCAAAACATCTTTGTTCTCAAGCCCTTCATTCAACCACCTCCAACTCTCAGAGGGTCAGACACTTCTCTAGGTAGAGAGTGGGGGTTGATCACTTTCCTCTGCAGGTGCCTCCCTCTGGAATGGCCTCCAGGCCCCTCTCAAACTTGAGCAGGTCTACCATAGGTTCTGGAAGCAGCTCAAGATCTACCTTTTTGTGTATGCTTTCTCTCCCTCTCTCTCCCCTGCTGACCAACCTGTATACTGCTGTGATTGGTTGACTGGCTACACTCAGAGTCTCACAGGTACCATGCCCTCCTGATCAGCAGCCCCTGCACTGCCTCCAGGCCTACCGTGCACTTAGGTGCTGTATCTGGACCCGTTCAGTCCCCTGCCTCCTTGCACTTATCAAGAGCTGTGCTGCTATTGCTGCAATTTCTCAGACCACTGCTGCCCTGGATGCACTTCCTCCTCCCCCCAGCACTTCCCCAACCCCTCCTCCCTGCACTTCTGCGTATCGCACTTGCACAATCTGAATGACACAAGGCCTAGTAAGATTGTTTGTTTTTTCCTCCTTCTGTCTTTTCCTTGTCTTGTTGCGTCTAGAAACACTTGTGTACAGGCTCGTTATAATTGACTCATCATATCATAAGAGGCTTAAGCTGTTCTGGCTTCCAGGTGTTGTGATTCCCACTCCATGGTCTCAAGGGCCGATTTCAGCTCTTTTCTCATGCTCCCAAACACCAGGGAGACTGGTACACACCTTCAGGGAACTTGCAACACAGTGAGGTCCTAGGCAATAGGGTGGCTGGCAGAGGGGCAGGCTTATGGTCCAGCACCAGGGTTCACCCCAATGGTACCTGGGGATGGTTAGAGGATAGGGCTGGTCTCTGCCTTGGAAAAGCTGCCTTCACTTCACAACTGGAGGACTTTAAAGAGGACTGCTCTCTCAGCAGGGTCCAGCAAATTCTTATGAAGTGATCATCCATAACGCTTCAAGATGATTCCCTAGATATGATTGTTTATGATATGATTGTTTATTTATATAGCGCCTATACACAATGTGTTTCAAAGCGCTTCAAGGCAAGGGAGGGAACAAGGGAAAATACAACCACATTCTTACAGGCCATGAACAGTAAGGATGTGAAATTAACTATCGTACTCGGCCTGACGACATTTCAGATAGTGCAAGAGCTAAGACATAGATAAGGAAGGGAGGGGGAGAGTGGGAAGGAAATGGAAACAGACAGGCGACTACAGTACTAGGCCTGACGACATTTCTGATAGAGCAGGAGAAAAACAAAAGGTGAGGGAGAGGGGAGCCGAAAGGGATAGGAGGAACAAAACAAGCGACTATCAAACTAGGCCTGACGACATTTCAGATAGTGCTGAAGGGGTGGTGGGGAGGAAAAAAACAGTAATGGGAGGATGGAGGAAACAGACGAGGGTTGCTATCATATTAGGTCCAGAGACAATTCTGATAGAGTAAGTGCATAGAAGAAAGTAAGGGGAAGAGATAGGAAAAGGGAGAAGGGAAAGGAGGAGAGAAAAGAGAGTAAGCAGTGAAAAAGAGTGGAGAAGCAAGAGTGGACAGCGAATACAATTTCAGAAGTCAGTAGTAACACATAATGTTGCAAGCCAGGATACAAAATGAAGATGGGAACAGCATGATTCAGGGCCACCATGAGTACAAGATGCAAAGGAAGTCCAGCATGAGAGTTGAGAAAGAGTGACACACCATGAATGAATGAAGTCCATAAAAGTCAAATCCAGCCTTGGCCACAAGACAGTGATGGTGAAGGAAGGCACCATGTGGGCGGTGCTTACTAAGTGGTGAAAAAGAGCAGCAGGCAGGAAGGTACCAGGTGGACGGGGCTTAGGCCAGGTGACCTAGATCCACTTGCACCTGCTCCCCATCTGCAAAGGAAAAGAAGCTGGAGGGCTCCTTAAGTAGGGAAACAGAGCGGCAAGCAGGAAGGCACCAGGTGGACGTGGCTTGCTAAGTGGTGAAAAAGAGCGGGAAGCAGGAAGGCACCAGGTGGGCAGGGCTTGCTAAGTGGTGAAAAAGAGCGGGAAGCAGGGAGGTACCAGGTGGGCGGGGCTTGCTAAGTGGTGAAAAATGGTGGCAGGCAGGAAGGCACCAGGTGGGCGGGGCTTAGGCCAGGTGACCTATATCCACTTGCACCTGCTCCCCATCTGCAAAGGAAAAGAAGCTGGAGGGCTCCTTAAATAGGGAAACAGAGCGGCAAGCAGGAAGGCACCAGGTGGGCGTGGCTTGCTAAGTGGTGAAAAAGAGCGGGAAGCAGGAAGGCACCAGGTGGGCGGGGCTTGCTAAGTGGTGAAAAAGAACAGCAGGCAGGAAGGTACCAGGTGGGCGGGGCTTAGGCCAGGTGACCTAGATTCACTTGCACCTGCTCCCCATCTGCAAAGGAAAAGAAGCTGGAGGACTCCTTAAGTAGGGAAACAGAGCGGCAATCAGGAAGGCACCAGGTGGGCGTGGCTTGCTAAGTGGTGAAAAAGAGCAGGAAGCAGGAAGGCACCAGGTGGGTGGGGCTTGCTAAGTGGTGAAAAAGAGTGGCAACCGGGAAGGAACCAGTTGGGCGGGGCTTGCTAAGTGGTGAAAAAGAGCGGCAGGCAGGAAGGCACCAGGTGGGCGGGGCTTAGGCCAGGTGACCTAGATCAACTTTCACCTGCTCCCCATCTGCAAAGGAAAAGAAGCTGGAGGGCTCCTTAAGTAGGGAAACAGAGCGGCAAGCAGGAAGGCACCAGGTGGACGTGGCTTGCTAAGTGGTGAAAAAGAGCGGGAAGCAGGAAGGCACCAGGTGGGCGGGGCTTGCTAAGTGGTGAAAAAGAGCGGGAAGCAGGGAGGTACCAGGTGGGCGGGGCTTGCTAAGTGGTGTAAAATGGTGGCAGGCAGGCAGGCACCAGGTGGGCGGGGCTTAGGCCAGGTGACCTAGATCCACTTGCACCTGCTCCCCATCTGCAAAGGAAAAGAAGTTGGAGGGCTCCTTAAATAGGGAAGCAGAGCGGCAAGCAGGAAGGCACCAGGTGGGCGTGGCTTGCTAAGTGGTGAAAAAGAGCGGGAAGCAGGAAGGCACCAGTTGGGCGGGGCTTGCTAAGTGGTGAAAAAGAGCGTCAGGCAGGAAGGCACCATGTGGGCAGGGCTTAGGCCAGGTGACCTAGATCCACTTGCACCTGCTCCCCATCTGCAAAGGAAAAGAGGCTGAAGGGCTCCTTAGGTAGGGAAACAGAGCGGCAAGCAGGAAGGCACCAGGTGGGCGGGGCTTGCAAAGTGGTGAAAAAGAGCGGCAAGCAGGAAGGCACCAGGTGGGCGGGGCTTGCTAAGTGGTGAAAAAGAGCGGCAGGCAGGAAGGCACCAGGTGGGCAGGGTTTAGGCCAGGTGACCTAGATCCACTTGCACCTGCTCCCCATCTGCAAAGGAAAAGAAGCTGGAGGGGTCCTTAAGTAGGGAAACAGAGCGGCAAGTAGGAAGGCACAAGGTGGGCGTGGCTTAATAAGTGGTGAAAAAGAGTGGGAAGCGGGAAGGCACTAGGTGGGTGGAGCTTGCTAAATGGTGAGAAAGAGCAGCAAACAGGAAGGCACCAGTTGGGCGGGGCTTGCTAAGTGGTGAAAAAGAGCGGTAGGCAGGAAGGCACCAGGTTGTCGGGGCTTAGGCCAGGTGACCTATATCCACTTGCACCTGCTCCCCATCTGCAAAGGAAAAGAAGCTGGAGTTCTCCTTAAGTAGGGAAACAGAGCGGCAAGCCAGAAGGCACCAGGTGGGCATGGCTTGCTAAGTGGTGAAAAAGAGCGGGAAGCAGGAAGGCACCAGGTGGGCGGGGCCTGCTAAGTGGTGAAAAAGAGCAGCAAGCAGGAAGGCACCAGTTGGGCGGGGCTTGCTAAGTGGAGAAAAAGAGCGGCAGGCAGGAAGGCACCAGGTGGGCAGGGCTTAGGCCAGGTGACCTAGATCCACTTGCACCTGCTCCCCATCTGCAAAGGAAAAGAAGCTGGAGGGCTCCTTAAGTACGGAAACAGAGCGGCAAGCAGGAAGGCACCAGGTGGGCGTGGCTTGCTAAGTGGTGAAAAAGAGCGGGAAGTAGGTTGGCACCAGGTGGGCTGGGTTTTGCCAAGTGGTGAAAAAGAGCGGCAGGCAGGAAGGCACCAGATGGGCGGGGCTTGCTAAGTGGTGAAAAAGAGCGTCAGGCAGGAAGGCACCAGGTGGTCCAAAGAAGCGATGGGAGACTCCTTATTTTTTTTTAATCAAATGTCCCCAGGTGATTGGACTAAAGCTATTCTGATTGAGGGGTACAATCATTGCTCTTGAAATGTGTGGACTGTGCCCTTATGATGTCCCTCCCAAAATGATTTGCTCTAGACCAAGTGGAGGGGACAGGAATAAGAGACAGAGAATCAAGATGGCAAAACTTCACAGATCCCCCTCTCTCTACACTAACTCTGCCCCACTTCCTTCTCAATAGGACCAAATGCCTTTAGAAATGCATCACACTGGTATGACCCCTGGCTCTTTCTGAATGGATGAGCTTCTTGATTTCTGTTCCCAGTCCAGCATCCTGTTGAGTGGCTGCCCCAGGGTGAAGCGTGCTACCTGCCCTTACAAAGGAACAAAGGGAGGCAACCCACCAAGCTTCCAATCTGTCAGTAGGGCAGAATAAAGCCTGTCTGGGGAAATAGACATAACCGTTCCACAGATGAACTGGGCCTACAGGGCTTATACATGCGCAATATCAATTTATTGTGGCTGGATAACTCTGAGAGATGCTGACCACCATACCCTAGCTCAGGCATGTCTGATTTTTACAGTAGTGTGTGCCATCAGCAGAGAATCTTCCAGAGTTATGCAGTTTTTGGAACAAGGGTGCATGTTTTAAATGCAGACCCTGGCCTGCAGAATCATGGGTGCTGCTGGTAGAGCAGGTACTGCAAATCAGGATACTGAGGCAGCAGGGCACAAGTACACACTATGCATTTGGAATGGAGCTCATTACAGGGTATTCTGATTATAGGATTGCACTGTCAGAGATGGAATTAACCACATTATGTTATTATTATTCTTTTTTTTTAAAGCCAGGGCTTCCACACCCTTCGGATGGCAATTCCGGACAACAATTCCACTATGAAACTGGTGAACACTCCTTAGAGACCAGCAATGGTATAACCAAACCATCTGCTGCTTGGTTCAGTCCTGAGCATGCATCCAACAACAATTAGGGCCACAAGGAAATGGTGGTGCAAAAAATCATACCACTTGAGATCTTACCAATCTCAAATCTCTCTGCATCAGCCGTATGATTCTAATTACTAAGGAGAAATCTGCTTACTACTTCACCACTATTGCAGCAGCCTGTAACAGGAGCAAAGCCCTATTCAAAGTAATAAAGCGTTGTACTAAACCCTGACACGATCTTGAGGTGAAAGCAACTTTTTAATCAGAAAACTAGACAAAATCAGACAGATCATGGAATCAACCTCTCACATCATTAGGCTGACCTACACCCCAGTACACACACTATTCTTCTAGACCAAATTCCTTAATCTCTCTAATCCAGACCTCCTAATAATGCTCACCTACCTGTAATCTACCTCCTTCTCTGATGACACCATCCCAAACTCCATCATTCTACAATTGATGGGCCTGGCGCTCAATGTGCTCCTCAATATCATTACTTCCTCCCTCACACAAAGCACATGCCCAAACATGTTCAAAACTGGACACAAACAACCTCTTTTGAAAAAATAAATCGAGACCCAGGCGAGCTGGCCAACTACCAGCCCATTCCAAACCTCCTCTTTATCTGCAACATTTTGAAAAAAGTATTCTCTACACAACTACTCACTAGAAAAGAATAACTACACCTCCTAATCGACTTTCAGTCAGGCTTTCACCCCAAGTGTAGCATCAAGACCGCCACCATCCAGGTGGTGGATTATGATCTCCAAATCACTGATATGGGCAACTCATGCTTCCTTGTGCTCCTTTTCCTGTGAACTGCACTCTGCACCATTGACCACTGCATCCTCCTCTCCTTGCTCGCTGACAGAATGGGATTCTTTGGCACTATCCTGAATCAGTTTACCTCCTTCCTCTAGGGGAGACAACAGGCCATCGAGATGAATATGGTGTATTCTAATCAACTCCCATTCTCCTGCCGCATCCCACCAGCCACCCTGATTCTCTCAGTCCCTTTAAACCTTTAAATGAAGCCTCTGGTACAGTCCTCAAAGATCCCAAATAGTCATCCATGAATATGCAGGTGGTACTCGGTTGTACATGAGAGTAAAAATCCCACAAGACATCAGTCATCTCCACGATTAGCTAGCCTGTTCTGGATGTCAACTTCCTACCTCAAATGTAACACCTCCAAGACCCAATTCATCCTCATTGCCCCCGCTACACAAGAACTTGTCCAACAATGGATCAATATTATGTACTTAGATGGATTTGATCAGCAACTCTTAGATTCAGCAAAATCCATAGGTGTTACCTTTCTTTCCAGAAACACACAGCAAAGAAGATACAAATGGGCTGGCTCCAAATCTCCCCCTTTGCAAAATCAAACCCTTCATCCCACTGTATTACTCTGGACTGCAGGGCAGGCCCTTGTGGTCTTGCCTATCGAAAAGGGAAATCCCCCCTGATGAGGTTCAAAGCCACTCACTTGGCTCCCCTCAAAGCAATCCACCATGCTGCAGCACGTCTTATTACGGGTGCTCTAAAATTTGACCAAATCACCTGCTACCTATGAAAACTAAGTTGTCTTCCTCTCCAGGTCAGGATGCTGCTCAAGGCTACATGTATCATCTAGAAAGCAGTCATGAGTAGCACACCATTGTACATTAAACTAATCCCCACATATCTGTTGGCAGAGGCTCTTTGTGCAGCAAATCAACCAACTGGATGAAATCACCCTTTGTCCGCCAAGAGAGGATCCTCAAACAATCCTTTTCCTGTCACACACCTGCCCTATGTAAATAAGTTGTGGTATTGTCTTGGAATGCACCCATAAATCTCCAATTTTAAAAATTCTTAAATTGTGGCTTTTGCAACAACACCTGACCAAGGACTAATCCCAATGGATGCATAGACCGACGCAACAAAACACAACTCACTGTACTGCTCTAGTGTTAAAAGATGCCATATCAAACGCTGGCTACCCACACCATGTACTGTGCCCTTGATCTAAGTTTGCACTCTAATCAATAAAAGAAAACATAATAAAATCGATCATATTAATTTCATTGGCAGTTACAATGAAAAAACACAACAGGCAGATCTGTATTCCTAAAAATTATCAATCCCTTATGGTGCCAATAGAACAAGGAGGAGACATTTCTAATGCAAAGGACTGTAACGGGCTGTAATGTGAATCACACAACAGATAGTAATGTCACACACTGTGCAGTCCAGTGGCATGCAATAACTCCAGGAGGATCCTATCCTTCACTGGAAGTGACAAGATGTTCTTGGTCTATGGCAGGATATTCTCCATTTCTTTTTGTGGTCTCTTCAATTTCATAGCTCCTGTGATCCCAAAGTTGGACTGTAAATGATCGTAAGCTTCTTAGAGATCAGTGCCATTGGACCCATTTGTGTCTTCGGAAGTGATGTGTTCGTTACCTAGTAATGGTGCAATACACAATTTCTGTCTCAATTTTAAGTGGTAACATTTCCATTTTCAATACATAAGAAGTACAGTCGTGAAAAGCTCTTAATGTTCTCTATTTGAAATGCCACCACTCTATGCTATTACTTCTCCAACTTGATGACGTATATTCACTGACACCAGAAAACCAGTCAATTGTTGCAGCAGCAAGTACACCTTATGTCCTCGATGGGCTGAGAATTGTAGGCTGTGTTGGATGGGTGTTCTTTCAGAAGATCTGATTGTTTATTCGATGCCCATCCAACCAACTCTGCAAGCTCTAAGTGTATTCTAAAATACAAATAAAAATGCCTCACAACATTATCTTTGCACTTGGCCCATAATTACAGTATTGTCTATGCCATCTACCATGTTAAGTAAGTAGGATGACTCTTGTAAGGTAAGGGCTGGAGTGTTGAGTGTCTTTTATGCAGAAACCTATAGGATGGAATAACTTTTAGAATAGGAAAACAAAAGGGAAAAAGAAAATAGCAAGGTTTCAACCGCTTGAAGGTAGTGTGAGGCACATAAGTTGCCTTTTGCAGCAGTGAGAGGTTTGCATTTAGAGTATGAAAAAGGAGGTCTGCAACACTGCTCCAAGCCGCATGATGTGAGCCTCTGACTGTCCTGCTTGACTTGTTCACTAATAACCGTTCTCTGTTGGCCACATTAATACCTTTGCAAGCTAAACGTTAAATTGTTTTGTTGATTTTAGAGATGTGTGCTCCATTTTGAGTTTTACAGTGACAATGGGATTAGACTAGTATACACAGAACATGGCTATGTCGTATACTGTATCTCATAAAAAGCATGGCATAATAAATAAATAGCACCACGTAGCAATATATACACAAAACATGGTGGAATGGTTCAAAAGCTTGTGGTAAGTTAGTTGAGGGTTTCAACCAGTTGAAGGGCCAACTAGGCTTGAACCAAGATGCCCAAACTAATATGTTTAGGGTACACAGACACTCAAACATATGTCACTTTTGCTACAGTCAACCACAGTTGCCTGAATACATATGTGCATGATAGGGTGTCTATGATGCACTCTCTTCCTCATGCACGTGTGGTGAGATTCAGGTTGTTCCTCAGCCTGTGCTCTGACCCCCACTGAATGAAAATAATCCACCTAGTGGTAAAATGATAAACAGCATAGAGGTCTGAGTCCAGCGTGTGTTGGAGTAGACTGTGATGTACTCAGGGTTAAAAAAAGGGATGGTTGCAAATTTTGGAGGATAGAAAATCAGGCCCTAATGGAACAGAAAACTTCAGTGACACCTACTTAGACATCACTGCAGTTTACAGTCAAACATTCTGCATTTCCAGAAACAATTGCGTATGGAGATGTGGAATGACAGAATGATTATCAAGACTACATGTGATGTATTGCACATGGAGCTGTTACTTACGTAGGACACCTATTCAGTGGTGGTAAGAAATGGCATCTGAAGGCTAGCCACCAGGATATTGTAGGATGGTACACCTGAATAGCATAGTCCTAGGTTATGGTATTCCTTGATTCCAGTGGGTACTATTGTTCCTTCAACAAGGGTTCAGGACCATTGCCATTCCCTAAAACTGACACACATTCAAAACGTTTCTGAACATGGTATTCTGGACCCCATAAGTAAAACAGCCTTCAGTCGTTTCAGGGTCCTTATTATAATGACTATGTCAGAGAAAATTAAAGTTAATTTGCATATACAAGGGGTGCATTCATGAAAATAAAATCTCCTGCAAAAGTACTCCATTTGGGGCTATGCCCACACTGAGGATCCTTTTTGACCGCATGTACATTGGGGTCTGCAATATAAGAGTATATTTAAGAATGCAGCCTACAAGATTTTAAAAGGGAAAAGGAGGCATATGGGACTCATTATTAGTTGGGCTGTGCAGGTAAAATGTGGCAGTAACAGCATTACCACCGCATTACCCTACTGCCCAACTATGAATTTGGTAGAAAGTTGGAGGATTTACTTCCAGTTATAAGTTGGAGGTAAATGCACCACCTTTCCACCAAATTTCAGCAGAATTACCGCCGGCAGAATTACTGCTGCAGTAATTCTGCCAAAATACTACACAGGGTCCTATGCACTCCAATTAAATATGGGTTAAGACCGGCATCGCCAGTTGTAATCCGGCAATTATACAGATGGACCAAGTGGCGGTAATGGTATTACAGTTTGGTGGTGTCTCAGCGGATCTACCACTGAACTCATAATGAGGCCATGTCTGCAGTGGGTGTGGTAAAATCCCTTGATAATCAGACCACCTGCTTTTATCTGGTAAACTCCTGAGCTAACTCATCATTTGAAAAATGGAAAAATATGTACCCTTACCTCCCCATCAACTCGTTGTCATCTCTTTACCTCGCAAATCATGGACTTGGATTCGGGAGCTGTGAAGCAGGTTCGGGGAAACTGACTGATCTTCAATCCCTCAAAGTACTGAATGGACACATTCTACAGTTGAATTTAACATTATTCTGCATTGAGGTCCCCACCAGTTTGAGAGTCCACACAAATGAACCAAGTATGCTATCCTTGAATCAGCTCAGCGTACAGAGCAAACTGATGAATCATGATTCTGTGCTTGGTATCTTGATGCTCCCAGAGATGTAAGGCTTTGAACCCATTCAACTAGAGAGGCATGAGTGCTTTTTTTAACTAGCCAAGACAAATAAGAGGAGGAGGCATAGAGGTTGGCCAGCAATTTCTTTGGGCACCTCAATATTAAGACTGAAAAGGGTGGCTTTAGTATAAGTTGCTCTGGAGGGCGACACCTTACAATTCCTTGAATTAGTATCACTTTGAGTTGGCAATCTAATGCCGTATCTTAGAGGCCATAGGATAAGTTCAAAGATGTCGCAGGTCACTGTATCCAGACGGTAATAAAGCCTCACCGTCACTGTAAACAGTGTAAAAAAGAAGAAAAGAATGCAGGACTCTGCGCCATCAAAATATGTGTATATTTAATAATATTGCATAATCACATATTAAAAAAGAAAGAAGAAGCCCATGTATGATAACATGTTTCGGCTCTGCTGAGCCTTTTTCAAATCTGGGCAACATAATATTCCACAGCAAATCACCATAAGTAAATAACATAATATTGTAATAAAAAATATATATAATTAAAGCATGACATAAATGTACAAATAGTTATACGGCCTTATGGCACATTGCATTATTCCATCATGCCGCAATAAGACAATAGATATCATAGTGATAGGAGTATAGCGAGTAGACAGAGAAACAAGGATTGGTGAAAGGGAGGATTCAAGGGTGTAGAAAAAGCAAAAAATATATTATGTAGCCCAGATTTGAAAAAGGCTCAGCAGAGCCGAAACATGTTATCATACATGGGCTTCATTTTTCTTTTTTAATGCGTGATTATGCAATATTATTAAATATACACACATTTTGATGGCAACGAGTCCTGCATTTATTTCTTCTTTTTTACACTGTTTACGGTGACGGTGAGGCTTTATTACCGTCTGGATACAGTGACCTGCGACATCTTTGAACTTATCCTATGGCCTCCAAGATACGGCATTAGATTTCCAACTCAGAGTGATACCAATTCAAGGAATTGTAAGGTGTCGCCCTCCAGAGCAACTTATACTAAAGCCACCCTTTTCAGTTACGCTACAGAAGTTTCCAATTGGGCTGACACGCTACCTTAAATCAACACATCAAAAAAAAACTTTTCATGATGGCAGACTATTTGAAGAATCGTGAAGAAGAAACCAAGAATTTGTTCACTCCCCAAGGGGACATGAAACATGCCTTTTCAAACCTTGCCACTAAACGAGAAGATTTACATTAAAAATGTATTAAACTAGAGAGAATATCTAAGAAAGAAATTGATAAGTATTGGGAGAAAGTTTCGTTTGAAAACTATGTTGCAAATGACAGAGTTCCAAGGGGTTTGAGGATCCTCATTTTTCCAAACTTCAACAATGAGTTGGATAAAGATCTAGCTGAAAGCTGGGAAGCCAATTTAAACAACAGCTCAATGAAAATGATGGACTTATTGATAGAACATGCGACCAGGGAACATCAAAGAGCAGTAGATGGAATAGAAATTATCAAAAAAGAAATTGCACCAATAAAATCCAATGAAGCTACCAAGATCAAAAATTATGATAAGATGTATGAACTACTCCAAGTCTACCAAGATGAGGTTAAAATCAGGAAACTAACAAAATGTTACAGAGATGAACGTGACTATAAGGAAGATCGAGTGTACACATTTCAGACCAAGTATGATCTAAGTTCAAAACCATCTTCAAGGAACTCAACCCCCAACACTTCATCAGCCAGTTCAGATGCGGACTCTGAACCAGGCAATCAAGCTAGTGAGAGTGCCAGGTCACAGGAACAAGGCAGGTATATGAACCAGATTAAGCGGTACAAGAAAGGCAATCACAACTTTTCACAGAAAACAGTCTTTTTTAAATTAACTGTGACCACGAATATTCCGACCACTGTGCAAGGAGGAGAGGAAGGGGGGGCAGAAAACAGCGACAACTGAGAAATCCTGCAGAAAAACAAACGACACACAAGTGCCGGCTCCAAGGAAACAAGCGGTACCAAGTAACAGAAGATTTGGTTCTAAATCTTTCCAAAAGAAATATATCTTCAGATGAAAGGCTACTTCTTAATAAGGGTCTCTCTTTTGCACCTGCATGCAGCTTCAGTCAAGTGGATATTCACATCGATTTGTTTAAATTTATTAGAAAATTGAAATTAAAAAATATCTTTGCGACTAAAGCTCCTAGTGATTTTAAACCTAAGGAACAACA